>NC_135344.1:56435301-56741455 GCF_023851605.1 Tamandua tetradactyla | reverse complement strand
GAATGGTGCTGCAATAATGGGATACTCACACAGAAAAAGAATGAACTGTGATCCTGCATATAGCATACAAAAGAAAAAAAAAGTAAAGGGATGTATAAATATATTCATTGGGAATACAAACAAGTAAAAATGCCAAACTACTAAAAAAAAAATCAGGACATGTTAGTCTTCCCATTTCTTTTTTAGGGGGAGTGAGGGTGAGAGGTGGATATTTCCCTTACAAATAAATTTGATAACCAGCTTTTCCAAGTCTTCAAAGTAGGTTATGGTAATTTTTATTGGTATTACGTTGAATGTGTAGATCAGTTGATAACTAGTTTTTCCAATCCTCAAAGTGGGTTGTTAGAATTTTTGGTGGTATTACACTGAATCTGTAGATCAATTTGGGTAGAATTGACATCTTAACTACATTTAACCTTCCTGTTGATGAGCATGGTATGTTTTTTCACCTATTTAGATCTTCATTGATTTATTTTGGCAGTGTTTTGTAGTTTTCTGTGTACAAGTTCTTTATATCCCTGCTTAAGTTTGTTCCTACATACTTGATTCTCTTAGTTGCTATTTTGAATGGAATTTTTTCCTTGTTTCCTCAGTTAGGACATTACTTGTGTATAGAAACTTTACTCATTTTTGCACATTAATCTAGTATCCCTCCACTTTGCTGAATTTTCTTTTTTAGCTCAAGTAGTTTTTCATAGATTTCTCGATATTTTCCAAGTATAGGATGATGTCATCCACAAATGATGAGAATTTTACTTCTTCCTTTCTGATTTGGATGGCTTTTATTTCTTTTTCCTGCCTGATTGCTATAGCTGGAGCTTCTAGCACAATGTTGAATAATAGTGGTAACAGTGGGCATCCTTGTCTCATTCCCTATTTTAGGGAGAATGCTTTCAGACTCTAACTGTTAAGAATGATGCTGGCTGTGTTTTTTTCATATATGCCCTTCATCATATAGAGGAAGTCTCTTACAATTCCTACCTTTTGAAGTGTTTTTATCAGAAAAGGATGCTGAATTTTTTCGAATGCTTTTGCAGTTGAGGTAAAGATAATCGTATGATTTTTCCCTTTCAATTTGTTAATATGTTATATTACATTGATTTATTTTCTTGTTTTGAACTACTCCAGTGTGATTGGTATAAACCCCACTTGGTTGTGGTGTATAATTCTTTTATGTGTTATTGGATTCTATTTGTAATTATTGTATTGAGGTTTTTGCATCTATATTCATTAGAGGGAAATCAGCCTGGAGTTTTCCTTTCTTATAGCATCTTTATCCAGTTTTCATGGCAGAGTGATGTTAGCTTCATAAAATGAGTTAGGTAGTGTACCGTCTTCCTCAATTTTTGGAAGAATTTGAGTAGGATTGGTGTTAGTTCTTTTTGGAATGTTTGATAAAATTCCCCTGTGAAGCCATATGGCCCTGAGCCTTTCTTTGTAGGAAGATTTTTGATGACTGATTGAATCTCTTTACTTGTGATTGGTTTGTTGATATCTTCTGTTTCTTCTTTAATCAGTGTATGTTTTTCATGTGTTTCTAGGAATTTGTCCATTTCATCTAAGTTGTCTAGTTTGTTGGCTTATAGTTAGTTGTTCATAACCTCCTCTTATGATGTATTTTTTTTATTTCTTCAGGGTCCATTGTAACAACTCCCCTCTCATTTCTGATTTTATTTCAGTGCTCTCTTTTTCTTTGTCAGCCTAGCCATGGGCCCATCAATTGTATTGATTTTCTCAAAGAACCAACTTTTGGTTTTATTGATTCTTTCTACTGTTTTTTTTTAATTCTCCAATTCATTTATTTCTGCTTTAATTGTTATTATTTCTCTTCATCTATTTGCTTTGTGATTACTTTGTTATTTGTTCTCTAATTCTTCCAGATGTGCAGTTAAGTTCTCTGTTTTTGCTCTTTCTCCTTTTTTCATATAGGTATTTAGGGCAGTAGATTTCCCTCTCAGCATAGCCTTTGCCACATCCCATAAGTTGTGATAAGTTGTATTTTCATTTTCATTCATCTCCAGATAGCTACTGATTTCTCTAGCAATTTCTTCTTTGACCCACTGGTTGTTTAAGAGTGTGTTATTTAATTTCTATATATTTGTGAATGTTCTCGTTCTTTGGTGGTTATTGAGATCCAGTTTCATCCCATTGTGATCAGAGAAAGTGCTTTGAATAATTTCAATAATTTTATATTTATAAAGACCTGTTTTGTGCCCCAGCATATAATCTACCCTGGAGAATGTTCCATGAGTACTAGAGAAGAATGTATGACCTTGTGCTTTGGGGTGCAATGACTTATATATATCTGTTAGGTCTAATTCATTTGTCAAGTTATTTAACTTCTCTATTTCCTTGTTGATCTTCCTGCCTGGTTGCTCTATCTATAGAGGAGATGGTGTATTGAAGTCTCCTATTATTATTGTTGAAACATCTATCTCTCCCTTCAGTTTTGCCAGTGTCTGTTTCGTGTACTTTGGAGCTCCTTGATTGGGAGCATAAATATTTATTGTTGTTATTTCTTCTTGGCTAATTGTCCCTTTTATTAATATGTAGTGTCCTTCTTTGTCTCTTATGATGTCTTTACATTTAAAGTCTATTTTATCTGATATTAGTATAGGTACTCCTGCTTTCTTTTGGTTTCAGCTTGCGTGGAACATCTTTTTCCATCCTTTCGCTTTCAATCTACTTGTATCCTGTGTCTAAGATGAGTCTCTTGTAAGCAGCATACAGCTGGATTATATTCCTTAATCCTTTCTGCCAATCTGTCTTTTAATTGGTAAGTATAGTCCATTAACATTCACAGTTATCACTGAAAAGGCATTTCTTGATTCCACAATCTTAAACTTTAAATTTTGTCAGATCTATATATTCTTTTCTTTCTTTCTCTTTTTATCCTTTAAGTTACACTTCCTGGTACTCTTCAATCTCTTTTTTTCAACTGACAACTCCCTTTAATATTTCTTACAGGGCTGGTCTCTTGTTGACAAGTTCTTTCATGATTTGTTTGCCTGTGAAAATTTGAATCTCTCCCACAGTTTTGAAGGACAGTTTGGTTGGGTACAGAATTCTTGGCTGAAAGTCTTCATCTTTCAGGATCTTAAATATCTCCTACCACTGCCTTCTTGCCTCCATAGTGTCAGTTGAGTAGTCCGAATTCAGTTTTATGTGATTTCCCTTGTATGTAGTAGATTGTTCTTCTTTTGCCATATTCAAGATTTTCTGCTTCTCTTCAACATTTGACAGACTGATTAATATGTGTCTTGGGGAAGCCTATTTGGATTTATTCTATTTGGAGTTTTTGGGCTTCTTTGATTTGCATCTTTATGTCCTTTATAAAGGTTGGAAAATTTTCCCCCATTATATCCTCAACTAATCTTCCTAGCCCTTTTCTCTTCTCATTCAGGGGCACCAGTGGTTCTTATATTCGTGTGCTGTGTTTTGTCCATCATTTCTCTGAAATCCAATTCAAATTTTTCCATCTTTTTTTGCCATATGCTCTTTTGAGTGTTTGAAATCAGTTGTCCTCTCTTCTGCCTCTTCAAATCTGTTGTCGTGTGTCTCGAGTATATTTTGTATTTGGTCTGCAGCATCTTTAATCTCTGTAATACCTGCTGTTTTTCTATTTATTCTTTCAAATTCCTCTTTATGCTCTTCTAGTGTCTTCTTGATCTCCCTTATGTCATTAGTCACCCCATTTATTTTATTTAGTAGAGTTATATAAACATATTTGATTAGTTGTTCCAATGTCTCCTCTGGTGTTTTAGTTTTATTATTATGCTGGCCTGTATCTGTCTACATCGTGATATTCTTAGTGATTTCTGCTGTCTTTATGGCATGTAAATATCTTGATTTGGTTTGCTTTGGAAGTTGATTTCCTTTAGTAGTCTAAAGCTTTGTATTTGCAGGATGGATGTGGAGCAGGATGTAGGGCGCAGGACAAGGCACAACAGTGTGACGATACATTGAAGTCAAGAAGTCAATGCCGAAATTCTGTGATCAGAATTTTTCTTCATTATTTTTTCTATCTGCTCATTACACTGGATAATTTCGTTTGTCTTGTCTTTAACTTGATTGATCCGTTCTCTGTTGGAATCTACTGTTGAAGCTAATGAGTTTTTTCATTTCATCAGTCACTTTGGAGCTCTAAAATTTGTTCTGATTCTTTTTTTTCTTTCCAGTTGTATTCATTCATTTATATTTTAGCAGCAACAGTGACACAAACCCTGAAATTCAGGGGCCATACAGTATATAATATAAAAAACATGAGTTAATGGAGATATGGTAGTGATCATGGGAGTCATATTCAGATTATTATAATACAATGTAAAGTAATTGCTACAGTGAAAATTCTGTGGTGGTGGAAGTGAGACTGGTGGTGGTCGAGCTGGAGCTGGTGAAAAATAAGATAGCATTTGAAATGGGTCTTAAAGGATGAATATATTGTCCTAGAATGGTTTCTTTGCAGAACTTCCCCTCTTGGTAGAGGAACAGTATGGCTGAGATTAAGATGCTTTAGAAAGGGATAATTGGAAATAATGCCTGAGTGAAGCCAGGGTGATAAGTTTATAACTTACTTGATAGATAATATAGTACTACTTATTAAGGATACTCACTTTATATCAAATTAGAAATTTAATTCCAGTTCAGCTTTGCTGTGTGACCAAGAATAGGTTGCTTTACCTTTCTGAGCTTAGTTTTTTCATTTGATAAATAGGGACAGCACCCATGTAGCTTAGTTGCAAGGATGTGTAAAAAAAGAGATAATATGTGAGAAGTGCTTAATGTAGTTCTCAACACATACGTTCTCAACTACTATGAAACCATTGTAGATTTGGTAGGCTTTTACCTATGTATATGCCTATGGAATCATCACCACAATCAAAATAATGAGCATTCATCACTCCCAAAAGTTTCGCATAAGACTTAAAGAAAGCAATCCTACCCTACACAGTAGGGTAGAGCCTGTAAGTGGAGAAATTAGTTAAGTTGCTATTGCCATGGTCTAGGTGAGACAGAATGAATGAATACGATTATGAACTAGGTATGGTGGCAATTTTCCTACTCCAAGCGAATGGCTTGCTAGAGGACAGGGTTGAGTCTTCATCATTATATCATTTCCAGCACCTAATCCAGAGACCAGAGGACAGTGGACTCTTAAATACTAAAATTGATAGATTTTTGCTTTATAAAAGATTCCTTATTTTAAACTGTTTCTTTCCTTATTTTGTTTAGGGCTTCAAGGACAGCCTTGTTTCTGGAACATCCAATCTGACAGCCACCAAACAATTGCTTCGTCCAAGAATCACCAGAGTCTGCCTCAGGGACTTGATATTCTGTATGGAACAGGAAAGGGAGATGAAGTATTCTCGAGCTCTTTATCTTGCCCTTCTGAAGTGATCACCCCACTATCTGTTCACACCCTTGCTGTTTACTGCCAAAGAAGACACAAAGAGCATCATTGCGCTGTCCTGAAATTTCAGTTTTTGAAAAATAATCACTAATAATGGAAGACCATTGTTTACAATTATAAACTTTTATTGTCTTAGCTGTCTTTCCCATAGGGTTCTTAATGACATAATTCAGCTTTGTCTTCTAAAAATCGGTTATGAGGTACAGTTTACACAGAAGTGTATGATGTGTAGAAGGTCTGCCTGCCTGTGCATTTAATTACAGTAAGTTAAGGTACTGTCTATAACTGCTTTATTTGCCAAACTGTTTTCACAAATGAAACATCTTTCCCTAATACAACCTGTATTGTGATGCAGGGGAAAGAAAGGAAAGATCACTACTTACCAAGAAGAATTTATTTAATCCAATATTGACCCTGCCCCAAAGTTAGATTTTCTCGGTTAGCATCAGAAGTTCCTTAGCTAAGTATGATAGCCACCTTCTGTAGCTGAAGGTGGGAAGCAATGAGCAGGGCCTGCCATGACTTTGGTTGGTTGAATCCCAGTTTTGTCAAAACAGAGACAAATGGTGATGGTTTGTGCCTGAGGTTACTATTTCTGGTTCATATAATGGTGTACTGCTTCTGATACCAAGTGAGAGGGCATCCTTGCCAGGGAAACCTTAAAATTGAAGCTGCTGAAATATCTTGCGGAAAATATCGGAAGGACCGGTGGGACATTTGAGTTCAAACTCATAAAGTTAAAATGAAAATTGAATCATAAAACAGGAAAGGTATTGCATATTCCCAATGGGGGCAGGGGGGGCTGGGGTAGAATTGAAACTCCAAAGCGACTGGTATGTGTTTTGTTGAGGTGAAAAAATCAACCAAACTCAACCAAAAAGGAAAATGTATCAAACATTTCCAAATTACATGATTTCAAAAGGAAGAGGTTATTTTTTGTTGTATATTGTTTTAAATCCCAAGAAGGATAGTTTTTGTAAGTTAGAGCTTTTATTGTTCTTCTCTTGTAAAATCTTAGTTACCCTATGTTTTAAACGTCTCGGTGCATTTTAAAAATCCTAATTGGTGGTTAAAAATTTTTGACAATAGGACTCCATTTTGGATTCTATACTTAAAAGGCAATATTGCATCTCACTTTTGGGGATCTTAGCTGTAATATACTATGATAAGCATGTTATATGTATTTATCTAAGGAGGAAGCTGATATTTTGCAAAGCAATCCCTCTTTTTTGTTTGCTTTTAATTCCACCTGTGTGGAATGTGGCTAGTAAAAAACAATAGCTGTAGTTAGAAACACATAAGTAAAGAATGATTAAATCCTCCAAGAAGGTTTACAGAGGGGAAAAAGCTATACTTCTTAGAAAAAGAATTCAGGAAGAAAACCCTCAAATATTTTACTCTTCATCCTGTTCTTCCCATTGGGACTGTTATGGCCATATCTTGTACTATGGTAAGTTTTAAATTGGCCATGTTTTTGTTTCAGCAAGTTGTTGGGTAAAAGGCTATAAATTATATGTTAAGAGTACTTTGAGGAAGGATCTGTACTCAAAGTTGTTTTTGTATATTTAAATGCTTAGCTTTATTTTCTTGTAAAGTGCCGCAGACTCCCATATTTGTGTAATATCTTATTGATCAGATGTTTAAAATTATTTCAGATACAATATTAAAATAATTATTTTATTATAAGAGTAACTTCTTAACTTTCCTCAGTCATTCACTTTACATCCCAGTACCACTAGTAACTTCAGCCCTTGGAGTACTTGTATCTATCTACTGGGCTGTGTATCTTTCTTGTCTCTGTTACTTTGGAGTGTGGGCATTTGGGTTCCGAACCTCACTTGAGATCTAAGTTCACATCTAAGATTGAAGAAGTCACTTTCTTGGAAATAGCTCTAAATTCATTTACTATGTGATTCACAATGAAAGGTAAGTATATTCATTACAAAATCTTTTCTTGGCCCACTAGGATTTTCTTACTGCTTTCTTAGGAAATGGTAAAGAAGTCATACCATTTCTTTCTTACAGGTATTTTTTTTTCAAAATTTATTTTTAATATGCATTTTAAAATTTTGTATTGTTACATATGTCTTATATAAATGCTCAATTTACAAAATGGCCTGCAATTGCATTCTCCTTGACTCACTCACTCAGTATTGGCAAAGTTTAATTCCCCCAAATCTGTATTTCCACGTCCTTTGAAAACTTAGAAGCTCTGAAATTACTAGGTATGCCCTTTTGTTGTTGCTCCAGTGTCAATGATCCACCTGAGTCAAACAGTGACTGTCTACTTAAGACATGGAGGCATAAGTTTACCTTCCTTTGTCTGATCTTTTTAAGCATTGGCATTTGTGACCCTTTGCCTTCAGAATTTATCTTGGGTGATAAACAGAAAAAAAAGAAAGGGCAAGTAACAAAAATTCTCCATTTATTTACTTCTTTTATTTTTTTCTTATTTTGAGGTATGTCTTATATATCATAAATTCACTGATTTCATCCTCTTTTTTTTTTCCATTTATTTTTAATATGGCTGGCCTTTTAAATTTCTCCTTCAGTACATCTTTCTCTTTTTTTGTATGCTGGGTGATGAGGTCACATTTCATTCTTTTTCCATGTGAGTATCCTGTTATTGTACCACCACCGTTTGAATTTTTTTTGTTTGGCGGGGAGGAAGTACATTGGCCAGGAATAGAACCCAGGTCTTCCACATGGCAGGCGAGAATTCTACCACTGATCTAGAGGACTTGTATCCCCACTTTCTGTACCTTTTTAAGAGAATTGTCTTCTTTTAAAAAGAAGCAAAAGTTAAAAATTTTGACACCTGCATTTCTTAAAACCTGCATTTGAGGTAAATTTTGCTTTGTTAGAATTTCAGCAAAACTTTGTGTAGAATTGATACTATTTGTACTAGTTAAGTCATGGTTGCAGCAAAGAACATAAGAAGTATTAGGCATATTCATTAGAAAAACATGGAACCAAGATCTCAGGCTAATTAGGTTGAACTTGAGATAAAGTCCAAGTTATTCAATGAACCTACGAAATGTTTATAAAAATTTTACCTCAACAAGACTCCATGATTCTGTAGGTGATAAAAGTATATTGTGTTACGTGTTTGTACATGACCTGATGGCCATTTTTAGTTTTGTTGATTTTAGTATTACTATAATTTCAACCACTTTGATATTCATCTCTGAACTGACACAGCTGTTTTTTTAAAACATGTGGGCATGATTTACATCTAACAACAGTTCTTTTTAAAAAGTCCTTTTTTTAATTAATTTAAAGTAAATGCCTCAATTAGTATTTTCATATGTGTTTTACTTGTATTGCATTTGTGCGTTTGCTTTTTCGCTGAAGCTGTTTCACTAGTTGGAAATTGGTCCTCGTATATTTGTCACATCTTTCTTTTGGGAAACATTGAGTGACATGGAAACAAGACAACAAAAGTATTCACCATCATCCCTGAAAGTTAGGTAAGAGAAACAGATATGTAATGGTAATGTGGTTAGAATTTATTCACACCTTACCACACTGAATATTTATGGGAAGAAAATATTCCCAAGGAACTCATTTTAAGATTTTGAATTTGTTGGTAAGCCATAGCAAGAGCAATATTACTGGCAACTCCTTTTTAAAATATGCAAGGTTGACATCTTTCTCGGTTGTCTTAATTTGTAGGCATGAATGAGACAGTATAGCCTATATGTAAGAGCATACACTGTAGAGCAAGACTTCCCTTCTCAGTCCTGCCTCTTACTAGTTATGTGACCTTGGACAAATTGTTTAACTTCTCTGTACCTTTGTTTCCTCATCTATAAATAATAGTGCCTTTCCCTGAGGTGTTTGTGACAATGTAATGAGTTGTCATATGTAAAACACTTAGGACAGTATATCACAGGTAGTAAATACTGTATGTGTTTGTAATGATTGTTTGTTACATGATGGATGGCATAATTCTACTTTCTACCACCTCCGATGCTGTATTGATGAAAGTCAGTGATTGCATGCATGAACTTTAGTGTCATATTTAAATATAGTAATCCAGGATTTCAGTGTGTTGTCCTTAGCAGTGAATCTACAAAATTCTTATGTATTACATCGGGGATTGAGGATAGCAGGCTAGCAGAAAGGTATAGTGCTATAATGCAGCCTTCAAATAGAGTATTTTTATGTCCGTAGATTTGCCTAATAACTTCTTTGTAGGGTTCAAAGCAGTAAAGAAACCATACCATTACTCAAATTTCTAATTGAAAACATTATAATGTACATGGTGAATATTCAAACATAAAAGAGTGTGCCCAAAATAATTCTCTTACTTCTCAGGTTCCATGTTCCCCTCTCTAGATTCAACCACTTTTTACCACTTATGTATGTTTACCTCTTTCCAAATATATTCTGTATACATCTGAACACATAGTTGTATATTCCCCCTTTATTTGCCAATGGCAGCAAATGGTTTGTCCCTGGCCATTTTCATAATACCATTATTCTTGATTATATTATGTTCCAGGCCAGAAGGGAGGAGGGAACAGTGATTTGAGAGAAGAATCGAGTATTCCAGTTGTAATTCTGAAGTGTCACTGACAGAACCTTCCTACCATGCCCACCAGGATCCTGGAAACCAACCTGAATTCAGGATCATGCCAACCTTTTTCTGTGAGATTTATATTCCTCTTCATTAAGAATTAATGAATAGAGGAACAGTGTGAAGAGGCAATAACGACCCCCAGACCACCCAAAGCCCATGTGCTGCTTCATCCCTGCCTCCAACACCTACGTCCCACTGCTGTCACAACCATGCCAACAGAAAGGCTGAGGGGGGTTGTCATGCTTAGGGACACGTGTCAACTTGGCCAAGTTGTGGTACCTGTTTATCTGATTGGGAAAGTACTGGCCTGTCTGTTGCAATGAGGATATTTCATAGGATTAGGTCATGATCACGTCAGCTGCATCCACAGCTGATTCCATTTGTAATCAGCCAAAGGGGAGTGTCTTCTATAATTAGTGATGCTAAATCTAAACACGGGAAGCCTTTTAAGAAGGACTTAGAGGAGACAGGTCCCATTCCTGCTTTGGCTGGTGAGCCTCTCCTGTGGAGTTCATCCAGACCATCCATTGAAGTTGTCAGCTTCGTAGCCTGCTTTGTTGATTTTGGACTCTGCGTTCCTGTGGTCACGTGAGACCCTTTTATAGATTTTATATTTGCAAGTGTTCCCTGTTGATTCTGTTTCTCTAGAGAACCCTAACTAATACATCTTGGTACCAGGAGCGGTTCTTAAGAAACAGAATCTTAAAAATGGGTTTTTATGAATGGTTTTCTACTCTGACTGGACTCAGAGACACTAAGGACTCTGATTCCCGTAATCAGAATGACACTCCCAATCCATGGAGTGAGTTGACAAAGGAGATAGTCAAAATATCATCATTCGATTCTCCTAATGCTTCGCTTGTAAGAAGCCAGACTCTGGGGGATAGTGTTTTTGACACCTTTACAGAGTTTTGTAGAAATAAGAGTTATAGAGATGTTGGTTGGTTGGTTGTTAGATACACTGTCTACATTAAGGGGTGAAAGGGATGGGCTTAAGGCTTCAAACAAGAAGCTTAAGCGCCGTCTGGAAGATGTAGACGTTTCTATGAGTATCCTAAAGGAAAATCTTATTTCCTGTAGCCGTAGACTTGAGATCTCTGAAAATCAGACTCAGAATCTTATTGTTAGAGTAGCAACTTTACAACATAAACTGAAATCTCAGTCTTGCATGGTGTCTGCCGTTAAAGTGAGGGCATTGATTGGAAAGGAGTGGGACCCTGAAAAATGGGATGGTAACATATGGATTGATAATGATGTTGGGGGCGAGGTTGAAACCCTAGGCCATGCTGAGCCTTCTCTAGATAACCCTGTAATAGTCTGCCCTGAGGACATAGCCGCCCCACATCAGCCTGCCTTGAGGAATTGGCCACCCAACCTCCTCCTGAAGGGGTTAGCCCTAGAGTTATTAATCCTGTTTCACCAGATGAAACTGCAAATGAAGGCCGCAAAGCAAATGGCTTGGAAGATATTTCTAATTCTTTTCATGACCCACCCACACCACCCCTCATTTCTTCTAGACCTATAACTAGACTAAAGTCCCAACAGGCCCCTAAAGGTGAGGTACAAAGTATCACACATGAGGAGGTACGTTATACTCCAAAAGAACTGTGTGAGTTTTCCAATTTATATAGACAGAAATCAGGGGAATATGTGTGGCAATGGATTTTAAGAGTGTGGGATAATGGTGGGAGGAATATAAGGCTGAATCAGGCTGAATTTATTGATATGGGCCCACTAAGCAGAGATTCTGCATTCAATGTTATAGCTTGAGCGGTTAGAGAAGGTGTTAACAGCTTGTTTGGGTGGTTGGTTGAAACATGGATCAAAAGGTGGCCAACATTACCTGAGGTTGAAATGCCAGAACTGCCCTGGTATAATGTAGATGAGGGGATCCAGAGGCTTAGAGAGATTGGAATGTTAGAGTGGATTTATCATGCAAAGCCTGCTCTTACACCCCAGGAATGTCCAGAGGATGCACCTTTTACCAGAACAGTGAGAAATAAATTTGTGAGACTAGCACTATCATCCCTAAAGAGCTCTGTGGTTGCACTTCTCTGTAGGTCAGATATTACTGTAGGAACTGTTGTCACTGAGCTGGAATCCTTAAACACAATGGGGATGACAGGATCCCAAGTTGGCAGAAGCCAGGTGGCAGCACTTAATCACCAAAGACAGGGTAGACGCGGCTATTATAATAGACAGCAAACTCAAAGGAGGCATCAGAATTATATGACACGCAGAGATTTGTGGCATGGGGTACCTAGAAATACAATAGAAGGGCAGTCTACTAAATTCTTGTTGGAGCTGTATAAACAAAAGAGTTCTAGGTCAAGGGAACAGAAGTCTAACCTGAATTACAAAAACACAGAGTCACGGCCCCTTAATCAATTTCCAGACTTGAAACAGTTTACAGACCCTGAGCCCCTTGAATGAAGGGGAGGCCAGGTCTCTCTGGGGGAGAAACCTGTTACACTGCCACAAATTTATACTGTGAATCTTCCTCTAAGTCTTCCCCAAGGAGACCGACGGCCTTTTACCAGGGTAACTGTGCATTGGGGAAAAGGAAATGATCAGATATTTTGGGGATTATTAGACACTGGTTCAGAAGTGACATTAATTCCACGGGACCCAAAACATCACTCTGGACCACCAGTCGGAGTGGGGGCTTATGGAGGCCAGGTGATCAATGGAGTTTTAGCTCAGGTCCGTCTCACAGTGGGTCCAGTGGGCCCCCGGACCCATCCTGTAGTTATTTCCCCAGTTCTGGAATGTATAATTGGCATAGACATACTGAGCAACTGGCAGAATCCCCACGTTGGTTCTCTAACTCGTGCAGTAAGGGCTATTATGGTGGGAAAGTCCAAGTGGAAGCCACTAGAACTGCCCCTACCATGCAAAATAGTAAATCAGAAGCAATACCGTATTCCTGGAGGGATTGCAGAGATTACTGCCACTCTTAAGCACTTGAAGGATGCAGGGGTGGTGATTCCCACCACATCCCCGTTCAACTCTCCTATTTGGCCTGTGCAGAAAACAGATGGGTCTTGGAGAATGACAGTGGATTATCGTAAACTCAACCAGGTGGTAACTCCAATTGCAGCTGCTGTTCCAGATGTGGTATCATTGCTTGAGCAAATCAATACATCCCCTGGTACCTGGTATGCAGCTATTGATCTGGCAAATGCTTTTTTCTCAATAGCTATTAGTAAGGACCACCAGAAAGAGTTTGCTTTCAGCTGACAAGGTCAGCAGTATACTTTCACTGTCCTACCTCAGGGGTATATCAACTCTCCAGCCCTATGTCATAATCTCGTTCACAGAGACCTTGATCATTTCTGCCTCCCACAAGACATCACACTGATCCATTATATTGATGATACCATGTTGATTGGACCTAGTGAGCAAGAAGTAGCAACTACTCTAGATTTACTGGTAAGGCATTTGCGTGTCAAAGGATGGGAGATAAATCCAAAAAACTACAGGGGCCTTCCACCTCAGTAAAATTTCTAGGTGTCCAGTGGTGTGGGGCATGTCGAGATATCCCTTCTAAGGTGAAGGATAAGTTGCTGCATCTGGCCCCTCCCACAACCAAAAAAGAGGCACAACGCCTAGTTGGTCTTTTTGGATTTTGGCGACAACATATTCCTCATTTGGGTGTGCTACTCCGGCCCATTTATTGAGTGACCAGAAAAGCTGCTAATTTTAAGTGGGGACCTGAACAAGAGGAGGCTCTGAGACAGGTCCAAGCTGCTGTACAAGCTGCTCTGCCACTTGGGCCGTATGAACCAGCAGATCCAATGGTGCTGGAAGTGTCAGTGGCAAATAGAGATGCTGTCTGGAGACTTTGGCAGGCCCCTATAGGAGAATCACAATGCAGACCCTTAGGATTTTGGAGCAAAGCCTTACCATCTGCTGCAGATAACTACTCTCCTTTTGAGAAACAGCTATTGGCCTGCTACTGGGCCTTAGTAGAGACAACGCTTAACCATGGGCCACCAAGTTACCATGAGACCTGAGTTGCCTATCATGGTTGGGTGTTGTCTGACCCACCAAGCCATAAAGTTGGGTGTGCACAGCAGCACTCTATTGTAAAATGGAAATGGCATATACAAGATAGAGCCAGAGCAGGTCCTGAAGGCACAAGTAAGTTACATGAAGAAGTGGCCCAAATGCCCATGGTTTCCACTCCTGCCACATTACCTTCTCTTTCTCAGACCAGAGCTATGGCCTCTTGGGGAGTTCCTTACAGTGAATTGACTGAGGAAGAGAAAACTCGGGCCTGGTTTACAGATGGTTCAGCGCGATATGTCCAAAAGTGGACAGCTGCAGCATTACAACCCCTTTCTGGGGTGTCCTTGAAGGACAGTGGTGAGGGGAGATCCTCCCAGTGGGCAGAACTTCGAGCAGTGCACCTGGTTGTTCATTTTGCTTGAAAGGAAAACTGGTCAGAGGTGCGTTTGTATACTGACTCATGGGCTGTTGCTAATGGTTTGGCTGGATGGTCAGGGACTTGGAAAGACCATAATTGGAAAATTGGTGACAAAGAGGTCTGGGGAAGAAGTATGTGGATAGACCTTTCTGAGTGGGCTAAAAACATGAAGATATTTGTGTCCCATGTGAATGCACACCAGAGAGTGACTTCAGCAGAGGAAGATTTTAATAATCAAGTGGATAAGATGACCCGTTCTGTGGATACCCGTCAGCCTCTTTCCCAGCAACTCCTGTTATTGCCCAATGGGCTCATGAACAAAGTGGTCATGGTGGTAGGGATGGAGGTTATGCATGGGCCCAGCAACATGGACTTCCACTCACCAAGGCTGACCTGGCGGCAGTCACTACTGAGTGTCCAATCTGCCAGCAGCAAAGACCCACACTCAGTCCCCAATATGGCACCATTCCCCGAGGTGACCAGCCAGCTACATGGTGGCAGGTTGATTATATTGGACCACTCCCTTCATGGAAGGGGCAGCGATTTGTTCAAACTGGAATAGACACATACTCTGGATATGGGTTTGCTTTCTCTGCACGCAATGCTTCTGCCAAAACTACCATCCGTGGGCTTACAGAATGCCTTATCCATCATCATGGTATTCCACATAGCATTGCTTCAGATCAAGGAACACACTTCACAGCAAACGAAGTGCGGGAATGGGCACATGCTCATGGAATTCTCTGGTCTTATCATGTTCCCCATCATCCAGAAGCAGCTGGATTGATAGAATGGTGGAATGGCCTTTTGAAAACTCAATTATGGTGCCAACTAGGTGGCAAAAACTTGAAAGGCTGGGGTAATGTTCTCTAGGAAGCTGTGTATGCTCTGAATCAGCGTCTGCTGTATGGTGCTCTTTCTCCCATAGCCAGAATCCATGGACCCAGGAACCAAGGGGTAGAAATGGGTGTAGTACCACTCACTATTACCCCTAGTGATCCACTAGGAAAATTTTTGCTTCCCGTCCCTGCTACCCTGAGTTCTGCTAGTCTACAGGTTTTAGTTCCAAAACGGGGTGTGCTTCCTCCAGGAGAAACAACAGTGATACCACTGAACTGGAAGTTAAGATTGCCACCTGGTCACTTTGGCTTCTTATGCCTCTGGATCAACAAGCCAAGAAGGGGATTACATTATTGTCTGGGATAATTGACCCTGACTATCAGAAGGAAGTAGGACTGCAACTACATCATGGAGGTAAAGAAGAGTTTTCTTAGAATATAGGAGATCCCCTAGGGCGTCTATTAGTACTACCATGCCCTGTGATTAAAATCAATGGAAAACTGCAACAACACAATCCAGGCAGGACTACTAATGGCTCTGAAACTTCAGGAATGAAGGTTTGGGTCACCCCACCAGGCAAAGAACCACGGCCAGCCGAAGTGCTTGCTGAGAGTAAAGGGAACATGGAATGGGTAGTGGAAGAAGGAAGTGATAAATATGAACTTCGACCATGTGATCAGTTACAGAAACGGGGACTGTAATTCTGTTTTGTTCATGTTATACTATTTTAAGTTGTAAGATACCAAGTTTAAGAATGAATGTTGCCCAAGGATTTGCACCCTATTCTGGAGAGATTTAATGTGTTTCCAGTTATATGCAGGACAGTTGAGTATTGTCAGGTAAAAGAAAAAAAAAGTGTGCTTATTTGTTTTCATTTAGAAATTAAGTATGGTCTAAGGTGATATATATATAGGTGCCAAGTTGACAAGGGGTGGACTGTCATGGTTAGGGACACGTGTCAACTTGGCCACCTGTTTAGCTGATTGGGCAAGTACTGGCCTGTCTGTTGCAATGAGGACATTTCATAGGATTAGGTCATGATCACGTCAGCTGCATCCACAACTGATTCCGTTTGTAATCAACCAAAGGGGAGTGTCTTCTACAATTAGTGATGCTAAATCCAAACACGGGAAGCCTTTTAAGAAGGACTCAGAGGAGACAGATCCCATTCCTGCTTTGGCTGGTGAGCCTCTCCTGTGGAGTTCATCCAGGCCATCCATCAGAGTCGTCAGCTTCGCAGCCTGCCCTGTGGATTTTGAACTCTGCGTTCCTGTGGTCACGTGAGACCCTTTTATAGATTTTATATTTGCAAGTGTTCCCTGTTGATTCTGTTTCTCTAGAGAACCCTAACTAATACAGGGGTGCTAAAGGAGATCAAGTCAAGGTAAAAGATGAATTACAGAGAAGATCTGCAAGGTTATCTGCTGATCCTGCGCCTCCAAAGACAGAACCCAAGCCTAAAAAAGGCCTCTACAAAAAAGGAAGAAAGAGGAAAGCTGATACTGGCAAGGATGGGAATAACCCTATAGAAAATGGAAATGCCAAAAGAGTCCAGGCACAAAAAGCCAAAGGTGCTGGAGATGCCAAGTGAAATGTGTGCAGTTTTGATAATTGTGTACTTCTGGTGACTGTACAGTTTGAAATACTATTTTTTATCAAGTTTTGTAAAAATGCAGAGTTTTGTTTTATTTTTGTTTTGTTTTTTTTTGTAAAATTGCAGAATTTTGTTTTACTTTTGTTTTTTTTAAGCTGTGTTGTTAGCACACAGAACACTTTGTTGTTTTTTGGGAAGGGGCAAATGTCACTAATAGAATGTCTCCAAAGGTGGATTAACATGGGAGAAACATTTTTCCCCTTTAGGTTTGAGAGACTTTATCTTTACTCCCAAGATATTAGATTCCATGACATTGATACACATTAGGCACCCTGGCACAAATGCCTTGTGGTGTGGAAGAACTAAAATTAGTTTTTATGTCCTCATGTCTTATTCTCCTTCTCAGCCTTCAGCATAGACTTGACTCCCTGAAATATGTTGGGGCCTGACCCTCCCAAATTACCAGAATGTCATGCATTCTGGACTTTCCAGTGATATCTGAGATGGCATCTGGCAGAAGAGCAGCAAGTCCTTGTTTAGGCTGTGAATCTTCACACTGATAATTCTGCCATTTTCTTTTCAGGGTCAGCTTGTGAACAGTTGTCAAACAACATGCTAAATGTGAATGTCAGCCCTCACTCTAAACTTTCCCTGTTCAGAGCATCAAATGAAGGCTTCATTGGTTTTATAGTGGCTTTCTGATTTTGGTAGTCCATTGAAGAAAGGAGTTTGAAAGTTGTTCTATACTGTTAACAACTATCTGCCTATGTCCTGCCTGAAATACAATGATTGTTTATGAAAAGTATCATTGATAAATGATAGTTTGGCTTGGAAAAAAATTAATGAATAGATCAAAATAGGGATGATCTAAGTTTGAGGTCCCAAAGAGTGATCCCTGATGGGATGCTGATACCCAAAATACTCATTTAGTAAACTGGTAAGAACTTTCTATATGCTGAGCACTATGGGAGACAGAGATGTATAAGACACAGCCCATGTCCTGGAGCCACTTTTAAGAGAGATGGAAACACATGAATAATGCAAAGTAGCACATACTGTGTCCCAAGAAATGGGTAAATAAATAGGTTCTCATTAGTGTACCTAGGAAAAAGATACTACTTCCAAATGGAACAGTCACATTTAATACCTCACAGAAGAAATGAAATTTGATCTAAAGAAATTGGATCTGAAGAATGGATAAGATTTTAAGTCATAGGGCCTTCTAAGGCAAAAGTTTGACATAAAATAGAAAAAATATATTTAGGGAAACAAATGCCTACTTTGGCTGGATTATGAGATTCATGTAGAAAAGAAATGGAGGATAATTTTGTAAATGTAAGATGGGGCAGTTAAAATATTTGCTGCCTAAAATTGAAAAGAGACAGTAAAGTCTCCTAATCTTGTCTTCTAGATCAGTTCTTCACAATTCATATTTCAAAAAAAGGAGTTAGAGGGTAAGAATTGCCTACAAGCCCCCCATCCCCACCCCCCCTAAAGATTTTCCCAGTTCTAATAGTAATATATTCTCATTGTAGAAAACTTGAAAGATAAAGGCATAAAGAAAATGAAAACACAAGGCACTGTTAATATTTTGATGCGTTTCTTTCTAGCCTTTTTTTCTTTGCATATATAGATGTTTTAGATCATGCTGTTGATCCAGCTTCGTCCCCTTACAACATACCACTGGACTGACTAGAAAGAAATATAAAACTATCGCTTATAAATTCTGTCCCTCAAAATGATATTGAGGCCATGTTTCTCTTTTCTTCTTATGGCATATGGTTTATTTTAAATGATTTCAGCATGCTGTCCTTGAGTAGTGAAATGAAAGGATCCTTTTAGACAATCATTATTTGTATTGGTCCTCTACATTGTAAAGTAATGTGAAAGAAAAATTGCCATAATTCAGCGTAAACTAGCAAATTCAAATCTAGTGTAGAAATGTGACTCTTGAGAGTGAGGTTATAGTTCTGATAAATTTTCCTGATTGTAATATTAATGGAGATTCTGTCTGAAGATGAAGCAGCTAGTCGGCATCTTGAACCCTGGCAAAATTTCAGTCTCCTAGGTTTCCACTTCTCTAAATGGAAATGTGAAGTTGTCTTGCTGGATGATTTTCAAGAACTCTTTAGACTTTGAGTTGGCAATACCACTATATACATTGGGCATTTTATCAATCTTAATTCCTATATACATAGATGGTCATTGCCTCTAATGCTGAGGAGAGCCAAACAATTGGGTAAATGGCTCCTCATGTCTTTTTCATGTCTTTCACCATTATCAAAAAATGTAAGTTGTGTGAAAAATGGGATGAGGCACCAAAGAACAATATAAGCATTGCTATTGACCTTTTGGAACTTCATTAATCCTCTCTCCAAGGGACTCAGGGGATAATGGTCCTGCTGAAAATAAAAATGTGATAATAAGTGGAAAACATCAGAAACTATTCCCCTCACAATCTGCTTCCAAATGCCAAGTAGGGATCCAGTCCTATTATAGGATTTAGTTCAAATGATTTGATACTGGTAAGCTTGCTTTTGAGGCAGGAATTTGTGTACTAGAGAAGGAAAAGAAGGCGCAAAGCCTAAGAAATTACTGGGGAGAGACACGTCACCAAGGACACTTGGAAATTGATTTAACCACAGATATTACCATTGGGCATTAACCTCTGGAACTGGGAGTTAGTAGCAAGTTCTAAATCTAGGGTTGCTACAGACAAGATTTTATCAGATTTTTGTGCTAGAATATTAAAAAGATCCTAAATACTTTTTTGAAAAAAATTGCTTATTATAGCTTTAGAAAAACATTGTCTACTAGTTATGGATTTATGGAATAATAAGGCAAAAAATTGACGGGGGTTGGGAAAAGATACTTTCAGATCTATCTTATGAAAATCTTAACACTTATAATCTTCCATGCTCTTTCCTTTCCCACTGTGACATTAGAAGCCTCTCACTGAAGATGGCAAAGCCACCAAACAGAAGGAGCCTGGGGTCATGAATTGTGGCTTGGAGCAAAATCCTGTTCATCAAGGATACCCATCTTGGACTACACACATGTAAGAAATAAATGTTGAACGTGTAGCCCCTAACACAATGTATCTGTTATAGCAGTTAATATATCTGAGTTAAGTAATTCAGTTAGGTACTATTATTATTTGTTTTACTGATAAGGACACTTGTGTGTTAAGATGTTAGGTAATTTACTGGAAGTCATAGAAAAGTATTAGATTTGGGATTTAAACCTAGGACTATTCAACCTCAGAACCTGCCCTCTTGATCCTTACACTGAGCTGTTAATTTTGGGTGGTGGGGGTAAAAGATTGGTTGGTTTTTTTTTTAATGCGTCATGATCTGAGATCTCCCATGGGGTAGTACTTTAAATATCTAAGGATAGCTATATATTTTCTACATTTCCTACTTATATTTCCTGTATTTCGTATTCCCTTCTGTGGTCTGAAGGGTCCCAATTCCTTGAATTCTCACAAGGTGAATTCTAGCTTTCTTAGTATTTTAATTGTTCTCTTAGTTGTACTCTAATATGCCCAAAGCCACATTCCCTGTGCTAAGTGCAACACAGCAGATGAGGTTTGAGGAGTCAAGAGGATTATGGGCTCCCTTGCCACTTAGATCAGAATTCCATACTGCTATTGGAGGTAGACTATGGTAGTAGGAAACAGTGAACTAATCACCCCAGCGTTTTTTCATTCTTGCTATGAGTGTTACTTGTTCAGTAGCAGCATTGGCGTCGCCTGGGAACTTGTTAGAAATGCAGAATCTCAAAGCACATTCCAGATCCACTGAATCAGAATCTGTAGCTTCCTCACACCTCCAGGTGATTCCCATGCACACTAAAATTTGAGAAGCACGAACTGATCAACTGCCTTTATCAAGCTACAGAGAAAACTCTTTGTGTCCTGTTTGTTTTGTTGGTTTTTGAACTGTTATTCTAACCAGTCACAAACATTTAGCTTTTGGTTCCGTCATGAGGAATTTGAGTTTGTACATTGTACATTAAACTGTGACTGTATCTAACTGTACTGTTGGAGAGTTCACAAAGTTTTCATGAACAACTCTGAAGAACTCACTCAGTTATAGGTACTGCCTAATGGATGGTTAATAAACCTGACAACCATTTCAAAGCAGAGCATGACAATGGTTAGGAGGATCCTATCCCTCCCCTCTTGCCTTCTGGTAGAATTAGTCATCCTAGTTCTGGCAAGATGACCTGAAGTGGAACCTTACTGTCTCTGAGAAACTTGGGCATGTATACGTTTTAAATGCCCCAGGTATGGTTCCTACAGTAAAATCTAAGGTGAAGGACAAGTTTGCTTCAAAGTGAATAAACCACCTCTTCAGATTTGCAAAGTACAGAAGAATGCTCACGATGTCTGCATTATGGGATTTAATAAAAAGTACCAGGGGACGTCAGAACACAACATCCCTGAGCCAAACTTCTGGGCTCTCTTCATCATAGAACAAACTCTAGAAGCCTGTAATCTTGTTGCCTCAATATCAGAATCCCTTTCTCTCATCTCTAGTGCTTCTAATATTACAGTGCTTCAGCTACTCTGCCTCTGTTAGAACTACTAATTTTTCTGCTACTACTTCTGTGGTATTCTAGTGTCTTGCACATTTTGTACCTGGGCACAATTCTCTGCATGTCACATTCAAAACTAAGAGAGAGAGGAATTAGATGGACTCATTAAATGCCATCCCTTTTGCACTGTCATATGTTTTGCACAGTGCTTTTGTGCTAAATATCTTATAGGTAGCTGGCCAACCTATTGATGGCTGCTTTGGAGTCAGGCACTGATCCCTGGTGCAGACAACTGTGGCCCACAGTGGCAATGTCGCAGGTCTAAGGCAAGGGAGATCACATGCAAGGAAGCACCCTTACCAGTATTTAGAGGGAGGCTTTAGCCTAGCAGGAGCACTATACCCTTGCTATTCAAAGTGTGGTCCATTGACAAGCAGTGTAGGCATCACCTGGGAGCATGTAAGAAATGTAAAACCTCAACTCCATCCCAGAGCTGCTCAATCAGAATCTGCATCTTAACAGATAATTAGGTGGTCTGTAAATGCATTTTAAGTGGGGGAAATACTGCTCTAAATGATTTTTAGTAAATCTAGACTTTTCTTTCTATTGTTTAAAATTGCGTTCCCCTGTGTGTCAGATCAGATCAGATCCAGGCTTAGGAATTTTAAAGCTGCCTTTAATCTTAGCCATATAGTCAGATTTCAGAAAAAGAAATTGAATCCTGGAGAGATCTGATGGCTTTCTTGAGGTCACAGCCCTAGAGTACATTTTGATTAATGCACTAGTAAGGTTAAAAAAAAAAAAAAAGAAAAAAATCATGTGCAATCTGACAATGCTGAGTCAGTTTTTGAGCTAGACAAATTAAAGGACTGGGTTGAAAATTATTAAAGCAATGGAAGAATTAGCTGACTACGTACATCAACTACGTTCAAAGGGCTTAGTGTGATTGGGGGTTGGAGAGGAGTTAAAAAGATTATCTGTTAAAAAGAAACATTGCAGTTCTTCCAGTTAGAAGCTCTAAACTTCAGCCATTGCCTTTATTTATACAGTCTTCTTCTCCTAGGAGAGATTATTAAAGTCTCTCCCATTTCTTAGCATATTTTCCCACATATTTTAGATCTTGAATTTCCATTTTGATTGCCATCAGAATGCCTTTGGCCCATACAAGTTTTTAATCCATATCAGGCACAATAATAATAAAAACAATTGTAGTAGCACTGATAGCAATAATAGTAACTAAAACATTTTTGCTCTATCTATATAAATGAGCAATTTAAGAATGTATGTGAAATTGGTATTATGTCTGAAAAACTGTGCCATTATGATCTTGAGGGTTTTCCCTGCTGAATTTTCCATTTGATTCATTCTCTGATATTATCTTTTAAAATATTTCTATTAGGTTTTGTAATGGTCATTCTTCATGCAATATTTATCAATAAAATATCTGTTCCATGGAGCTTTTAAAATGACAAAATCATACATCTGAATGCTCAAAGGCATTTTAGAGATTCTGGGACAGGCCCTTCATTTCACAGGTGAGTAAAGAGCTCCATAAATGATCAATGGCAAAGTTGAGACTGGAACCCAGGGGTCAGGGTGTTTGAATCGTCCCAGACACAAATTAGGTATCACCTGGGCTTGGGAATTGCCTGCAAGCTGAACATCCGGGTGTTTGTTTGGGTTGCTTGACACAATATTTATCACCATGGCCCAATAATTTGCCTAGGCTTTGGTTCTTCCTTTCAGGTCTACAGAGTTTTTGTTTGTGAGTTGGATACATTTCAGTTCACTCTGCCATTTTCCCTCACTGTATCATACTGCTCCTCTTGCTCTATGGGTTGATTGTGTTGCATTGTTTGCCATGGATCCTACAGACATATATTTGGTGCCTACTGTGTACCAGGCACTGCATCTCATACAGCGGGGCTCCAAGAAAAACAAGGCGTGTACCTTGCCTCCAGAAGCATCCTGTGTCATATATGAGATGTACAGACAGGTAAGCAGGTTATTAGAACACCATGTGCCAAGTGCAAAGTAGGAGCCAAGTGCTGTGCAAAATATTTTGTCACTGTTTGCATTAAGTTCTTTTTCTTCCACTTTCTGCCTTTTCTTTCATTCTCCTTGAAAAAGAATGAATATTTACAAATAGCTTAAGAATAGTAATCTTTTTGTATTATATTAATTGTCCGTTGTACTTCAAGTACTGTGATGGGTACTTGGAGATGAACCAAGTGGGGGAGAAAAACCTGTCCCCAAATGAATAACCTACATGGAATGTGCTACATGCTGTCACAGCGGATGTGCCTGGTCCTGTGGGCTACAGAGGAGGAGGGCTTAATTTGGAAAACATGGGCTTCTGGGAAATCTTTACACTGAATCTGGAAAAATAAATAGCAGTTACTTAGGCTGTGGAAGATTATTTTCCAGGCAGAAGGCAAAGGTGCCAGAGTGACTTTACTTTCCTTATGTGGGAAATCTAAGTCTGGGGCATGTCAGCTGTGGGGGAGGGGAGGATGCATAGAGACCTTCTAACTGAGCTATGGGGCACAGGAATTACTTGTCAGACCATTCTGTTGGTAGTGCAAAGCAAGTAACCAAAATCACTTGACTCTAGATTCCTTTAAATTTTAATATGTTGATGAATCACACAGAGACATAGGGTAATGCTTACTTGAATTAAAGTACAAGTGATCCTCAGCTTTCTACACATGCTACTTGGCTCTCCCTTCATGGGTGTGCCAACCCATGTTTCATCCATTGGACTTGGTCTTTCATACATTGTAAGACCCATGATAAGGAAGCACTTGGTGGCCCTGCCTCTCAGCACCCTTGCTGAGAGCACAGCCAAGGGGAATGTCATGGCCCTGCTGTCTGAGCCAGCATTTGAAGGGGGTCCCTTCTGAGCCCCCGGTCCTCTAGAATCCTGGGGTCTCTTTCTGGGGCTCTTTCCCCCATCTTTGGCTCCTCCATGTTGGGGTTGGTGGGCTAGGTTATAATGGGAACATAGTATTGGATTGACTTGACTACAGACAACCCCCATATGGGATTGGACTTTTGAAGCTCCTCTTGACTTTTGCAAAATAAGTGCACCTTGACTAAAACCTTGCTACAGGAGAGCCTGTGTCTGGCTTCAAAAATCTACAAGTGAGGGCTGCTCAGTTCAGAGGAGGGAGGGGAGGGACTGTGGGCCCTGGCTGGATTGGGAGGCTCAGTACCAGCAGGGTTTCCTTGCTGGGCACTCAGCACTTGGGAATCTTCTTAGCTGCCTGCCAGGTAGTTTGGGCGCGGGGGGCCTGAAGGAGGAAGTGTGTACAGAAACCATAATTAGGGATTTTATCATCTTTTTTTTAGCTCTCTGTAATGGAAATTCTGGAAGTCAGCAGGAACCAAACTGGCTGGGCAGGACTGTGGCAATGTTTCTCCTGACTGTTGGTGGCAGCACAGCCCACCCTTTGAGTCACAGGTATGCTCTGGGCTCTTCACCAGAGGGGCAAGAAGATGGAGAAGCCCCAGACAGCCAGCCCTCTTGTGTTATTTAAACCATTCACCCTGGTTAAGCATTTTCAGATCTGTTGTGTAATGAAAACACCACCACCACCCCTAAGCTTTCTAGGCATTTATCAATGGGCTTCATCAAGGCTGTTCTTACAAGCTGTAGTGCTGATCCCTGAGAGCTGTGCTCCTCTTCTCCCTTGCCGCCCCTTCTCCCCACCTCAGTGGATGAATTCAGCTTCTTAGTGTGCTTTCCCAGCTCTTTTCCCCCAAAGCATCAGATGGTTGTCTCTCCTGTCAGGAAGCATGAGAGAAGATTGATGCTTTCCCCTTTCATTATGCTATTGTCCTGGGATCTATGCTTCTGGCTCTGCAATCAGATGGACAAACCTGTTTTACTTCCAAGACCTTCCCAAATTGGAGCCCCAAGTATGCTTCTGCACTAACTAAGGGCCTGTTACCCAATCACCGCTCCCTCATCATTTCTCCAGGGGAACTAGTTTATGCCCTTGTGGTGTGGCCTTTCTGTTATAGGAAGGGGGTTAAGAGAAGAAATTTCTTCAAGAGTCTCCAGGAGGTTGGGCACTCAAGTGTGCATGGGTGGGTGTGAGGGAGATGATCGTCTCCTTAAGACCCGAGACCCTGCCAGTTGACTGCCTCCATCTAGGCTGGAAATGGGTCCCAGCACCCAGACCCCTCCCTGCAGCTTGCAGGGGAGGGCCCAGGGCCTGCGCTCGTCCCTTGCTTCCTCTGCTTATCCCAGACCCCAGCTCAGGGGCCACATCTCTTCGTGGATTAGAAGGTCAGGGAATATTTGTTCTGCCCCCCTGCATGAGACAGAAAGCTAGTGATGTTTGAAGTGCTGTGAGCACATTTTCCTCCTCAATATTAGGATGGAGGATCCCAGAAGCTGCCAGGTCTGTTGCCTCCAGATTGGGTTCATGTCACATGGCAGGGGGTGCGCCTGTGTCTCATGTCTCACCCACCTGTACACAGGGAGGAAAGCAGGAAGGGGTAAGCTAGGAAAACTGGTAGTCTGGGGCATAAAATCTCAGGCAGCTTATCCCTTCAAACATGTGGGGACCACCTTTCGGTAAACTGAAAGGTAAGCAAACTTCTTACCAAGTCTGACACTCCACAGATTTTTCCTCTAACCCGGGACAAACTTTGCTCCAAGAATTTCAGCTTTACAACCCAAGCATCCATCAACAGATGAATGAATAAACAAAATGTGGTAAATTCATATGATGGAATATTATTCAGCTTGTAGAAAGGAGTGAGTTTCTGATACATATCACAACATAGATGAACCCTGAAGACATCATGTTGAGTGAAAAAAATGCCAGACACAAAAGGACAGATGTATGATTTCACTATATGAAATAACTAGAATATGAAAATTCATAGAGGCAGAAAGTAGATTAGCATTTCTATTTAAGGTGATGAAGTTTTGGTAATGGATGGTGGTGATGGCAGCACAGCATCGTAAATATAATTAATACCATTGAATTGTACACTTGAAAATGGTTAAAATGGGAAATTTTGAGTTGTATATAGGTTACCATAATAAAAAGTTTAAAAAAAAATTGCAACTTTAGGGAATTTTGATAGAAAAGAATTGTGAAATCTTCCCTGCTAAGAAGCATGTCATTTGGAATTCTGTTTTAAGAGGCTAATCCCTAAGTTTGAGCAGGAAAGAGAGATGGGAAGGTGTTCTGTCTGTGCTACTCCTCTGCCATGCTCTCTGTCTCCACTGCTAAACCTCTTCAGTCTAAATAAACAGTGTATATGTTAAATATATGAAACCAGAACCGTGTGAGTTTCTTTTCATCCTAGACTTAACAATTTCAAACTTTCATCTGAAATTTTTTTTCAGGGAAGGAGGTCCCAGCTCTCAATAAAAAATAAAAGCCAAAACAAGCAAACAAAAAAACCCCACAACAGATCACACTGTCTTCCTTCAGTGCAGAGACTTCTGGTGCTGGACCTGTATGTAAACTCTCAGAGTTTATTGTAAACATTGGTTATGGCCAAATTCCACAACTCAGTACTGTTGCTGAGAATAGGTAGATGGGTGAACTTTTTTTTTTATTCCACAAATAACTTGGTTTCTCTCTGTATGTTTACTCTGAATTTGCCCAGCTGGTCAATCTCTTTTATAAGTAAAATGTGTTCGTTTTATTAAAACAAAGCCTCAAATGCAGATGATATGTTTCCCTGCTTGCTAGTGCTCACAGATTCCTTGTTGCAACTGAAGCGGGCGTGTTACTTTGATAGTAGTATGAAATAACCTTGACTTTGCCTGGGGATATTTATAATAAAACATGCGGAATTATTGCACCATAAAGCTTGCTTCACTGATTCTTGCTGATTAAAAACTTTTTTTAAAAAGACTAATGCAATAAAAAAACAAAAATATCCAACAGCTGGAGCTCAGAAGACAGCTGAACTAGAGCCACTGAGACTCTCCCATGCCCTTTGATATGTGCCCTGTGCTGGGAGAAGGGCCAGCCCAGCATCCCCTTCCCTGAGGTGCTTCATGCATCGCTTACCTTCCCGCCCCAAGCTGAGGTGAAGAATGGCCTGGAAGGGACGAGCTTGTCTTTCTGTCACCCTGGAGGCCAGTGCCAAGTTTTGCTTTAGGAAAAATTAAGGCAGAGCAGTCCCTGGTATTAGGCGAGGCAAATGTATTCCACCCTGTCCCCTGGCAGACAAGCAGAACAGGACGGAGGCATTTTTAATTGATGCTAGAAGCTTGCAAGGCTAAGAAGCTGGCAGGAGCTGACATAACCCTTTATTCCTCCTTCCAAGGGGTCCATTGTCCAGTTTTACCAGGCACATCCTTAAGGGCACGGTAAAATCAGACCTGGTAGGTTTTTTTTTTTTCCCCCTTAGCTGGTGGCCAGAATCAAATTGGTTTCATCAGGCCTGGAGGGCAGATGCATAAGCATTAATTGGTGCATTTAGCCTTAATCCTTATTTTCTATGGGTGCTTTAACCTCTCCCATCTGTGCCTGTTTGGGTCCCTAACTACCACCCTATTTTCTTTTCTTACTTCCCCTCATCCTTCTTCAACCCCTTCCCGAGCCACACACATGTTCACACACACACACACACACCCCTAATTCTTAATCTATCCATGTCAGAAATTTCCCTCACCCTAGCTCAAGGGAAAAATCTGTTTTAGAAAGGAAAAAACAAAATGCATTTTCTTATTCCCCACAAGTGACTGAAGAATACTGTGATGCATTTCTCCTACGACCTGTGATGCTCAGTCTCACGTGGGAAGTACCTTCTGATGGCGGCACCTCTCACCATGCTTGTAACCAACCCTGGGTGACTCTTACCAATAATTATTATTATTATTGTATGCTGTATGGTGGGGATCACATTTCATTCTTTTTTTCCGTGTGACTATCCCATGACTGCAGTACCATTTGTGGAAATTTTTTTTGCGAGGGTGGAGGGAAGTGCACAAGCCGGGAATCAAGCCCGGGTCTCCTGCATGGCAGGCGAGAATTCTACTACTGAACTACCCTTGCATGCATTCCCTCCCCCCAATTATTTTTAATGATAGTAATTTAATAATAGAATGAGATTTGCAAAATATATGTAAAGTATAAAGAATAATGATTCAGTGGACGCCCAAGTCGCTAACACCCATTTTATATAAAAGGACATCATTCTCCTCCATGGGTCCCCTGGGTGATCTCCCTGATCCCACCACCTCCTGTCTCCATTTAGAAGTAATCACCAATCCAAGTCCCCTTGCTTTTCTTTATATTTTTATCACGTATATTGATATATCTAACTCGAATTTTCAGTCATCCTTTTTTTGTATCTTATTGGATTCTATATGATTGAATTATGCAGTACATATCCTGCAACTTACTTTATTCCTCTCAACCTTGGGCTACTGAGAAGTACCATTTTGACTACAGGAGTGAATAGTTCAGTTTTGTGTGGCTGTACTGTGCCCCATTTTATGTTCCCATGGACATTTAGATTGTCTTTAGGTTTTACTCTGCTGCACTATGTACATTCTAGACATATCTCCTTGTTCAACACTTTCTTTAAAAGTGAAATTGCTGGGTTATAGCATATGTATGTCTTCAATTCTCCAATTCTCTGGCAGGTAGTGTAGTAAGTGTTCTTTTTATTTCATATCCTTACCAACACAATATTGTTTTTAATGTTTGCCAGTCTGGTGGTGGGAAATGAGATCTCATTGTAGTTTCAACTGGAATTGTCCTGTTCCTTAATGAGAACAGGTATCTTTTCGTATGCTAATTGACTATGGTGAAACATCTATTCAAATATTTCGTCTATTTTCCTATTGCTTGTGTTTCTTATAGGATTTGTAGGAGTTCTTTATATTTTTTGGATACAATCACTAGTCAACTGTGTATGTTACAAATACATGTTCCCAATTTTGACTTGTGTTTTTGCTCTCTTTATAGTGGCTTTTGATAAACAGAAGTTATTAATTTTGACTTGTTAAATGATTTGGTCTTTCACTTTATAAGTTTATGTATCATTGTGTCCAGTTTAAGAAATCCTTCCCTACTACAAGTTCATTATGTTGTCTTTCAAAAGTTTCACAGTTTTGTATATAGCTTTTATAGTGTGACCATGTGATTGTGAAAACCTTGGGTCTGTTGCTCATTTTATCCAGGGTATCGACAGATGAGTAAAATAAATTAGGAAAACTAACTAAATAAATAATAGGGGAGATAAGGGGCAAAAAAAAATGGGCAGATTAAAATACTATGGTCAATGAGAGGAAGGGAGAAGGGGTATGGGATGTATGAGTTTTTTCTTTTTATTTCTTTTCCTGGAGTGATGCAAATGCTCAATACACGACTATGTGATGATATTGTGAGCCAATGATTGAATGCTTTGGATGGATAGTATGTGTATGACAATTTCTCTATAAAAATATTTTTTAAATAAATAATAAAATAGAATAGCAGTTTAATTTTTAAAAAAGTTTTATAGTTTTGTCTTTTGCATTTAGCTCTTAGCCTACCTGAAATTGATTTTCTTTTTTATGCTGTAAGTTCAAGGCCCAATTTTAGTTATTTCTCTATATGGGTAAGCCATTGTTCCATCAGTTTTTGGTCTGTCCTTTCCCCTTGATCTGCCTATGCTGCCAACACCATATATATATATGGATTTCTTTTAGGCCCTCAGACCTTTTGGTTAATTTATTTAATCCCAGTGCTGCACTGTTTTTATTATAGCTATAATTTTAACTATAACGTTAAAATAAATATTGGTATCTTATAATGAAAACCTCTCCACCCCCAGCATTCTTCAATAATGTCTTGGAGCAGGTTCTTCTCCCTTTGCATTTCCATATAAATTTTAGAATCAGCTTGTCAGGTTCCACAGCATTCTGTTGCTATTTTTATTAGAATTGAGCTAAATCTGTGGGTGAATTTGAGGATAATTGATATCACTCTTAATTATAAAATTCTGATGCTATTCTAGATTGTATCTTTAAAATTCATTTTCTAAAGTTTGTTGTTGGATGGAAATATAATTGACTTTTGTATATTGATTTTATATCCATACTTATATACTTTATATACTCAATAAAAATCCCATTAATGCTAATAATTTTTTGTAGATTTTTTGGGTTGATTCTGAAGTTTGTTGCATCATCTGCAAATAATAACAGCTTTATTTCTTCCTTTGCAATTTTAATATTTTTTTCTTGCCCTCCTCTGTTGGTTAGAATCTCTAGAATTAGAAGTAATTATCCTGGACACCCTCAACTTGTTTCTGATATTAAAGGAAATACATATGGCATTTTATTATTGAGGATGATGTCTGTTGATACTCTTTATCAGGCTAAAGAAGTTCCTATCTATCATTAGGTTGTTAATAAGTTTTTTGAATATTTGTACAAATACAAAAATTTATGTTTTAAAAATTGTTAACAACTTCCGGAGAAGATGGCGGCTTAGTAAGACGCGCGGGTCTTAGTTCCTCCTCCAGAAAAGCAATTAAAGAAACAGAAACAATACGAAACAGCTCCCGGAGTCACAACAGAGACCAAAAAGACAGCGTACCCCATTCTGGAACGGCTGAACGGGCAGGGAGAATCCGCTGCGGTGAGATATCCAAGGGGTGCACGTTTTCCCGGCCGGGGCGGCTGGCGACTGTGGTCCCCTCAACGCACGTGGCTCCCCGGTCTGACTGGGAACATTGGATAGCGGGGCCCTCCCGTCACGCTTGGCGTCTCGGGCCAGCTGGGCAATTTGGACCGGCACTCCCCCAAGCCGCGGCCAGCGAGCCCCGCCTCCATGCACGGTTTCCCGGGCCGACTGCCCCGCAGACAAACGACCGCCACGAGCGCCACCTACTGGGCAGGAAAAGAAAAACAGAGCCCAGAGATTCCACAGAAAAACCTTTCAACCAGCTGGGTCCCACACCCAGGGAAATCTGATCAAATGCCCAGACACCAGCAGAAAATAATGGATGACGCTCGGAAAATTGAAGATATGGCCCAGTCAAAGGAACAAACCAATAGTTCAAATGAGATACAGGAGCTGAGACAACTAATGCTGAATATACGAACAGAAATGGAAAAACTCTTCAAAAACCAAATCAATAAATTGAGGGAGGACATGAAGAAGACATGGGCTGAACAAAAAGAAGAAATAGAAAATCTGAAAAAACAAATCACAGAACTTGTGGGAGTGAAGGACAAAGAAGAAAAAATGGAAAAAACAATGGATACCTACAATGGTAGATCTAAAGAGACAGAAGCTACAATTAGTGAACTGGAGGATGGAACATCTGAATTCCAAAAAGAAACAGAAACTATAGGGAAAAGAATGGAAAAACTTGAGCAGGGAATCAGGGAACTGAATGACAATATGAAGCGCACAAATATACGTGTTGTGGGTGTCCCAGAAGGAGAAGAGAAGGGAAAAGGAGGAGGAAAACTAATGGAAGAAATTATCACTGAAAATTTCCCAACTCTTATGAAAGACCTAAAATTACAGATCCAAGAAATGCAGCGCACCCCAAAGAGATTAGACCCAAATAGGCATTCTCCAAGACACTTACTAGTTAGAATGTCAGAGGTCAAAGAGAAAGAGAGGATCTTGAAAGCAGCAAGAGAAAAACAGTCTGTCACATACAAGGGAAACCCAATAAGACTATGTGTAGATTTCTCAGCAGAAACCGTGGAAGCTAGAAGACAGTGGGATGATATATTTAAATTACTAAAAGAGAAAAACTGCCAACCAAGACTCCTATATCCAGCAAAATTGTCCTTCAAAAATGAAGGAGAAATTAAAACATTTATAGACAAAAAGTCACTGAGAGAATTTGTGACCAAGAGACCAGCTCTGCAAGAAATACTAAAGGGAGCACTAGAGTCAGATACGAAAAGACAGAAGAGAGAGGTATGGAGTAAAGTGTAGAAAGAAGGAAAATCAGATATGATATATATAATACAAAAGGCAAAATGGTAGAGGAAAATATTATCCAAACAGTAATAACACTAAAAGTTAATGGACTGAATTTCCCAATCAAAAGACATAGAATGGCAGAATGGATTACGACCCAGCAATACCACTGCTAGGTATCTACTCAAAGGACTTAAGGGCAAAGACACAGACGGACATTTGCACACCAGTGTTTATAGCAGCATTATCTACAATTGCAAAGAGATGGAAACAGCCAAAATGTCCATCAACAGACGAGTCGCTAAACAAACTGTGGTATATACATACAATGGAATATTATGCAGCTTTAAGACAGGATAAACTTATGAAGCATGTAATAACATGGATGGACCTAGAGAACATTATGCTGAGTGAGTCTAGCCAAAAACTAAAGGACAAATACTGTATGATCCCACTGATGTGAACCAACATTCGAGAATAAACTTGGAATATGTCATTGGTAACAGAGTCCAGCAGGAGTTAGAGACAGGGTAAGATAATGGGTAATTGGAGCTGAAGGGATACAGACTGTGCAACAGGACTGGATACAAAAACTCAAAAATGGACAGCACAATAATACCTAAGTGTAATGTAACTAGGTTGGAACACTGAATGAAGCTGCACCTGAAATATGGTTTTTTGTTTGTTTGTTTGTGTGTATCTTTTGTTTTTGTTTTTTTTCTTTTTCCTTTTTATATATATATATTTTATTAGTATTATTTTAATTCTCTTTTCTATATTAACATTCTATATCTTTTTCTGCTGTTTTGCTAGTTCTTTTCCTAAATCGATGCAAATGTACTAAGAAATGATGATCATACATCTATGTGATGATACTAAGAATTACTGAGTGCATGTGTAGAATGGAATGATTTCTAAATGTTGTGTTAATTTCTTTTCTTTTTTTTGATTAATAAAAAAAATTTAAAAAAAATCGTTAACAAGGTAGTTTTTTTTATTGTTAAACTTTTATCCATCCTATAAATGCAGGAATTACAAAAACTTGGTAGAAACTTTGAATGACCATATAATATATGGTTGTATAATATATTTGGATGTAGTATTTTAACAACTGCATTTTCTTCTTTTATTGAGAGGATGATACGGCTTTTCTTCTTTAATCTGTTAATGGGATAGATTACATTAATTGGATTTAGAATGTTTCTTACCAATTAGGTCATAATGATTTTATACGGTGCTGGAGTTTATTAGTGTTCTGGTTGTGTATTGCTGCCTAACAAACTATCCTTAAAACTTAGTGGTTTAAAACAATATCCATTTTATTATATCTGTGATTTTGCTGGTCAGGAATTTGGATAGGGCTCAACTGGAGTTGCTCCATGTGGGCTCATTGGGTCACTTGGTGATATCAAGCTGGCAGATGGTCTGACTGGTGGGTCTAAGACAGCCTCATTGACATTTGAATCACCTTGGATTGTCAAATGCAATGCCTTTTTGTGGCCTCTGCAGCTAGTATTCTCCAGGTAGTCTGATTTCTTACATGGCAGTTCAGGGAGTTTCTTCAGACCAAGGCTGAGACTACAAGCTGCTTTTCACTAGCCCTGGAGTCACACAGCGTCACTTCTACCACATTCTATTGAGAAACATTCTAGAGCCAACTCAGATTCAAGAAGGAAAGAGTAGTTAAAAAAAATAGAAAAAGAATGTAGTTATCTCTAGTCTACCATAGTTAACTAATAGTTTATGATATTTCAGCCTTATTTCATAAGGGAGATTGTAACTTTCCTTTCTAGTACTGTGCTTGTCTGGTTTTGCCATCAAGGTTAAGCTAACCTCATTAAAATGAGATGATGAACCTTACTTATTTTTCTATATTCTGAAATAACTGGTTTATGACTAGTTTCATTTCTTGAATATTGGTAGAAATTGCTGTTAAAGTAATTTAAGCCTAGTGTTTCCTTTTTGGGAGAAGATCCTAAAATATTAATTCAATTCATTTAATGGTTATAGTATAATTTGAGTTTTCTATTTTTTCTTTAATTGGCTATGGAAAATTATATTTATCTAGTAATTTGCCCATTTCATCTAAATTTCAACTTGTTGACATAGACATAGTTATAATAATCTCTTAAATATTTTTAATATCTGTGAAATCTGTAGTTATATCTCATTTTTTATTTCTGATATTATGTGTGTCTTCCCACATTTATTTTTTATCAATATTGCTAGAAAGTTACCGATTTTATCAGTTTTTTCAAAGAAACAACTTTTTGCTGTTGCTCTTTGTTACATGTTTATTTTCTATGTCATTAATTTCTTATCTTTATTTATGTACTTCATCTTTTTTTGGATTTATTCTATTCTTTTTTTTTTTTAGCTTTTTTTTTTATTAATTAAAAAAAAGAATTAACAAAACAATTAGAAATCATTCCAATCTACATGTACAATCAGTAATCCTTAATAACATCACATAGTTGCATATTCATCATTTCTTAGTACATTTGCATCGATTTAGAAAAAGAAATAAAAAGACAACAGAATAAGAATTAAAACAATAATAGAAAGAAAAAAAAACAAAAAAAACAAAAACAAAAAACCTATACCTCACATGCAGCTTCATTCAGTGTTTTAACATAATTGCATTACAATTGGGTAGTATTGTGCTGTCCATTTCTGAGTTTTTATATCCAGTCCCGTTGTACAGTCTGTATCCCTTCATCTCCAATTATCCCTTCTCTTTTTTTTTTTTTTTAATTAACGGAAAAAAAGAAATTAACCCAACATTTAGAGATCATACCATTCTACACATGCAATCATTAATTCTTAACATCATCACATAGATGCATGATCATCATTTCTTAGTACATTTGCATTGGTTTAGAAGAACTAGCAACATAACCGAAAAAGATATAGAATGTTAATATAGAGAAAAAAATAAAAGTAATAATAGTAAAATCAAAACAAAACAAAACAAAACAAAACAAAAACCTATAGCTCAGATGCAGCTTCATTCAGTGTTTTAACATGATTACTTTACAATTAGGTATTATTGTGCTGTCCATTTTTGAGTTTTTGTATCTAGTCCTGTTGCACAGTCTGTATGCCTTCAGCTTCAATTACCCATTGTCTTACCCTGTTTCTAACTCCTGCTGAACTCTGTTACCAATGACATATTTCAAGTTTATTCTCGAATGTCCGTTCACATCAGTGGGACCATACAGTATTTGTCCTTTAGTTTTTGGCTGGATTCACTCAGCATAATATTCTCTAGGTCCATCCATGTTATTACATGGTTCATAAGTTTATCCTGTCTTAAAGCTGCATAGTATTCCATCGTATGTATATACCACAGTTTGTTTAGCCACTCTTCTGTTGATGGAGATTTCGGCTGTTTCCATCTCTTTGCAATTGTAAATAATGCTGCTATAAACATTGGTGTGCAAATGTCCGTTTGTGTCTTTGCCCTTAAGTCCTTTGAGTAGATACCTAGCAATGGTATTGCTGGGTCGTATGGCAAGTCTATATTCAGCTTTTTGAGGAACCGCCAAACTGCCTTCCACAGTGGTTGCACCCTTTGACATTCCCACCAACAGTGGATAAGTGTGCCTCTTTCTCCGCATCCTCTCCAGCACTTGTCATTTTCTGTTTTGTTGATAATGGCCATTCTGGTGGGTGTGAGATGATATCTCATTGTGGTTTTGATTTGCATTTCTCTAATGGCCAGGGACATTGAGCATCTCTTCATGTGCCTCTTGGCCATCCGTATTTCCTCTTCTGAGAGGCGTCTGTTCAAGTCTTTTTCCCATTTTGTAATTGGGTTGGCTGTCTTTTTGTTGTTGAGATGAACAATCTCTTTATAAATTCTGGATACTAGACCTTTATCTGATATATCATTTCCAAATATTGTCTCCCATTGTGAAGGCTGTCTTTCTACTTTCTTGATGAAGTTCTTTGATGCACAAAAGTGTTTAATTTTGAGGAGTTCCCATTTATTTATTTCCTTCTTCAGTGCTCTTGCTTTAGGTTTAAGGTCCATAAAACCGCCTCCAGTTGTAAGATCCATAAGATATCTCCCAACATTTTCCTCTAACTGTTTTATGGTCTTAGACCTAATGTTTAGATCTTTGATCCATTTTGAGTTAACTTTTGTATAGGGTGTGAGAGATGGGTCTTCTTTCATTCTTTTGCATATGGATATCCAGTTCTCTAGGCACCATTTATTGAAGAGACTGCTCTGTCCCAGGTGAGTTGGCTTGACTGCCTTATCAAAGATCAAATGTCCATAGATGAGAGGGTCTATATCTGAGCACTCTATTCGATTCCATTGGTCGATATATCTATCTCTATGCCAATACCATGCTGTTTTGACCACTGTGGCTTCATAATATGCCTTAAAGTCAGGCAGCGCGAGACCTCCAGCTTCGTTTTTTTTCCTCAAGATGTTTTTAGCAATTCGGGGCACCCTGCCCTTCCAGATAAATTTGCTTATTGGTTTTTCTATTTCTGAAAAATAAGTTGTTGGGATTTTGATTGGTATTGCATTGAATCTGTAAATCAATTTAGGTAGGATTGACATCTTAACTATATTTAGTCTTCCGATCCATGAACACGGTATGCCCTTCCATCTATTTAGGTCTTCTGTGATTTCTTTTAGCAGTTTTTTGTAGTTTTCTTTATATAGGTTTTTTGTCTCTTTAGTTAAATTTATTCCTAGGTATTTTATTCTTTTAGTTGCAATTGTAAATGGGATCCGTTTCTTGATTTCCCCCTCAGCTTGTTCATTACTAGTGTATAGAAATGCTACAGATTTTTGAATGTTGATCTTGTAACCTGCTACTTTGCTGTACTCATTTATTAGCTCTAGTAGTTTTGTTGTGGATTTTTCCGGGTTTTCGACGTATAGTATCATATCGTCTGCAAACAGTGATAGTTTTACTTCTTCCTTTCCAATTTTGATGCCTTGTATTTCTTTTTCTTGTCTAATTGCTCTGGCTAGAACCTCCAACACAATGTTGAATAATAGTGGTGATAGTGGACATCCTTGTCTTGTTCCTGATCTTAGGGGGAAAGTTTTCAATTTTTCCCCATTGAGGATGATATTAGCTGTGGGTTTTTCATATATTCCCTCTATCATTTTAAGGAAGTTCCCTTGTATTCCTATCTTTTGAAGTGTTTTCAACAGGAAAGGATGTTGAATCTTGTCGAATGCCTTCTCTGCATCAATTGAGATGATCATGTGATTTTTCTGCTTTGATTTGTTGATATGGTGTATTACATTAATTGATTTTCTTATGTTGAACCATCCTTGCATACCCGGGATGAATCCTACTTGGTCATGATGTATAATTCTTTTAATGTGTTGTTGGATACGATTTGCTAGAATTTTATTGAGGATTTTTGCATCTGTATTCATTAGAGAGATTGGTCTGTAGTTTTCTTTTTTTGTAATATCTTTGCCTGGTTTTGGTATGAGGGTGATGTTGGCTTCATAGAATGAATTAGGTAGTTTTCCCTCCACTTCGATTTTTTTGAAGAGTTTGAAGAGAATTGGTACTAATTCTTTCTGGAACGTTTGGTAGAATTCACATGTGAAGCCATCTGGTCCTGGACTTTTCTTTTTAGGAAGCTTTTGAATGACTAATTCAATTTCTTTACTTGTGATTGGTTTGTTGAGGTCATCTATGTCTTCTTGAGTCAAAGTTGGTTGTTCATGTCTTTCCAGGAACCCGTCCATTTCCTCTAAATTGTTGTATTTATTAGCGTAAAGTTGTTCATAGTATCCTGTTATTACCTCCTTTATTTCTGTGAGGTCAGTAGTTATGTCTCCTCTTCCATTTCTGATCTTATTTATTTGCATCCTCTCTCTTCTTCTTTTTGTCAATCTTGCTAAGGGCCCATCAATCTTATTGATTTTCTCATAGAACCAACTTCTGGCCTTATTGATTTTCTCTATTGTTTTCATGTTTTCAATTTCATTTATTTGTGCTCTAATCTTTGTTATTTCTTTCCTTTTGCTTGCTTTGGGGTTAGCTTGCTGTTCTTTCTCCAGTTCTTCCAAATGGATAGTTAATTCCTGAATTTTTGCCTTTTCTTCTTTTCTGATATAGGCATTTAGAGCAATAAATTTCCCTCTTAGCACTGCCTTTGCTGCGTCCCATAAGTTTTGATATGTTGTGTTTTCATTTTCATTCGCCTCGAGGTATTTGCTAATTTCTCTTGCAATTTCTTCTTTGACCCAGTCGTTGTTTAGGAGTGTGTTGTTGAGCCTCCACGTATTTGTGAATTTTCTGGCACTCTGCCTATTATTGATTTCCAACATCATTCCTTTATGGTCCGAGAAAGTGTTGTGTAAGATTTCAATCTTTTTAAATTTGTTAAGACTTGCTTTGTGACCCAGCATATGGTCTATCTTTGAGAATGATCCATGAGCACTTGAGAAAAAGGTGTATCCTGCTGTTGTGGGATGTAATGTCCTATAAATGTCTATTAAGTCTAGTTCATTTATAGTAATATTCAGATTCTCTATTTCTTTGTTGATCCTCTGTCTAGATGTTCTGTCCCTTGATGAGAGTGGTGAGTTGAAGTCTCCAACTATTATGGTATATGAGTCTATTTCCCTTTTCAGTGTTTGCAGTATATTCCTCACGTATTTTGGGGCATTCTGATTCGGTGCATAAATATTTATGATTGTTATGTCTTCTTGTTTAATTGTTCCTTTTATTAGTATATAGTGTCCTTCTTTGTCTCTTTTAACTGTTTTACATTTGAAGTCTAATTTGTTGGATATTAGTATAGCCACTCCTGCTCTTTTCTGGTTGTTATTTGCATGAAATATCTTTTCCCAACCTTTCACTTTCAACCTATGTTTATCTTTGGGTCTAAGATGTGTTTCCTGTAGACAGCATATAGAAGGATCCTGTTTTTTAATCCATTCTGCCAATCTATGTCTTTTGATTGGGGAATTCAGTCCATTGACATTTAGTGTTATTACTGTTTGGATAATATTTTCCTCTAACATTTTGCCTTTTGTATTATATATATCATATCTGATTTTCCTTCTTTCTACACTCTTTTCCATATCTCTCTCTTCTGTCTTTTTGTATCTGACTCTAGTGCTCCCTTTAGTATTTCTTGCAGAGCTGGTCTCTTGGTCACAAATTCTTTCAGTGACTTTTTGTCTGAGAATGTTTTAATTTCTCCCTCATTTTTGAAGGATAATTTTGCTGGATATAGGAGTCTTGGTTGGCAGTTTTTCTCTTTTAGTATTTTAAATATATCATCCCACTGTCTTCTAGCTTCCATGGTTTCTGCTGAGAAATCTACACAAAGTCTTATTGGGTTTCCCTTGTATGTAATGGATTGTTTTTCTTTTGCTGCTTTCAAGATCTTCTCTTTCTCTTTGACCTCTGACATTCTAACTAGTAAGTGTCTTGGAGAACGCCTATTTGGGTCTAATCTCTTTGGGGTGCGCTGCACTTCTTGGATCTGTAATTTTAGGTCTTTCATAAGAGTTGGGAAATTTTCAGTGATAATTTCTTCCATTAGTTTTTCTCCTCCTTTTCCCTTCTCTTCTCCTTCTGGGACACCCACAACACGTGTATTTGTGCGGTTCATATTGTCCTTGAGTTCCCTGATACCCTGTTCAAATTTTTCCATTCTTTTCCCTATAGTTTCTGTTTCTTTTTGGAATTCAGATGTTCCATCCTCCAAATCACTAATTCTATCTTCTGTCTCTTTAAATCTATCATTGTAGCTATCCATTATTTTTTCTATGTTTGCTACTTTATCCTTCACTTCCATAAGTTCTGCGATTTGTTTTTTCAGTTTTTCTATTTCTTCTTTATGTTCAGCCCATGTCCTCTTCATGTCCTCCCTCAATTTATCGATTTCATTTTTGAAGAGTTTTTCCATTTCTGTTCGTATATTCAGCATTAGTTGTCTCAGCTCTTGTGTCTCATTTGAGCTATTGGTTTGTTCCTTTGACTGAGCCATATTCTCAATCTTTTGAGCGTGGACAGTTATCTTCTGCTGCTGGCGTCTGGGCATTTATTCAGATTTCTCTTGGTGTTGGACCCAGCAAGGTTGTAATATTTTTCTGTGAAATCTCTGGGTTCTGTTTTTCTTATCCTGCCCAGTAGGTGGCGCTCGTGGCACACGTTTGTCTGCGGGTCCCACCAGTAAAAGGTGCTGTGGGACCTTAAACTTTGGAAAACTCTCGCCGTCCTGGGGGTTCGCTAGCCGAAGCGGCTTGAGCCGGCCCGGGGTCCGAATGCAGGGAGGGTTGCTGGTCGCCGCAGCCAGGGAAAGAGCCCGTCCGAATTTCCTAGTCGGCCCTGGGCAACAAGCGTGACGGGAGGGCGCCAGCGGCAGCGGCCCGCCCGAGAGAGTGCACGTTCCCCGGGAGTCACGGGGTCACCGTTCTCCGCGGCCTGGGGGTTTCCGATCCAATTCTCTCAGTTGGTCCGGGGGCTGCGCGTGGTGTGGGCGCCAGTCGCCTTGGTTTCAGGGGACCACCTCTCCAATTCTCCCAGCCGGCCCGGGAAGGGGGAAGGGAGTAACTCTGGCCGCTTGCCACCCCGCCCGGTAAGGCCCGCGCGCCTCGGCGATCTCACCCAAGCTGCTTCTCTCAGCCAGCCAGCCGTTCCAGGATGGGGTACGCTGTCTTTTTTATCTCTGTTGTGGCTTTGGGCGCTTTCTGTATCGTTTCTACTCCCCTAGTAGGTGTCCTGTAGAAGAAACTAAGATCCGCGCGTCTTACTAAGCCGCCATCTTCCAGGAACGTCTCTATTCTTTTTTATCTTCTTAAGTTGTATACTTAGTTCATTAATTCTAAGTTTCATGCTTAGCTTCTCTCATCCATTTATTATTAAGTCTATTTTCAAATTTCTAATCATTAGGAAATTATCTTTTTGTTTTTGATTTCTCATTGTAACTGTTTTATAGTCAGAAAATGTGCTCTGTGTGATAACAATGCTTCAGAATATGTTGAGACTTTATTTTGGTTCAGTGCGTGGTTACTGAAAATATTCTTTAGTATAGTTTTCTGTAAGTATACATTAGATTAATCTTGTGGTGTTCAAATCTTCAGTGTTCTGATAGAATTTTTTTTCCTCCTTTATCTTTCAGTTACTGACATAGCTACATTAAAATTTCCTACCATGAGAGTGAATTTATCTATTTTCCCCTTGTAATTGTATATATTTTCACTTTATATATTTAGAACCTATGTCATTAGGTATGCATGTGTTTAAAATTGCTTTATTTCTCTGGTGAACTAAAACTTTAATCACTGTGTATTGATCCCATTTATTTCTAGAAATGCTTTATGCCTTAGAGTCTATTTTGTACACATTTAATTTTGGTACATTAGATTTCTGTGGTTAGAATTTGCCTAGAATATTACTTCCTACCTGTTACATTCTCATGTTTTAAATGTGTTTTCTATATAGCAATAAAGATATATTTTTTAAATTAAAACCTAGTTAGTTGATAGTGGTTGAGTTACTGATATATTTGCAATTATATATGCCATTTTATATAATCTCTCTGTTAGTCCCACCTTGAATATTTCTTCGTCTCTCTTTTCTTGCCTTCTTTATTTTAATATTAACTTTCTTATTTTAACTTTTTATTTTTGAAATTTATAATTTTATAAATTCTATATCAACTTATATAGAATTTGTAATTATTCTCTCCACATACAAAAGTAGCAGGAATAATTTAATGAATCTTTATGAAATCATCTCAGCCTTAACAATGGTCAACAAATTTTATCTTATTTCACCTACCTTCTATTCCAACACTGAATTGCTTTTGGAGAAAAACTGACCCATTATATAATTCCATCCACAAATTCTTCAGTATGCATCTGTAATATAAAAGTGATAGTTTTAAAAACAAACTGTATTACTAATGTTACACTGAAAAAATAACAGTTCCTTAATAATTATTGATAGTGTTCTAGTTAAAATAGGTGTTAAACTTTTCCTAATTATCTCACAATGTTATTGTTTTTTGTATGCTGTGTGGTGGGGTCACATTTCATTATTTTTCCATGTGAGTGTCCCATTATTGCAGCACCATTTGTTGAATTTTTGTTTGTTTGCTTTGCTTGTTTGTTTGTTTTAGGGGAAGTTCATGGACCACTAATTGAACCCAAGTCTCCTGCATGGCTAGTGAGAATTCTACCACTGAACTACCCTTGCACCCCTTCACAATGATTTGTTTTTTATAGTTGGTTTGTCCTAAATTGGATCTAATAAGGTCCACAATTTATTTATTCTTCTGAATATTTTTAATCTCATTTTCCCTCTTATTAGCTTAGAAAGATACACTTCATTTCTATTCTTTCTTGTTATTCTAAAAATTCTAACTTATCAATGTCTGAAATTAATCAATATCTTTACCCTCTTTTTTTAAATTAGTTTATTTATTAATTTTAAAAATTTAACAAATCAACTCAAACATTAACATGTGATCATTCTGTTCTACATATATAATCAGTAATTCACAATATCATCACTTAGTTGCATATTCATCATTTCTTAGAACATTTGCATCAACCCAGAAAAAGAAACAAAAAGACAACAGAAAAAGAAATACAATGAAAACAGAAAAAAAAAAGATTATACATACCAGACCCCTTACCCCTCGCCCCCATTGATCGCTAGCATCTCAAACCAAATTTATTTTAACACTTGTTCCCCCCACTATCCATCTTCATTCCATGTGTTCTACTCATCTGTTGACAAGGTAGATAAAAGGAGCATAAGACACAAGGCCTTCACAACCACACAGTCACACCACAAAGCCACATCATTATTCAATCATCATCAGGAAACATGGCTACTAGAACACAGCTCCACACCCTCAGGCAGCTCCCTCCAGCCTCTCCACCACACCCCACATAACAAGGTGACATCTACTCAATGTGCAAGAACTACACCCAGGATAACCTCCCGACTCCATCCGGAATCTCCCAGCCGTCGACACTCTGTCTCATCTCACTCTTCCCCCCCGGTCAAGAAGGCCTTCTCAATCCCTTGATGCTGAGTCTCAGCTCATTCTAGGGTTTTTCTCAATCCCTTGATGCTGAGTCCCAGCCCACTCCAGGACCCCTGTTCCACATTGCCAGGAAGGTCCACACCCCTGGGAGTCATATCCCACATAGACAGGGGGCGGGCAGCAAGTCTGCTTGTCGTGTTGGCTGGAGAGAGAGGTCCCATCCGAGCAATAAAAGAAGCTCTCCTGGAGGTGACTCCCAGGCCCAAATCTTAAGTAGACTTGACCTATCCTTTGTGGGGTTAAGTTTCATATGAACAAACCCCAAGACTGGGGGCCCAGCCTATAGCATTGGTTGTCCACACTGCTTGTGAGAATATCAAGAATTCAACTTGGGGAAGTTGAATTTCTCCCCCTTCTCACCATTCCCTGAAGAGGATTTTGCAAATACTTTTCCACTCACTGATCGACTCACTCTGTTTACCCTCTTTTTGAACTTTAGAGACTATTGTCTTTGAAGCACTTTAACTCATCACCAACCACCTCCACCAACTTTAGATTACATAACTCTATTTTGTTTCAATTTTTTAAACTTTCTAAAACATCATTATCTTGTACATCAATATTTACCCACATATTTACTACTGTCTTCATTCATCATTCTTTCCTGCATATCAGACCTTCCATATGAAATCATTTTCCTTCAGCCTGGCATAAAACCTTTAGAATTTCCTTTGTGAGGATATCTTGTGAAAAACTCATTCAGTTTTTCAGTATTTGAAAACATCTTTATTTTGCTCTCATTTCGGAAATATTCTTCAACAGATATATAATATTAAGTGGGTATTTTTCTTTTCTCTCAGAGTATAAAGAATACCATTCCATTGTCTCCTGGCTTTAAGTTTTGCTGTTGAGAAGTTAGTTATCAGTCTAATTTAATTACTGTTCCATTAGGCAATTTGTCTTCTTTTTAGCTACCTTTAAGGTCACCCCTCTTCTTTTTAGAGTGTATTAAATAGTTTCACTGTGATATATTTGGAGGTGGATTGTGAAGATGATGGTTATAATTTTTATATATCATGCCTGAGATTTGTTAAGCTCTTGAATCTATGAATTTGTATCCAACATCAAAGTTATCCACCATTAAAAGAAAGTTATTCACCATTAAATGAAAACTTTTAATCCCTTCAAATATTGATATTCCTCATTCTCTCATATCTCTCCTTCTTAGACATGTGTTAAACTTTCTCATGCTCTTTCATATATTTTAAATTTTCTTCCTTCCTTTCTATTTTTGTCTCTCTTTGATACCTTCTGTTTAATTTCTTCAGAACCATCTTTTAGTTTACTAATTCTCTCCTCAACTATGTTCAATCTGCTGTTAAACTCAACCACCAAGTTTGACATTTTAATGATCATATTTTTAATTTCTTGACATTATATTTCTGTGATTTTTTTCATATACAGTCATCTATAGTCTCTTTTTACTCATATTTTAATTCCTTATTTTATCTGAAACATACTAAACAGTTATATCATAGTCTATATAATTTTATATTCTAATAATTCTAACATTTAAAATCTTTGTGTTTCTGATTCCTTCATCTGTTTCTTTCTCTTAGTGAAATTAATTCATTATACCTTGTTTCTTTGTACATTTTGTGATTTTTTTTCTGTGAGCTCATATCTGTGGGAATTATTGGAAGTTTGGGTGAATGAATTCCTTTGTTAGGCATCTAGGTATATTACAGTCATAAATATTCTTAAGCTAAATATTCAACTTAAGGCTTTTCTTTCCTCCTCGGTATATGCTTCAAATACACAAATTCCTTGCATCTTGTTGGGGGAGGTAGTAAGTAGGTCTATTTTTCAGTTTACTCTCACGTGTAAGATATAACCATTGATGTTCTACTTTTATGCAGGGTACTCTTCTATTATATTCCCCCCCATGATGGGGCCTTAGTGCCTTCATGCAGGAAGGCTGTGAAAATCAAAGTTTAAGTTCACTATTTCAGCAAATGTTATCAAGGTGTGGGCCACCTTTAGAAAGTGGCTTATGTCTTGGGTTCCCACTCTCACCCTCACTCTCATTTTTACTTAGTTTTTTATCTCTTGCCAAACTCATCAACTTTTAATATATATATATGCATTGTTGGTTGTTTTTCATGGCAGAGTAGTCCAGGGTAGCTTCTACATCATACTTTTAGAAATGAAAGACTTTTTAACAATTACTACTCCAATACCTATTCCCAGAGTGCTGAAATTTCCTAGACAAAGTTTTGGAAGTTTCTAGTTTCAGTAGCCTACTTGGAAGATTTGTAGTCCCTATCACCATCTCTTTCAGATTCACCTTGCTATTTCAAGCCTTCTCCTCTCAGCCTCAACCCCAATCCTCTGCTTTCAGAGAATCCTCTGCTTTTCTTTATTATAAAGTGCACTGAGCAAAACCATCTTGAAAAAAGAATCAAGTTGGAGGAATCACATTTCTTGATTTCAAAACTTATTATAAAGGTGCAGTAAGCAAAGCATTGTGGTTCTGCCACAAGTACAGACATATAGACCACTGGCATAGAATTGAGAGTTCAGAAACAAAACCAAACATCAGTGGTGAATTGATTTTTGACAAGACTGCCAAGTCCACTCAATGTGGAAAGAAGAATCTCTTCAAGAGGAGATGCTGGAAAAACTGGATATGCACATGCAAGAGAAAGTGGACCCCTACTTCACATAATGTACAAAAATTAACTTAAAAGAGATCAACAACCTAAATATAAGAGCTAAAATAACAAAACACCAGAAAAAAGGTAGAAAATATCTTCAGAACCTTGTATTAAGCAATGGATTCTGAGACTTTACACCAAAAGCACAAGCCACAATATTAAAAATAGACAAATTGGACTTCAACAAAATTTAAAACTTTTGTGCATCAAACAACATTATCAAGCAGGTAAAAAGACAACCAACAAAATGGGAGAAAATAGTTGCAGATCATATGCCCGATAAGGGTTTAATATGCAGAATATATGAAAAACTTCTACAACTTAGCAACCAAAAGACAAACAACTCAATTTAAAAGTGGGCAAAGGACTTGAACAGACATTTCTCCAATAAAGATACACAAATAGCCAATAAGAACATGGAAAGATTCTCAACATTAAATGTTGGCAAGGATATGCAGAAATATGAACATTCCTGCATTGTTGGTAGGAATGTAAAATGGTGCAGCATTTCCTCAGAAAGGTAAACTAGAATTACTATATAACCTGGCAATGCCATTTGTAGGTATGTACCCTAAAGAATTGAAAGTGGAGACTTGTACAGATATTTGTACACAAATGTTCATAGCAGCATTATTCACAATAGACAAAAGATGGAGACACCCCAAATGTCCATTAACAGGTGAGTGGATAAACAAAATGTGGTATATACAGACAAAGGTATATTATTCAGCCTTAAAGAGGAATGGATTCTGATATGCTATGACATAGATCAACCTTGAAGACAGCATGTTGAGTGAAATCAGCCAGACACCAAAGGACAAATGTTGTATGATTTCATGTATATGAAATAACTAGAATGTGCAAATTCAAAGAAACAGAAAGTAGATTAATGTTACCAAGAGGAGGGGGAGAGGGAATGGGAGTTAATACTTGGTGGGTGCAGAGTTTCTGTTTGGGGTGATGGAAAAGTTTCTGTAATAGGTGATAGTGTTGATAGTATAACATTATTAATGTAATTGATGTAACTGAATTGTATGTTTGGAAGTGGTTGAGATGGGATATTTTATATTGTATATATGTTACCACAATGATAAAAAATAATAAATAGCTGTTGGGGGACTTCTGGGAAGAAGACAGAGTAGGGTAGACTGGGTTCACCCTTGCTTTGTGGAACAACAAGAGAGGGGACAAAACAACTGGGAATGCAGTTCCAGGGTGTGAGTGATCCAAGAGGGTCTTCTACATTTCATAGGGAGGTCTTAGACAAGAGAAGCGGAGAGATTGGGACCGGGAGATTGGGGCGTTACTGGCATACCAAATGCAAAAAGAGATCGTCAATGCAAATACAAAAGCTTAGATGAGTAAAGGAAGGAAATCAACTTGCAAAATGACCTTATTAAATAATTAAATGCCAGAGTGCAACAGAAAATGACAAAGCATGTGAAGATTCAGGCTGATATGGCACAGACAAATGACCAATTTAATCACTGGAGGAGATATGGAATTTGGAATGACTAATTAAGGTTGCTCATAATGACATAATGAGCATCAAGAAAACACAGGAAGAGCATAAAGAAGAATTTGAAAGATTAAAAATGAAAAATAGCAGGTTACACAAAAATGAAAGATGCTGTAGACCAAATTTGAAATATGTTAGAGACACACGATAGCAGATTCATAAAAGTGGATGAAAAAATAAGCAAGGTAGAAGACAGGACAATTGAATTCAAATGCACAAAAGAGCAAATGGCAAGAAAGATGGAAGAAATGGAAATGGATTTCAGGGAAATGATGGACAATGTGAAGTGCACAAATTGTCCCAGAAGGAGAAGAGAAAAGTAAAGAACTAGAAAAGTCAGTTGAAGAGATAATGAGGGAAACTTCCCAATCCTTATAAAAGACATTAATATGCAAATCAAAGAAGTCCAACGGACTCCAAATAGAATAAATTCAAACAGGCCTACTCTCAGACACATACTAATCAGACTGCCGAATGTTGAACAGAAGCAGGAAGTTTTGAAAGCAGCAAGAGAAATGTGACTCACTAATTCAAGGGAAGTCACATAAGATTGAGTTTACATCACTCAACAGGCACAATGGAGGTTAAAAGGCAGTGTGGTATGATATATTTAAGATCCTGAACGAGAAAGACTTCCAGCCAAGAATTCTTTGTCCAACCAAGTTTTCCTTCAAAATTCAGGAGAGATTAAAATCTTCTTAGACAAGCAAAGGTTGACAGAATTTGTCAACAAGAGACCTGCCCTACAAGAAATACTAAGGAAGTCCTTGTCAGCTGAAAAAAAAAAGGACAGGAAAGGGAGGTCTGGAGAAGGGCACAGAATTGAAGAATACCAGAAAAGGTTAATTCAAAGGATAAGAAGAGAGAGAGGAAAAAATATATAGATATGACAAATAAAAATCAAAGGATAAGATGGTAGACTCAAGAACTGCTTTTCAGTAATAACTTTGAATGTTAACAGACCAAACTCACCAATTAAATGTTATAGATTGGTAGAATGGATTTAAAAATGTGATTCATCTGTATGCTATTTTTACGAGATGCATCTTAGACCCAAAAATATAAATAGATTGAAAGTGAAAAGCTAGAAAAATATGTTCCATGAAAGCTGTAACCAAAAGAAAACAGGAGTAGCTATACTAATATCAGATAAACTAGACTTTAAATGTAAAAACATCATAATAGACAAGAAGAAATAATCATAAATGTTTATGCTCCCAATTAAGGGGCTCCAAAGTACATAAGGCAAACAGTGGTAAAACTGAAGGGAGCTATAGATGTTTCAACAATAATAGTGAGAGAGTTCAATACATCATTTTCCTCTATAGATAAAAAAAACCACACAGTGTATCAACAAGGAAATAGAGAATTTAAATGATTTGATAAATAAATTAGACCTAACGGACATGTATAGATTGTTACACCCAAAACACCAGGGTATATATTCTTCTCTAATTCTCATGGAGTGTTCTCTAGGATAGATCATATACTGGGACACAAAACAGGTCATTATAAATCAATAAATGTGATACAGCATATTAATAATTTGAAAGGGAAAAACCACATGATCATATCAAATGATGCTGAAAAAACATTCAAGAAAATTCAGCATCGTTTTCTGATAAAAATAGTTTAAAAGCTAGGCATTGAAGGAAACTTCTCAATATCATAAAGATCATATATGAAAAACCCATAGCCAGTATCATATCAACAGCGAGAGAGTGAAAGTATTCCCCTGAAATCAGGAATGAGACAAGGCTTCCCTTGTCACCATTCTTATTTAACATTGTACTAGAAGTTCTAGCTAGAGTGATACATCAGGAGAAGGGAATAAAAGTCATCAAAATCAGAAAGGAAGAAGTAAAATTTTCAATATTTGCAGATGACATGATCCTATGTTTTGAAAATCCTGAGAAATCTACAACAAAGCTACTTGAGCTAATAAATTTTACAACCTGTGGAATACAAGACTAATGTGCAAAAATCAGTAATGGTTCTATGCATAAGTAATGACCTAACTATATAGACAATTAAGGAAAAATTTCCATTCAAAAAGCAACTAAAAGAATCAACTATCTAGGAATAAGCTTAATCAGAGATGTTAGGAACCTGTACACAGAAAACTACAAAACATTGCTAAAAGAAATCAAAGAAGATACAGATAGGTAGAAAGACATTCTGTGCTCATAGCTAGGAAGGTTGAATGTTGTCAGGATGTTAATTCTACTCAAATTCATCTGTAGATTCAACACAATACCAATAAGAATTCCAACAGCCTTCTTTGAAGGCATGAGAAAGCTTGTTACCAAATTTATTTGGAAAGGAAAGAGACTTTGAATAGCTAAAGATATCCTAAAAAAGAAAAGCAAAGTGGGAGGACTAACATTTCCTGACTTTAAAGTTTATTATAAAGCCACAGTAGTTAAAACAGTGTGGTACTGGCACAAAGACAGAAGTATTGATGAATGGAACTGAATTGAGAGTGTGGAGATAAACCACCAAATCTATGGTTAATTGATCTTGGATAAGGCCCCCAAATCCACTGAACTGGGACAGAAAAATCTTTTCAATAAATGGGCATGGGAGAGTTGCATATCTATAGCCAAAAGAATGAAAGAGGACCCCTACATTATACTTTATACAAAAATTGACTCAAAGTGGATCAGAGTCCCAAATATAAGTAACATAAAATTCCGGGAAGAAAATGTAGGGAAACATCTTTAAGACCTAGTAATAGGAGATAGCTTCTTAAACTTTATACCCAAAGTACAAGCAATGAAAGAAAAAAAAAAAAAGATGGGAACTCCTCAAGTTCAAAAGCTTCTTTGCCTCAAAGGACTTTGTCAAAAAGGTGACGAGGCAGCCAATTCAATGGGAAAAAATATTTGGAAACCACATATCAGATAAGGGTTCGATATCCTCTGTACATAAAGAAATTATACAACTCAACAACAAAAGAACAAACAACCCAGTTACAAAATGGGCAAAAGATATGAATAGACATTTCTCTGAAGAGCAAAGACAAATGTCTAAAAAGCACATGAACAGATGCTTATCTTAGCTGTAAGGGAAATGCAAATCAAGAGTTCAATGAGATATTATCTCACACCTATAAGAATGGCTGCTATTAAACAAACAGAAAACTACAAATGTTGGAGAAGATGTGGACAAATTGGAACACTTATTCACTGCTGATGGGAATATAAAATGGTACAGCCACTGTGGAAGATAGTGTGGCAGATCCTGAGAAAACTGATTATTAATTGCCATATGACCTGGCAATACCATTCTTGGTATATACCCAGAAGAGCTGAACGCGATGACATAAACAGACATTTGCACACCAGTGTTCAGAGTGGCATTATTCCAATTGCTGAAAGATGAAAACAGTCCAAGTGCCCATCAACAGACAAATACATAAACAAAATGTGTTATACAGCTACAGTGGGATATTATGCAGTAGTAAGATGAAATGAAGTCCCAAAGCATATTACAAAATGGATGAAGTTTGAGGACATAACGCTGAGTGAAATAAGTCAGATACAAAAGGACAGAGTTTCTCTACTATGACTCTGGTAAAGGTAAACTCAGAGGCTTACAATGTAGCTTATAGGGAACTTAGAGGTACTCAGAAGCTAGAGATGGGTTAATGGTTACCCATTGAACTTAACCGTAAGGAAATGGAAAGAAGGGCTGGTAGTTCATTAGTGGGGTAATGAGTAACACTGACATACTGAAGGTGAATATTATTGAAAGGGGTTGTATAGTCATTTATCCCATTGATTAACTCTTGTTCTTGCATGAACTACTTCAAATGTTTGACCTTGTACAAAAAGTCAGTAATAGAGCGATATAGGGGGAAAACTAATATTGCATGCTACTGCCTATAGCTTACAGGAAGATACCAACAGCAACACAGCAACATCAGTGGTAAATAATTGGGGGGGGGGGGGAGGGGGACAACAAGAGATAAGGGAAGGTTTAGATTTGATATTTGGTGAGGCTATGTTTATCAGTTCTTTGTCTCTACCAAAGAGACAAAGACCAATGAAAGCTGTCTAAAATTTAAAGTGCTAATGATAGTACAAATAAGTGAGAACACTGTAAGACATGGATAGTTTATTTTGGACATTATCCATGATGCCCAATAGATGGAAGTGGCTGAAAGTTACACTGAACTGAGAAGCAGAAAGGCAAGCTGTGGTGTATACATATGATGAAATATTGTGTGGCTACAGAAAGGAAGGAAGTCATGAAGCATGCAACAAGGTGAATGAACCTTGGGGACATTATGTTGTGCAAAATAAGCCAAAAATAAAAGAACAGATTTTTAAAAATTAATTAATTAATTATTTTTTTCATCATATAGTTGTATATTCATTATCATGATAATTTCTTAGAATATTTACATCAGTTCAGAAAAAGAAAACAGAAAAAAATTCATACGTACCATAACCCTTATGCCTCCCTTTCATTGATCACTAGCATTTCAATCTACTAAATTTATTTTGACATTGTGTGGTCTCTCTTAGAAAAATTATAAGAAAATTGGGGCCTAGATTGTAGGCTCAAATAGCAGTCACATTTAGACAGGAGCTGTAAGTGCTATGTCTAGATTCTGTGATGCTGTGCTATATGTGTATAATCTGGTATTTCTCTGGAACTTTGGGTACTTGTGTGACACCTAAGATATAGAGTTGGAGTTTTGAAGCTCTGAAAATCAGCATTGCTACATACAATTATGGTTAAAGAAACCAAAAAAAAGTGATCTGGCTTCAACTAGAGATAAGAATGAAGTCAATCCGGTTGGGACTAAGGTAAATCAGAACACAGGGTAAAGTATGATATTGTCTGTATTTTAGAATTTCATCGACTATATGAGCCCAAAGGAAGAGTGGTTAATTAACTTATTTTTTTAACATTTTATTTTGTTTTTTTTTTTATTATGAACAACAAACAAACATGCAACATTCTTGACATGGTTACAATCGGTGGCTCACAGTATCATTACTTAGTTGTGTATTCATCACCATGAACATTTCTTTGAATATTTGCAAAAGAGGGGTTTATTTTGCACAAAGCCTAATTATCTGTAGCACACAATTTAACCCAGCCTCCCTGGATAGCTCATTTTAGCAACCCAAATGCAAGGAGCCCAGAATGGGAACAAGGGCTTGTAATCCTGTACAACGTAATGTAATACATCCCAAATAATTAAAAAGTATTGGCAAAGTCCCTTGAGGGACTGGAGGAAAAGAATTATAGAACTATTAAACTTTCCTACCAGGGAAATCCCTGAAACTTTGTCAAACATTAGGAACTTACAAGGTAATAGGCCAAACCCTTGATCTTGAGGCTTGCTTTTATGAAATTTGTTTCTGTAGTGGAAAAGCTAAGCCTACCTATAACTATACCTAAGAGTTACTTCCAGAAAACATATTTTATTGCTCAGACGTGGCCTCTCTAAGCCCAACTCTGCAAGGAAAATCATTACCTGCCACCCTATATAGGACATGACGTCCAGCAATGAAAGTCTCCCTGGCAATGTGGGACGTTGCTCCCAGGGAATCCCATGTTGGATTGACAATGCTTTCTTAACCAAAAGGGGGGAAAGAAATGAAACAAAATGAAGTATTAGTGGCTAAGAAAATTCAAGTAGAGCCAAGAGGTTATTCTGGAGGCTACTGTTATGCATACTTCAGCTAGATATTGCTAATTGCTATGATTTGCCAACCCCCACCCAACATCATTCTTGTTAACACTAAAGAACACCTATGGCTCTATCTGAGATTCTATAAAAGTTTCACACACTAAGTTTACTTTCCATAAACCTAAAAACGGCAGATGGTTCCTTGGCCAGATAAGTCCTGAAACCCAGAGGGGCCAGCCTCTCCAAGAACATTAACTAGTTCCATCCCCTATTCCATATTGTTGATATCCATTTTTAACGTGAAAAATTTAGGAGGCCCGTAGCCCAAATATCCGTAAAGATTGGGAGAAGAATCAAAGGAGAAGGAGGAGTTGTAACAGAGAAGTTAGAATTTAACAAATGAGTATGACTGCTGAACCATTATATTGATTTTTCCTGTAGTCTCCAGTGTCTCGGAAAAGATAGGAAAAAAAAAAAACCCATGAAATTATGTCACTGTAACCCATACATAGTCTGTTTTATAACTACTTGTTAAAATGTACTTTGAAATTTAGTTCTTTTTTGCATATGCTATATTTCACAATAAAAAATGTCTAAAGAACCACCAAATATATATATGTAAATAAAATATTAAAAGCCAAGAGTCCCCAGACCAAAAAAAAAGTACATAAGATGTGAGGTCTCTCATATTCCTTCTTCTTTACTTTACAATACCTCTTATTTGGGTTGATTGTGTTCTTCTAAAAAGATATGTGGAAGTCCTTAGCCCCAATACCTCAGAACATGACCTTATGTGGAAATAGGGTCATTGCAGATAGAATTGGTTAAGATTAACTAACTGGAGTAGAGTGGACCCTTAAACCAATATGATTTCTGACACAGATGCACCAGCACAAAGAAGAGAGATTGCCATGTGAATGCAGAGATGGGAGTTATGCTTCCACAAGCCAAGAAGTGCTGGTGACTGCCAGAAGCTAGGAAAAGGTGATGAAGGATCTCTCCTGGAGGCTTCAATGAGAACAGGATCTTACTGACACCTGATTTCAGATTTCTGGCCTCCAGAAATGTGAGAGGATACATTTCTATTGTCTTAAGCCACCCAGTTTGTGGTACCTTGTTACGGCAGCCCTAGGAAACTAATATATACACCTTTATTTGCTTTTATCCTATTTGTTCTTCCCTTAAGTCCCATTTAGAGAATTGTCCCTCCTTTCCAAGGCCAACTCCTCTATCTGTGCCACACATTCCATCTTGGCAGCTGGAATTCCTCTGCAACTTTAACCGATCATGTTCTAGCTAATCTTTCAACGAAGAACTTAGTACTTTCTCTTACGTGATGCTTTTTGAGATACCCCTTCTCCCTTCACCCCAAATTTCCTCTCTGAGCTCCAATAGCACTTCACTGTTAGCATTAACACAAGACTTACACTGCTATGTAATGTTGCTATTTGCATAGCTATCAGCTCTCGTCCTAGAGTGTAAGTTCCTAGATAAGGCACTATTGTCTGTTTTAACCTTACTATTTCTTACTGTATTGGGCACCAAACATTGCATATAGTAGGCTCATTGTAAACGCTTGTTGAATTAACAGATGAATCCTTGCCTTCTCTATAAATCAGTTTCATCAATTATCCTGTTTCCTTTCTCTGTCTTCGTGTGCTCTATCTTCACTAGATCCCTCCGTTCCATGACCAAATATACTCAAGTATGTTGGATATTGAAGGAAAAAAAATATCTTTGCTTGATGATCCTCTTTCTTTTTTATCTCTTCCTTTCAAAATATCTCAAAAGTTTATTACTTCTTTCATGTACATACATGAGTACATACACTTACCCAAATGTTCTCTTCCCAACACATTAAATATGACATTGACTTGATTTAACAAATCTTGACTTAACAAAAGTCTATGATTTCCACTGTTCTTTCTTTACCTTGGTTCTTTATTAAACTATCTGCAAACTGACCTCCACCCTCATAACTACTAAGACTACTCTTTAAAAAGGAAAGTTTCCTTCTACTTACCACCACCTTCTTAGCTGCCCCAGGAGCCCTGCTCTGCCCTGCTTCTTTGGTTGCCCATCCATTGCTCTTCACACCATGCTCTGCCCATGCCAGTGCTCAGCTTGCAGCTTTGCAGACTATTCTGAGGGATCCCACTACCTTCCTGGGTTTAGCTGTTTTCAGTGTGGCTGCTTCTCATATCTTGATTCTCCATCCCTAATCTCCTCTAAATCTACAATCTTGGATCCCTAAATTCCTTTCAGACATTTTCATTTTAATATCCTATGATCAGGATGGCTCTCTTTCCTTTCTTTCTTTCTTTTTTTTTTATCTGTTCCATCATTTCCTGGGTCATTTAAGGTCCAACATTTCAATTTTATTTCAATCCCTCTTATTTTCTTGCTCCCCTCTTCCTCACCCCCTGTCAAAGCAATATCCTAAACAAGTTGATTCTGGCTTTGTAATATCTCTATCCATTCTAGTTGTCTGTACTCTGCTTTGGTTCCTCCTCCCCTGGGTCATTGAACCACACTCCCTGCCTCTGCTTCTGCTATCAGCCTCCTTCCTTCCTCATCCATCTTGCACTTCATTGCCTAATATTCCAAAAATTCCCCCCAGCATGTTACTTACACAGAGAACTCTTTGTGGCCACTATAGCGTGGATAAAGCACACATTCTTCACTATGACATTCAAATTCCTCCCTAAATTCTTTCCTTGAGCTGATTATCCATTATTCCCCCAACGTGATTCACTTTATTTCTTACCAAATACACTAATCACCTTCCAACTCAGTCCTTTGTTCACTTGCTCTTTTTCCTGGAAGTGCTTTCCTCTTCCTTTCTCTTTTCTGCCTTTGTATGTGTATTTCAATCTTTGTCTCCTCCAAAAGCCATCTTCAACTATTTAAAGACATAGTAATCTCTCCTTCCAAATTCTTACATACTTTACCTGTATATTTGGCGCCTGAAACTACAGTGTATGATTTATTGTCATGGATTTTTACTCCATATGAACCATAACATATTCTTTGTAATAAATCAAGGTATATTTGATTTCCAAATTAATTCCTTATCCCTGTTTGGTAAACTTACACGTCAGCCAAGCCACTTGTACCTCCTTACATAAGCTTCATGTTTTCCTGACTCTGCTTTTATTTATATTGTTCTTTCAGCTTCAAACATCCTCCCGGTTCTCAATTTTTTTAGATGAAGAAACTGGGAAGTAGACAGTCTGTGGCAAGTTCAGAGCCTGGGAGTTTAGGAGCTGATGCCCGGGGCTGCACATGCCCTGGAGCCAGAGATAGACACTATTATCCCTGCTCAGTGTGGTTTCTCAGGCTTTTCACAAACAAGTCCTTTGGTATGAATGTTGCTTCCTGAAGTTCCTAGGTAGCATGCCTTCCTCCTTTTACTTTTCTTTCTAACCAATTCATTTAGTATATTCCCGGCACATTCAGTCACAAGGCTAGACAGCAGTTAACTAGCAGCAAACACCTGTTTTGGACAAAGTGTACCAGGGAAATTCAAAGTCAAGAATATTTATTGAAAATCTACTATGTGTCAGATACTAGTCTAGGCATCTCCACATATGTAATCCCATCTATACTTCATGTGGGCCTCGCAAAGTTTACAAATATGTTGAAAGTCTATAGGAATAAAGAATATGGATTTGGGAATTAGACAAATGAGGATTTGAGTCCCAATTTTACAAGTTGCTGGCTGGAAAGCTTCTGTTTCTTCAGTTCTTATGAGGATAATAACACTTATCTCACAGGATTTTTTTTCTGTCTCACAGGATATTAGTGAGTGTTAAGTGAAATAATATAATGAAGTTACCTTATTATATGTGTATATATAGTAAGCAGATGAATGAGTTTCAGAGCACTTAATTACTTTTTCCAAGGTGGTAGTCTATAAAGCAAAGCAGGATTTTTAAAAATTTCTCACAGGTCAAGGTGACTATAAGCCTTTACTTAGTATATATTATGACATTAATCATAATGTCTGGAACCAAATTCTAGATTCACCAGGAGCCAAGAGAAGAGACTGACTATGACTGGGTTGGAGCAACTCCAGGTCTGAGTCAGGGGTTGGATCAAGGTGGGGGAGACCAGGCAGTGTTGGGTCAGTGCAAAGGCCAAGCACATCTGGGGGGCATAGTGTGGATGTGGGAAGAGAGCAAAGCAGATGCCAAAAGGACCCCTGCACAATCTGAGCACTACTGGAAAGTGAGAAGGGGTATGTAGTTCATTTTGTACGTTTATGATGTTGAGGGGATTTAATCCTTTTCTGCCCAGGGCAGTTTGCTCTTCATAGGGATCTTGGGGATTTGACCAATAGTGAGAATGTCTGTGGTGATATTAAGACTCATTTTATGAGGTTGGCAGCTATTACTTTCAAGCCATAAATTTCATCCTCTGTAATGATGAGAATGACTCCTTTAAAAAAAATCCCATTTGATGATGGAAAGTACAGCTGTAGAGAACATCCTTACAAATCTTGGGACCCCCACCTCTGTCCAGTCCTGGATGTGGGCAGCATCCAGAGCCTCTCTGATTAATGGGGTGGACTGATGAAAACTTCCAGTAATATAAATTCTTAGAAAGAAGGTAAAGAAAAAGGGAGGTAAATGTACCTTAATCCCTAACAACCCACACTTTGCTTTTTATCCCCCCCCCCTTTTTTTTATTTTTTGCATGCAGACTCTGGGAATCGAACCTGGGTCTCCAGCTCAAGAGGTGAGAATTCTTGCCACTGAGCCACTGTTGCACCACCTGTACCCTTTTGCATTTTTACTCAGGTCACATGTCGAGCTTCTTCAATACAGCAAAGGTATGGACACAGCCTGCATGAATGTACAGACCTGTGACTAGGAACCATGTCTCTTTGCATCTAAGAAAATTCAGTCAAGACTACTTATTGAAAAATCTATGTGCTAAGCCAGGTACTAGGCTAGACGTTTTTACATATGTTTCATGAGGACCCTGTGGGGTGTATGGGTATGCTAGAAGTGTATGGAAAAAGGATATGGGTTTTGGAAACTGAAAAACCAAGATTTGAATCTCAACTGCACCACTCACAGCCCCCTCTATCCATGGCTTAAGGTAGCCATTCATTCAGAGCTCCGAGATAAAAGTTTTGCCAGTCAAGTTTGTTTGCGAAATGCAGTGAACATCAGCAGTTGTAACTGAGACTCTGATTTTCAGCAAAATAAAAGCCATATTGTTTAACCCTGGATGGCAGTTATAACAACTTCTGTATCTCTGGAGAGTTCCATTCTGTCCCTTATATTTTGGTTGAAGCTTACAAGCAAGGAAATGGACGTGGGGGGTTGGGGAAGCCGAGTCTTCCCTCCAGCCTGCCAAGGACCCAAGAGGCTCTTAGTCATTCACATCTAAAAAACCATGAAATGATTTTCTTTCCCATTCCTCTCTCTGACAGAAGGGGGAAAATCTACTTTTATGTGCTGATAGACATTCAACTGCTAGTTTAATAATTTAAAATATGATGTAGGAACATAAAAATCTAAAACAGTGTTCTTGGGAGCAACTTTCATTGTTATAGCAACCGAAGACATTTGTTGGTGTACAGAGGGCATGGGGTGGTTAAATATGGGTCAGAAAGTCCACCACGTGTCCTGTCCAGTGCCAGTACTAGAGGCCAAAGGACACAGATAAGATTTCTGGAAGGTGGGTTCATAGGAGACAACTGGTACTTCTGGCAGGCATCCCACAGGGGACCTGGGAGGAGTGAAGGTTTAGTGATTTTATGAAAAACTAGCCTTCTACCACCCAGACACTTCTAATACCTTGGCTGCTTAGAGCCCTTCAGGTTGGGAATATTTACTGATAACAATTAGCCAACATTGATTAGACTCTCTGTGTGCCAGACATTGGAATACAAAACACCTCATTTTCCCATTTAATGCTGAGGGCAATGTCATGACTCGTGTCAACAGTGTATTATGGTCCCTCCTTTGCAGATGAGGAAACTGAGGCTGAGAGAGGCTGAACCATACACTCCATGACATAGGTAGGAGCCCAGGCCTATGCAGCTTCCAATCTCTGGGTGTGCTGCTTCCGAGAACAGCTTTGAGTCTTTCATGGAGTCTTCCTCACATGCCAGGCAGAAATTTAAGCCCCAGAGAAATAAGGGCTTAAAAAAAAAATAGCATATTCCTTGCAAAGCCTGGCCCCTTCCACTCTGCCCACTTAAAGCTTGGCTGGCTTCCCCTGGGGAGAACAGATATTCTCCTCTTGGCAGGGCTAACAGGGCATGGAAGGGGAGAAAGGAGCAGAAGGGGAAGCCTTTACAGGGCATTGTAATAACGCAGCCTGGGCCTGAGTCATGAGCAGGATTCCTCAGAGCTTGTGGACTTCTGCCCAGCTGGAAGAAGACAGAGCAGAGGGCCCAGGGGAGGCTGTGCGCGCCCGCAAGGCAGGACATCACCTCCGTTTCTTTATGAGATTTTTTTTTCTTCTCTCTAATTCTTCCTTCTTCTGGGTTGTGGTGAGAGGATTGCTTAAGGAGTTTTACTTTGGCTGGCTCTGCTGTCAGTTATGGAGGAGGAGAATTTCATAATTTCTCAGGATTTAAACCTTGTATGCTGCTGCACTGTTTTGTTTTTGCTTTATTGAGGTAAAATTCACCATTTTAACCATTTTTAAGTGTGCTGTATGTTTCTAAAGGCAGAGTAATGCCTTCTTTCCCAGGCCACATAAAGGAACCCTAGGTAATTTACTTGGGCTGAGGCATTGGGTCTCACCATTTTGGGAGAAGAGAGATTCTGGAAATGTCTCTGAAATAAGTTTTATTATGGTAAAATAGCCATAATATAAAATTTGTAATTTTAACCGTTTTTAAATGTACAATCCAATGGCGTTAATTATATTCACAATATGTGCTAGTATCACCACTATTTCAAAACTTTTTCATTATCTCAAACAGAAACTCTATAACCATTAAGCAGTAAGTCCCCCCTTCTTTCCTCTGGGAATCTGTAATCTACCTTCTGTTTCTATGATATTTCATATAAGCGGAATCATAAACATTTGTCCTTTTGTGCCTGCTTTATTTCACTCAGCATAATGTTTTCAAGGTTTATCCATGTTGTTGCATGTATCAGAACTTCATTCCTTTTTACAGCCCAATATTCCATTGTTTAGATACACCACAGTTTGTTTATCCATTCATTTGCTGAGGGACACTTGGGTTGTTTCCACCTTTTGGCACTTGTAAATAATGCTGCTATGAACATTGGTGGATGAGTGTTTGTCTGAGTCTCTGTTTTCAGTTCTTTTAGGAGTATACATAGGTAGGAAGAAGTGGGATTGCTGTGTAATATGGGTAATTTCTTAGCTTTTTCTCTGTGCTTTTTAATAAGGGGTTTATGTTGTCATTTTGCTCTAGGCTCTACAAATGGTATAACTGGTCCTACCTCACTGGTTCCCCATTCTCTGGAGAATGAATTTGGGGTCCTGTATTCATCTGTTCCGTGTCTTGCTCTGCCCACTGCAGCAGCCCAGCACATGGACCCCTGTATTCTCCACACAGGCCCTCTTCTCTGCCTTTGCTCACGTGACCCTCAGCCTGGAAGGCTGCCCCCTCCCACACTTCTAGTATCCCCCAGAAGGCACCACCTTAGCATCCTTCGCGGTCTGGCTTGAGCTCTCCTAACCGCCGTGCAATGTCTGATTGCACCCCTAATGTTGTTCTGACATTCTCCATGCCTGTCCCCTCCTGGAGGCAAGCACTGCAGCCTAGTCACCCTCAGGCCCCAACGCCATGTCAATCCCAGTCAGTCAGTGATTGAATACTAAAGACTAAAGGGGCTTTGTTCTGTGAGGAGCTGGCCTTCTCAGAAACATGTCAGAGGTGCTTGTTTTCTGTCCAGATAAGGTGGAGGCTCTTTCTATCCTCCCACAACATTCCTTTTTGAAGCCAAGCTCATTTCCTAGCCAAAAGCCATTATCAAACACGAGACACTCAAATCTGAATTGTATGTTTGAATTAAAGCTACTAATAGGTTAAAAACACTTTATTTTAGCCACACCTTCCTCTTTCACTTCTCTGGGTGTTATTCTTATGGAAGGGCACCATTTTTGTTCAGAGTCCATTTCTAATGTATTATTTCAATATTTACAGCCCTTTGCCTGGGGGATTTCTTCTAACTGACTTACTTGTTACTTGCAGGTGAATGGTAGCAAGTCTGAGGGGGCCGCGTCCTATGGGCTCTGAGTGCTGCCGGGTTTTCATTCCCACATCAGGCCACTTCTTCACGTGGTAAGCACAGTGCCTAGGGCCTGCAAGGCTTTTGGGGGCCCAAGAAAATGTTTAATATTAATTTCCTTTCAAGTCAAAAGAAAAAAATGAATATAATAATAAAAATATAAAACACATCCATCCAGTCTGGATTATATTTATTATATTATAATGTTAATATACTATTATATTATGTTCCTTTGTGCCAAAGAAGCCATAACATACTATTTTTAATACTTTTTTTTTGGTAATGGAAGAACGCAAAGGTGTCTCAGACCCCCAAAAGCCAGTGTGTGGCCTTGTATTTCCACATGACCCGTGCTGTAGGACATCTCACAACTCCTTTTCTCAGGTTCAGTCAGCAGCAAGAAGGGAAGTCAGACAGTTTTGAAGGTTAGGTAAGCGTGGGTGGGAAAAGTGCTCTGTGATTTTCGCCTTCCTCTCTAAGAGAACACGGCAAGATGCTAATGGCTTTCGGGAAGCAGGACAGCTTCTTCCAAGGAGCTTGCCAATTGAGAGGGGGGCAGAGATGACTCAGTGCTGAGGCCAAACTCTGCTTCAGAGTCCCTTGGGTGAGCCCACTCCAGGCTCCCTCAGTATTCCTGGCGAGGTGTGGGGCAGAAATCCTAGATAGAGTGGATGCCAGTCATGAGAGTTTAATTTGTGTCTTTATCTTTTCTCAGGAAAATTCCTGAGAAATTTAACCCCTGATTTGGGGAATGTGTATTGAATAGTAAAAGTTCCCCATTCCCCATGGGTAAATTCATTAGCTCCATTGCACCTTAGAGCTGTGCCTGTCTTGTGATAGATGCACGATGGGATAAGTCACCAAACTCGACATACACGGAGCTTCCAGTGCAGTGGGTAGAGCAAGGCAGCCTGGTGTCACTGTAGGGGCCCTGGATTAAATTCCTAGCTCCCCTCCACTTCTCACTCAGTGGAAAAGATGATGCCTTTCCATGCACTGGCTATATGCCAGGTTCTGGGCAAAATACTCCACATGCATTTATTGTTTCAACCCCAACACTACCCTCTGAGGGAGGTGCTATTACCCTCATTTTGCAGATGAAGAAACAGATTTAGAAAGGTTGTGCAGAGACATGCCAAATCGTTGGATGGATGACCCTCAAATTCCCTGGCAACAAGTTCTCTAGGCCTGAGTGCTCCCCTTCCCGAGGTGGAAGGGACTGTGCGGGGTCCTGACTTTCAGTCACTATCTCCAGGTCCCTGGCAGCAGCCATTCCCAGCACCTCCCTTAACCATGAACGCTCAAATTCCTGGTGCCGATGCCTCAAAGATCCTTTTATGCCCAACAAAATGGAGAACAACAGGAGGGCAGGATACCCGCCCTGGAGCATATCCATGGTATACCAAGCAGGAGACAATGGAGGGACACACACTGCTGATCCTTCTGCCTGGGGTTCCACCTGCCTAAGTGATGCTTGTGGAGCAATTTGGTGATGAGAATAGTATTTGTCATGTCTCAGCTGAAAGATGTCGGGTGACTTAAAGAACCCATTTCATTCACTTCTTGGCTTCAGAGCCTTAGGTATAGACCAGGATGGGCCAAATCTGCGGAAGCTGACAACCCACTTGCCCATGGCGTTGGTAGCTCTTGGACCCCAGATATGAAAGTTTCTCTGCCATTATCTGTGGTGAGTGGTTGGTTCTTTAGCTTGGAATCTGGCCCTGAGCTGCTTTCCTGCCAATATTTATAAGGCAGGATCCTGAGGTTATTTGTTGTTTGTATTGACTGAGGAACTCACATTGGAAAGAAAATCTTTCTATTAAACATGAACTAGGGGCAAAGGGTGTTCTTGCCAGTTGATTTTTCTATGAAGTTGCCTACAGGCCCACCTCTGAAGGTACCCAAGAGTCTTTCTTTGTCTTGTCTTCCTGTTTCTTTTCTTTACACATGGTGACTTTTTTTTTTTTTTTTTTTGATGAAACAGAGGGGTGGGGCAGAGTCAATTCCTTCAGAGTGGAATACCTGGAAGACAAGCAAACCTGTCTCTTGATAATATTGAGTACTTCTTTCAGTTTAACTTCCACGTTTGATTATGCTAACCAAGTCCAAGGCTCTTTTTCTTCCTCCTTCTCTCCTTCCCTGCTTTCCTTGCTTCCATGATTCTTTATTTCGTACTTTCTTCCAGCAGGTTTTTATTGAGCACTATCATATCTCAAGGCACTGAGCATTGGAGATGCAGCAGTGAATAAAAACAGATTAAGGACCTCTTCGCAAGTCTGGGATAAGGAATGAGGTGAGTGAGGGTGGGGAAGACAACCTCAACATGTTATTCTTTTATATAGAACTCTGGTATAATCGTATGATTTTCTCAGTTATACTAAATATAGATCTCTGGGTGGACGTGAGATGAGGAAAAGATGAAAGAGGAAAATGGTAACAGAAGGTCACTAACAGTTTCTCCTGGAAAATGACTCTATAGGCTTATCAGGCTGGGCTTTGGAGTTTAACAAAAAAACAGTTAGATCTGAAATGGGGATCAAAAATCATTAAGTCCTATGCTACCAAAAAATTGCTACCAAGTGGCCCAGGGGGAAAAGGAGAATGAATTACTGTTCCTGAAGGAGACTTAGACTGAGCATGAAGCTGCCAGGCACAAGGGAAATTTCTTTTCAATATCTGTTGTGATTTAAAAATGAGTGCAATTTTTTGCATGCTTTCCATAACATAGTGGTTTGTTTTAGTATAAAAATTATCCCTCTAAAACCACAGATTACATGACTCTATTGATATGAAATGTGCAGAATAAGCAAATCTATAGAGACAGAAAGTAAATTAGTGGTAGACAGAGGCTTGAGGGATTATGGAGAAAAGAGGGATGTCGGTTAAAGAGTTTCTTTTGAGGGGTGATGATTTTAACCACTTTCAATTGTAAAATTCAGTGGTATTAATTACGTTTATAATGCTGTGCTACCAGTTTTAGGTTATTTTTTATTTTGACCTGTAGTACTCTTTTCTTCTTTCGTTGCTTCACTCAGTTATTATTTTTAAGCTCCTAGGATGATCCAGGTGTTGGTTTGGCCCTTGAGATTCAGTGGTGAGCTATGTGAATGAAGTTTCTGCCTTCCAACCATCAGAAGCATAGACACCCTGAACTAACTTTTTCTTAACTAACCTAATACCACTTTAGGTGGGTGTCTCTGTAGAGTTAAAGGGGTGGGCAATACCCAAGCTGGCAAAACGGTCAGAAGGGATGGGAGACTGGAGGCTGGAATTGAGTGAAATGTGATAGGTGATACCTCCCCAAGGAACATCTAAAAACCTGGGGGCGATTGTGGGCTTTCCTGAATTGTACAGGCTGAAGCTGTATTTATGTTCATCGCCAAAGGAAGAGGCGAACCCAAAAGGCTGGTAGACATGGGAACATTTGGTTGTCGTTGTTATCAGTCATCTTCAAATGAAGCTCAGGATTCAGAGCTTGGCAGGATCAGATTTCGGGTCCAGTGGAGAGAACATGCACGAGAGAGGGCTACACATCGAAGAGTATAAAGCCTTACCGCGCTGCCCGCAAGCCTGCCCACACCTGCCTGGAATTCTGTGCTCTGCTTCCCCTGCCTGCCTTTACCTTAGGATAAAATTATACATTTCCAATTACAGGGCAGGTTAAAAATCAATACAAAGGTGGGAGAAAACAGATCATTTTTCTTACGGAAGTACCCGTTTTCATTAATTTTTCATTAGTGCTGCCTTTGTTTTGCTATCCATCACTGGGAGAGCTGTAGATTGCGTTTCAGCGAGTGTACATGCTTCTCAGATTCAGGAGATATTGGTTGATAATGCCAGTGGTTTAATGCCTAGGACTACCCTGTGGGGCAGGTTTAGGTAATTATTTAAAAGCATCATGTTGGTCAAAACGTGCTTTAAAAAGGACATTTTCACTCACCAAAACTCAGTTCTAATTTTATTGTGGAAATTCTATTTGTAGAAAAAACACATGTTGAGCTCCCATCATTTATTTTTAGGGGTGTATATAAGCTGATATCTTCTTGGATTCTTTGAACATTGGTTGATATCATGGGTCCATTTGGCTGGTGCACTTTGCTGAGGGTTGCTCGGTTTCTGCCTTTGGGACATAGGGTCCTGGATGAGGAAGAGGGAAAAGGGAAATGAGGGGCTTCTGTGTCTTTGCACACAAGCTTCTCCATGCTTTGAATGCAGTTGTTTTTTCCTTCCTCTCTTCTCAGTTTCCTAACCTCAGCTTGCCTCATTTGCCAAGAAGGTTAAACATCTCTATGAAGCCTTCTATACATCCCTCCTTTGCAGAGCTGCTTGAACCCTGCTTGTTCCAGTGGTAAGCCTTACACCAACCCTGTCATAGTATACTATTCAGACTGCAGTCTGGTCCTCTGTCCACGAGTCTCTCCCCTTACCAACCTTGAGCTCTTTAAAAACAAAGCTAGGGATTTTTTGTTTTTTGGACTTTTCAGGACCAAACAGTACCTGGCAATGGCAGGTAGTTAATGAATGTTTGTTAAGTGAAAAAATGAACAGAACTCATTCATTGCTTTAAGTAATGAAGGGTAAGAACCCTCACTAGCGGGTGCTTGAAGTCAACAGTGGGAGGTGAGGCCAGACCGTGTATTTGGGAAGGGTCTGATGCTACCCCCACTGATTTATCCACCAGAATAAGACTTAAGAAAACTATGTGCTAATTCCAGCTCTATGACTAGTTAGCTGTGTAACCATGACTAAGTCACTCTCATGTGTCCTCATGCAGGAAAGAGGGGGATTCCCTCCCAGCTCTAACATCTTTAACCCCCAGAACCTCTGCCCTTGGAAAGAGCCCTCCCATATGCTCACTTCTCCACTGAAATAACACATGAGCCTTCTGATGCCCGCTGCCTCAGCTGCCCAGTGTCCAGCTCCCTACTGGCTGCTGCGCCGCCCCAGGGCTCAGGGATAAATGTTTGCTGTTGCTAATATCGTTATTGAACTGTTGTGAGGATTAAATGAGTCACACCCAATTTATAGCAACATGTCTGCAATGCCAGGGTTCCCCAAGAAGCGGCTGAAATTTGAACCTCGTTCTTATTAGTTTCATCTCTTGTTATAAACATTGTGTATACTGGCTTGTAATCCCTATTAATGGTTTTGATTTTTTTATTGCAAGAATATGAGATGATATGGATAGATATGGTTGCTCTCAAATATTCACGTTGAAAGAATGATCATCTCAACTTGCTGAGACTGTACCATCTTCTCACACATTGTTAGAGATTACTGGAATAGAAAATAGTTCTAATAGTTCTTGGTCCACAGAATGTAGAAAATAGTAACTGTATCAAATGACTCATGTTAAGTTGTATCATTTAATAAAGAAAGTAAAAAGTTAAAAACAAAACAATCTGTGTATTTCACTCAGCTATTTCCATCTCATTGTTACCCTGACTCTTTTCCTTCACAAGTTTGTAAAGAAATAGACTGCAATTGCTGTCTTTACTTCCTCACCTCTGATTCATTTCTCAGCTGGCCACAGTCTGGCCTCAGATTCCAGCTCTTCGCACAATTGCTTTCTCTAAGATTGTCAATGCTCTTGAAATTGTCACCCAGGAAGATCATTTTTCAGTTCTTTCCCTATCTAGCCTCTCTCAGGCATTGGACTCTCATTCTCTCCTTGAAACTTCCCCACCATTCCCCTACCCCAGTTTTCCCCCCCGACTCAGACTGGTGCTCCTTCTCCCTCTCAGCTGTCACTTCCAGTCTCCATCTACCTCTAGGGTCAGTGCCTGCCTATGCACTGACCTCATCCCACTCTGAATAGTCTCCCTGGAGATTCTGCCCAAATCTAAGAGTTTAAACATGGCTCCTCTCCCCAGTACCTACTTCCAGCTTCCCCTGTCTCCTGGACATGTGCCACCTATCCACAGGTATCTCATAGGCCACATGCTCAAAATCAAACTCTACTGAGAGTTCTCTTTACCTGCCCTCCAAATGCATGGTTTCTGCTTGGCCTTTGTCTACTCCTTTCAAGGACTCCCCAACCACCTGGGAGCCTGAGGTACAAGCCTAGAAATCATTCTCGACTCTTTTCTCTCCTTCACCACCCACATCCAATTGCTCATCAAGTTCTGTTGTTCCTCCCTGAGAAATACTTCATGAATTCATCCCCTCTTCTCCTTCCCAATTGCTTTCATTTAGCATGGCTCCATGAGACAAGTGGAAGAGTCCCCTAATTTATCTCCCCTTAAGTCTCTGTCTGCTCCACTTCCTTTTCCATTCTGCCACAAACATCATATTTCTTGCAAACAAATCTACTTATATCACTCTTCTCCTTAAAAGTATCAGTGATTTCTTGATTCCTATGGCTGGGTCCCATATTGTGCTGGACCTCAGGGCCACCTAGAACTAGATTCCTGGGACCCCACCCTTAGGATTCTGATTCAGTGAAATCTGCTCTAAAAGAGCTCCTTTCCCACCTACTCTAGAGAGGTCTCCCACCTCCCTGGCCTCCACAGGAAACTTGCTATGCTTAGTTTGTGCAGCACTGATACTGTCTACTGAGACCACCCATTGCTTCCCACCCCCTTTGCCTCTTCTTCCTGCTGGTGTCACCCCATAAGATCCCACTCCATTCCCCAGTCCATGAGGCCTTCCCTGACTTCCCTGGGTGAATTGGTTGCTCCCTCCTGGGGTTCTTGGAGCTGTCTAAACTAGTCCCATCAGAGGGCCTCTGTCACCTCTTGCATGGCTATTCTTTTCTGCTTGGCTTACCCTTGGTGGGAGACCTCACTCACAGGCAGGACTAGGCCTACTCACATTGGCAGCCTGGTGCCCAGCAGTCCCACTCAGTGCTTGGTGAGTTTCTTGAATGATCCTCCCCATTTGCTTCTCTTTCTCATTTTGAGCGCAGCTTGTCAGATGATAACCACTTAGCTAAAGATTACCAAGAAGTGAGTGCTGTCGTGTAAATGTTGCTTATGTTAGGACCTTCACTTTTTCTCAGTTTGGCAAATTTTATTTCATTTCTTTCTTTTATTTCAACAGAAGAAAATTGAGGGGTTGAGGAGGGGCAGTGGGGAAGAGAATCCACAGTCTCCCAAGTGAGTCTTCTCAAGTCTGCTGCCTACCCTGGCTGTTTCATTTGGCTATCATAGAAGGCTTCCCAATTTCACTGTAAAAAACTTCCAAGTTGAAAATCCCTGCTGAGGTGGTTTTCCTGATTACTTGCATTACTTGGCATTCATTTCTTCAACCAGCAGGGGGCTGCTTTGTGGCCTGACCTTTTGCATCATGAGGAGGAAGTGGCAGCAGGGCTCTGAGTCAGACTGAGGGTGAGGTCTGGAAGAGAAGAAACTTTTGGAAAGAGAAATACAGCATCTAGCACCCCTTGGAGGAGTATTTGGGGACATTCCAGAAGTGAGTTTTTCTTAACATTGGGCTAGGCCTTTTAAGTTAATAGTTTGACCTTGGTTTCATTTTCTCACTCACAAGAAAGCAGGAAGATCCCAAGAAAAAAGAAAAAAAAACATGAAAAATGACAAGAAGACTAAAACCGAAGTTTATAGAAACTTTGAATACATACACCCAAAGAGGGTGTTGTAGCTTTAGTCTAAGTAGGAAGATATTTTTAACCAGTCTCTGTCCTTTGATCTCTTGCATGTGTTAATTTATTGACTTGAATACTCACAAGAGGGTGTGTGGTAAATAATGTCATTATCCCTACTTTTTAGAAGAGGAATCTGAGGCACAGAGAGGTTATATAAGGGAAATGTTGATGAGAGGGCTGGAAAATGAATTTCCAGACTTCAGTGACCTGTACCATTTCTAAATGAGTTACTCAGAAGGATGGTTTAATGAAATAGCTGCTTCAGCCTTTTGGAAGAATATGTCTTACACTCAGGGGTTGGCTGCAAGAGAAATAATGATTTCTGGATTAATTGCAGAATCAAGCTTTCATTTATCTAAGACTTACTAATCAGTGGGAGTGACAAATAGAAGAGATACATTTAATGTGGATTAAAAGTGTTCAGCAAAATGACAACCAGATACAACATGCGATCCTTGACTGGTTCCAGAATTAGTGAACAAAACAAACAGTTCTAAAGGAAATTATTGGGACAATTGGGGAAATTTGAATATTGACTATGTGTATGTATGTTTGTGCATGTGTGTACGATATTATGGTTATCAGTATTAAATTTCTTGAAAATTATGTAGGAATGTATTTGTTCTAAAGAGATTCATGCTGAAGTATTTAGGATGAATTGTCATGATGGTTGCAAAATGTTGCAGAAAAACAATACAGAAAGAGAAAGAGAGAGAGAAAATATGGCAAAGTGTTAACAACTGATATATCTAAGTAAAGGGTTATGGATCTTCTTTTTGTTTCAGCTTTTGTGTAGGTTTGAATACTTTTAAATGACATTGAGGAAAAAGTGGTTAACCCCTAAATAAAGGCAAATTTCAGGAAATAGTTTTACTGTATTGTGAGCCTAAAAATTAAAAGCTCCAGTAGTAAGTAGGCAAGTCAAGGCAAACCATCTTACCTCTATACTCTTCCAAACAGTGGAAAGCCAGTAAGCTACAGCGTAAAACAAAGGCTATTTTGTGTGGTAGATGAACTCATTTATCAGCTGCACTCAGACTGGAGAGGCAGTGGGAGAGTTTAGCCTGTCTAAGTTTCTTTTCTCCACCCTCCTTCCGGCGCTCTTGATTAACCCTATAATTACTTCTTGACACGTACTAAGAAGAGGAGGCAGCCCTACCCAAAACTGAGAGCCCGAATTCCAGCATGTTGCCTGATGTAAAACATCTTTGAAATATAAGCCATAATAATTTTTGCTTTTCTGGCAAATACTCTTTTAGTTTGAAAGAAGTACACAATGTAAGGATCTTAAAAAAAATTTTTTTAATGTAAAAAGTCAGGCAGTTTACTAACTAAAAAAGTAGTGTTTTGTTTTTAAATTCGTTTTCAAATTCTTCATTTAGAGAACAATAAAATACAAAATTATTTTCAAAAAAAAGTATGGCCGGAAAGTGTTTGGATTGGAAATGCGTAATATGCTATTTAACTTATTAGAGGCAGTTTTGGGACTCAGGAAAGCTTCATACAGGCTGCACCCTAACTGTTTGTCCATCTGTTGTACCCCTCTGAATCCCCAGAAATCCAAATCCTTAGATGGGAATGGCAGAGGCTGGACTGTTGGCCAGGCCCGAGTTTGGATTAGAATCTGTCCATCCTACTCCCCAGCACTTTATTTACTGTTTGTTATTGATATTGATTATTTGTGTCTTCTCTTTGCTTCCCTGATAAGTCTGGCAAGAGGCTTATCTGTGTTAGTGATTTTCTTTAAGAACCAGCTTTTGAATTCATTGCTTTCCTCTTATTGTTTTTTATTTTTCCATTGCATTGATTTCTGGGCTGATAGTTATTATTTTTATCCTCCTGCTTACTTTGAATTTCAATTGCTCCTTTTTTTCTAGTTTCTTAAAGGTGAAAACCATTGAAGCCTTTCTTCTTCTTTAAGATAGATGTTTACGCTATAAATTTCCCAGAGTAGTGCTTTAGCAGAATCCCACACATTTTGATAGGTTATATTTTCGTTTTTAATCAGTTGAAAATACTTCCTAATTTCTCTTTTTTGATCCCTGGGTTATTTAGGCTATATTATTTAGTTTCCAAATATTCAGGGATTTTCCTAGAAATCTTTCTAATAGTGATTTCTAATTTAATTTCATTGTTTTTAGAGAACATGCTTTATATGATATGAATTCTTTTAAATCCATTGAGATTTGTTTTGTGTCATTAGGGTTTTCAAGTCAACTGTATCTTTACTGATTCTCTGTTTACTTGTTCTATCAAGTTGAAATTTCTGGCTATCATTGTACATTTTTCTATTTCTCCTTGCAATTCTATCAATTTTTAGTTCCTGTTCTGTTATTCTGATCCCCCCCCAAAGGGTAAAGCTTATGTCCCTTACTCCTTTATAATTTTGAGATGAATTTCTTTATCATTGGTAATATTCTTTATTCTGCAATCTACTTGATCTAATATCATAGCAACTCCAGCTTTCTTTTGATTAGTTTTAGTGTACTATATCTTTTTCTATCCTTTTACTTTTAACTTATTTTTCATTTTTCATATAGAAAATGGATTTATTGTCAGCATCATATAGTCAGGTGTTATATTTTATTCAATCTGATGCTCTTTGTCTCTTAATTGAGGTGTTAGGACATTTATATTTAATGTGATTATTGATGTGGTTTGGTTTAAGTCTACCATCTTGCTATTTTCTACTTGTCCCATCTGTACTTTTTTTCCTACTTTCTTTTGGATGAATGAGTAATTTTTTGTCATTTCATTTTATTACCTTTCTTGACATATAAGCTATCTCTATGTTGTGATATTTTAGTGATTGTTATAAGGTTTTGGTATCATTTTCAACTTATCTGCCTTCAAATGATTATATTATATTATATCATATCATATCATATCATATTATCACTTGATGTATAGTATAAGGACATTATACTCCCACTTCTCTCTTCCAAGACTTTGTGCTATTATTGCCATATCTTTTACTTCAAATGCTATAAACCTCAGAATACATTATTATTTTTGCTTTAAACAATCAGTTAACTTTTGAAGATATTTAAACAATACAAAATAAAACCTTCTATGTTTATCCATATAGGTATCATTTCTGGTGCTCCTCATTCTTTGTGAAAATTCGCTTTCTATCTAATGTCATTTTCCTTCTGCCTGAAGGACTTCCTCTAATGTTTTCAGTTAGTGAGGTCTACTGGTGATGAATTCTTTCAGCCTTTATATGTCTGAAAAAGTATTCCTTTTGATGTCATTTTTGAAAGATATTTTTACTGGGTATAGAATTCTAGGTTAACAGTTTTGGTCTTTCAGTACTTTAAAGATGTCACTCCAATGCCTTCTGGCTTGTATTGTTTCAGACAAGAAACCTGTATCACCCTTATTTTTCTTGCTCTGTAACTTTGTTTACTAACCTCTGTCTGCTTTAAGATTTTTTCTTTATAACTAGTTTTAAGCAATTTGATAATGATGTGTCGGGTGTTTTGTTTTGTTTTTTGCTGAGTTCATTCGTTTCTTGAATCTGTATTTTTATAACTGCCACCAAATTTGGAAAATATTAGGCCATTATTTCTTCAGATATTTTTCTGCCTCCCCCACTCCCTCCATCTCCCTTCTCGACAGATTCCAAGTACATATACATTAGGCTGCTTGAGTTTGTCCCACAGCTCAGTGATGCTCATTTTGATTTTCCTTCTGACATTTTTTTTCTGTTTGTGTTTCATTTTAGATCATTGCTATCACTGTATCTTCAAATTCACTTTTCTTTTTTAATGTATAATCTGTTTTTAATCCTATCAGGTGTATATATATTTTTTATCTCAGACAATGTTGTTTCAATTTCTAGAAATTTGATGTTGCTGTTTTTTATATCTTTCATATGTCTACTTAATATGTTCAAACTTTACTTTAGGTCTGGAACATATAGAATATAGTTTAATAGGTATTTTTATGTCTTTGTCTATTAATTCTTTCATATCAATCATTTCTTGGTTGGTTTAGATAGATTGTCTTTGTTCCTCATTTCTTACTTCTTTATATACCTGGTTTTTTTAAAACTTTTAAAAAACTTTTTTATTGTATAAAATAGCATATTTACAAAGCAAAGAAAGGAAAAAGCAACAGTTTTCAAAGTACTCTTCAACAAGTAGTTACAGGACAGATTCCAGAGTTTGTCATGGGCTACCATTCCATCATTTCAGGTTTTTCTTTTTAGCTGCTCTAGAAAATTGGAGGCCAGAAGGAATATATATATATATTATCACCATATATATCATCTATATATATATTATCATCACAATTGACTTTTTTCCTTTTTGTGAAAAATAACGTATATTCAAAAAAAGCAATAAATTTCAAAGCACATCATAGAACAGATTTCAGAGTTGTGTATGGGTTACAATTTTAGCTTTTTACTTCTAGCGGCTCTGAGATACTGAAGACTAAAAGAAATATCAGTATAATGATTCAGCAGTCATATTCCCTTGTTAAACCCTACCTTCTCTGTATAATTCTGCCATCACCCTTTATCTTTCTCCCACTCTAGAGGTATTTGGGCTATGGCCATTCTAACTTTATCAATTTGGAAGGGGCTGTCAATAATATGGGTAGGGGGACGGAACTAGCTGATGTTCTGTAGAAGCTGGGCCCTCTAGGTTTCAGGACTTATCTGGTCCAGGGACCCATTTGAGGTTGTAGGTTTCTGGTAAGTTACCCCAGTACATACCTGACAAGTTTTTACTGGATGCTAAAATTGTAAATTTTACCTTGTTGGTGCTGGATATTTTATATTCCTATAAATATTCATGAATTTTATTTTAGAATGAGGTTAAATTACTTGGAAATAGTTTCATCCTTTTGGGAATTGCTTTGAAGCTTTGTTAGGTGAGATCAGAGCCGTGTTTAGTCCAGGACTCATTTTCTCCACTACTGAGGCACTGGCAGTACTCTAGACAATGCCCCATGAATTATGAGATTTTCCACTTTAGCTGTTGGAAACAGGAACTATTGTCAAAAGTGTGTGAGCTATAGATTGTTTTCTCTAATCCCTTTAGGTGGTTGTTTCCCTAGCCTTGGATAGTTTCTTTGGACACATGCACTGATCAGTTCATTGATCTTCTCTCTCTGTGGAGCGCTCTCCTTTTCACCACTCCGCTTTGTAAACTGTAGCTGCCTTGGCTTCTCTGAACCCCCAGCTCTATCTCTTCAACTCAGGGTGACCACCAGACTCTGCCTACCTCACTGCACCCTAACTTGGAAAACTTCTTGAGGCTCACCTTGTTATACATCTCTCAGAGATCACTGCCCTTTGTTGCCCAGTATCCAATGCCTCAAAAACTATTGTTTCATACATTTTGTCAGGTTTTTTAATTGTTTCAAGAGGGAGGGTAAAGCTGGTCCCTGTTATTCCATATTGGTCAAATACGGAAGTCCCTCATGTATTTTGTGTGTGTGTGTGTGTGTATGCTGTATGGCGTTGGTCACATTTCATTATTTTTCTACCTAAGTATCCCCTTATTCCAGCACCATTTGCTGAATTTTTGTTTATTTGGTTTTTCTTTTGTTTGTTTGGGAAGTACATGGGCCAGGAATTGAACCCGGGTCTCTTGCATCCTCATGTACTTTTTAAGTGAGAAAATTCCAAAGTAAACTTCAAAAGATCAATACTGTTTATGGGATTTATTATTAAAAATTTATTAATAATTTGGCCCCTATTTTATGCCAGTTGTATTACATTTATTCTTATTTAATTTATTGCTCATGAGTTTTCACAAGCTCTCCAAGTAATGGAGTTTTCAACATGAAATCAATGCTCTGCCTAGTTCTAGAAACAAGAAACTTTATTTGTATATTTCATCCATCATAAGCAGACATTTATTTAGCATCTGCTAAATGTCAGATTTCTGCTGTTGAAGATCTTAAGGTCTGCCGTTAGATGTAGATATGTAAATAGTATTTCAGTGTCATGTGGCACGTGCAATATTAAAAATACAAATAGGATGATATAGGACCATAGAGAAGGGGTCACTTTGTCTATTTGAAGTGCATATGGGAAGGGGGATGACAGGTGAAACAGGACTTGAGAATGAGTTGCTAGCAATTAAGCAAAGAAGAGGATAAATATATTCAAAGCAGGGAGACTTGAACAATTCACATGGGACAGCTGAAAGCACTAAGTAGGGGGCCAGAAATTTCCATATATGAAGTGAGGGCTAGGAAAAGTTAAGTCATGGAGGGTCTTGCAGGCCACATGAAGGAAATGCAACATTCTGAAAGCAATGAGGAAACACTGTTTTTAGCAGGGACGTGATCACATTGCAATATGGAAGATGGATTTTAGGGGAAAGTACTCCCAAACCTCAGCAGATAAACTAATTAAGACCTTATGGAAATGGTCTACATAAAAGGAGTTAAATAACTTGATATTGGGAAGAGGTACTGAGGATGGAGAAGAAAAGACAGATTTAATCAATGTTTAGGAGATACTTTCTGAAAAACTTGGTAATCAGTTGGATGTGGGTAGTACAGGAAATGAATTCCTGCTTTGGACAGAAGGAATATCCTGAACTGAGATAAGAAATCTAAAAGGAGAAAGAAAAGGTATAGTGGCCCAATTAAGTTCCATTTTGGATAGCCAGATGGTGATGTTATGCAGACTCTATATCTATCATTGCTTATTACCCAATATATTAAATTATCTGACCACATGTCTCATTTTCCTGCTAGATGAAAAAATCAAATGGCAAGGCCACTTGTCACTGTATCCTCAGTGCTGGGCCCTGCTATTAGAAGATCTGGGAAAGGTCAGGCCTGAAGCACAAGGGGTAGGGAAGCCATGAAGATCTATAAGACTACCCAGGGAGAGAGAGAAAGTAGATGAGAAGTGTGGTGATATGCAAGGAAAAGATAGTCACACCTTGTAGTGGTAATTTGAGAAATGAGTGACCTGGTGGCCTCACATTGTCATGTGTCTCTTTAGTGGGCCCTGTGAAATATGTCTAGATGCAGTCCTGCTGCTTTGTCAGTGTTTCTGGTTGAAGTTAGTTACTTTCTTTTATATTTTTAGTAAACATACCTAATTAACATGAAGGCTTTTAGTGATTGTGTAGAAATCCTTTGGATCCATCACTTGATTAACTTTACTTGGAAGAGAAGTCAGGATTCACTAGACTGTACAGAAGTGGAAAGCTACTGGAAGGAAGGGTTTGGGTGAATGTGTGTGTGTAGGTTTTTATTCTATCTAGGAACTGTGAGAAAGTAATTCTGACTTAGAAATGATAATGGCAGTAGGGAAAAGATTATACAAGTAAATGTTCTGTTTTAGAAACACAACTACTCTGTTTAAAGTAAAAGTACTATAATTGAATTATTTTAATGAATAGCAATAGCAGAACTTCACATATTCTAGTATTTATATATTTAAGAGATCAAATGTTTGATAATATGACTTATAGGAGGACAATACTTTAAATAATAGAGCAATTATGGACTAAAAATTAAAATTTCAGGGCTCATGAGCAATCCACTCCCTATCATTTCCCCATACCAATTAAGTTGCCCTTTATTGCTGACTAAAAGAAAAATTGGCTCCGTCAAACAAAGTTGCAGATCTTTAGATGATCCTTTAAAGGCCTCCTCAGACTGCACTTAAACTGTTCCTACTGGTCTTGCTTCTTTTTCAATTAATGTGATGTTTCTGCAACAAGGATTTGGTCTTCAGCTTCCAGGACAGGCTTTGCTAGTCAAGCCCCAAAGTTTAAATGGAATGTACAGCAAGAGTTTTTCTAGCTTTTTTGACCCTGTTATTCAACAGTATAATTTAATACCTGTATTGTCTGTTCCTTTTTCTGACAAGCACAATCTGACAGACAGATGAGGAGAAGTGGTGAAATATTGTGTGATTCACAGTGCAATGAGGGAAAGAGCAGAGAGAGTGGGAGAGAGAATGAACTTGGAATCATGTGCAACAATGTCAGATCGAAATCTATGAATCAAAAATACATCAAACGTGCAAAGGATGTGGACAGATGAGTTAAAAATGACAAAAAACAAATAATGAAGGGGGAGAAGGGGTAAACAAAAGGATAGATTGCAATACTAGTGGTCAATGAGAGGGAGGGGTAAGGTGTATAGGATGCATGAGTTTTTTCTTTTTACTATTAATTTCTTTTTCTGGAGTGATAAAAATATTCTAAAAATCATCATAGTGTTGAATGTACAATCATGTGACGATATTGTGAGCCATTGATTGTATACTTTGGATGGATTGTATATTGTGTGAAGATAGCTCAATTAAAATATTTTTAAAAAACGTATGCAAAGGATCTCTGTGGTAAATAGGTAAGGTCATAGATGTGCACACTTCTTCAAATTCTAAAGGTTTGAAATCATTATTTATGGTCCAAAGAAACTCACATAAATTAAAATGTATGAGAAAAAGTGGATTCCCGTACAATTAAATAAGCTATTTGCTATAGATGGTAGATGCTACTGCAATTATTTCTGTGCCATAAGGTTTCTGCCTACTCATGCTTGATAACTTTATTTTTTATTTTTTGGTATGGGCAGGGTCCAGGAATCAAACTTGGGTCACTGGCATGGCAGGGGACAATTCTGCCACTGAACCACCATTTCACTGCCCCAAGCTCAATAGCTTTTTAAAGGAGGAGAAAAAATTCTGTGACAGGTGGGCTATTGTCACAGGATTGGGCTTCTCCTTACCTCATTAGTAAAGGACAAAGGCCCTCTGGTTCGACTTCTGATGAGTACAATGCCTACACACACTAACTCCATCTAAAATATTCAAACATACCTTCAAAAGAACAGGAGAAGCCAACTACTGTTTAATAAACCTCAGTGAAGCCATAAAAAAGCTCATCACAAAAGTACCTCCAGAAGGTACTAGTCTACTGTTCTTAGCCTAGTTTTGATGGGGGAGGGACACATGATATTATCCAATATTTTCTTAACTTGCCTGATTGAACAAGCACCTATTGTGTGCATGGTTAAAAATAGAGATTCCTGGTTCCTCACTTAGAAATTGAGATTCAAGACATCTGTTGTGGGCAGGATGGAGGCAGCGGTGGTGGACTGAAATCTAATATTTTAACAAGTACCTCGTGTGTGTCTTAAGAACAGGCATGTTTGGGGAACACTGATTTAACCCATGGGGAACTTTAATTGAGATGACCTCTTAAAGTCACTGAGTCAGAGACAATTAGTATTGGTTGGGCATGAATGTCATTAGTAATTTCAACTCCTAGCCAATTAAGTTACTGTGGTGACATTTGTTTTTTACATGGGCAGGCACCAGGAAATGAACCCGGGTTCTCTGAACCTGCCTTAGTTTCCCCAGGTTGGAGCCTCTGCCCTCCCTTTCCACTCCTGCCTGCACAAGCCTGCCCATCTTTCATTTCCCCAGCTATTGTGGTCCCTTATTATTTGGCACTCTTATAAGCCATGGTTAGTAAATATGAAATGACACATACCCTATAGTGACTTGTACCGAGGCATTGACTGTGTAGAGACTCCCCTTCCCCTGGCAGAAACCAGGTCAGTCCAACAGAGAGCCCAACATATTATAAGGGATGCTTGAAATATTTAAATACAGGAATAATTTTCCATTCTAAAGATAAAATGTTATTAATCTACTTTCTTCCTCATCTCGATGCCATGTAAAGTTAATCTTTTTCAAATAGTTTGTTTTGGGCCCTCCTTATACAGCTTAACTGAGCATTAGCCTTTATCCTATCATTTACTTGAGGTCTTGGAGCTTTAGTTTCTTGAACTGAAAAATGGGGACAATATACCTCAAGTGTGGTCACAGGGGTTGAAGGATATAGGAGTGGTAAAGTGCTTAGCCCAGTGCCTGGCACATAGGAAACACTAAATGGTGGGCTATTATTATATCTATGTTGAAATTCATCTAATATTTAGAAACCAGTATAGAAATGGCTTGGTTCATTCTATTTTTCTAAAATACTTCTTTGAAAAGTACAGGTCAATGATTGTAGTTTATGTGGCCCAGACTAAAGAAATGTATTTTGGTTTTGAAAAATAAAAGATTATTTTGATTACTAACAGTTCAGACAATAATAACTTTTTTCAAAAGTACACTTTTATAACCACCAAGATAATGGCTGCTTCAGGAAAAGATTAACTATTAAAGGATGTTAAAACCATTGAGTGAAGGTGTGCTGAGCAACAAGATATTTACACTCTCACAATGTCATCCCACAAATTACTTATTAATTACAAAAGGAAAAGCTACTGGTACAGCAGAGAACTTGGTGGATGTCATGTCAATCAAGTGGTCAGAATTAATTGATACGGGCCAAAATGGCATCATGCGTCTGGTGATGTGATGCAATGTGAAGAACATAACTTCACTTCCAATAACAAAAATTTAACCTGACTGGAACAATGAGAGAACAATCAGACAAATTCAGATTGGGCAGTGATTTTACAGAACAACTGACCTAAATTCTTCAAATAAGCCAATGTCATGACAGACCAAAAAGAGAGAAAGTGAACAAGGATAGAGAGAGTTGAGGATACCTTTCTAAATTAAAGGAGTCTAAAGAAATGTTACTAGTAAATGCAAATACATGAACCTTGATCAGATTCTTTAGGAGTGAATAAGCACAGCTATAAGATTATTATTAGGATAACTGGTGAGATTTGAATATGAACTGAATATTGGGTAATAAAAAATGGAGGAAAAAAAGATGTGACTCAGTTATATTTTGATTGACCAGCTCTTTCCTGACGTCCTGTTTATCTGAGAATATTTATCATGTAAGACCTAAAAACCTGAAATACACAAGTGATATATTTACCCCGTTGAATTGGATTAAAGTTTTTGCAGAAGAATGTGCAATTGAGTTGTTGTACAAACGGGCATACAACTTTTATAAAAGAGCAAAGTGGATGCTAATAGCTAAGGCACAAGATTCTGAGCATTTGGGGCAATATTACCTGTCCATATACAAAATGATAGCGATAATCAACAGACTGTCCCAAAGTGGAAACCTTATTTTATTGATTTCAGGAACTTTTGCCTAATGAGAATAGATGACTAGTAAAATCATATAGCAATTTTATTCTCCTTTCAGTAGGATTTGGTGACTGAGCAGAGCCAGTTGTGTATTAGTCTCCAATAAGGGAAAATTAAACAATGATGTGGAAGCCTGGCTTGCTGTCATTAAAGCAATTCAGTGTTTGGGCTGCCTCTGTGTTTCAGGGAATGATAGGAGCCATTAACTCCTTACTGTTAGTCTCAGAAGCCAGAGATATTTTCATTACTAGTAACCTCAGGCATAGACTTTTTAATTTAAAAAAAGAAAGAAAGTTCAGGATGCAACTAGCCCATCACCACAGGAACTATCTCTGCAGCAGAAAAGCATCATAGTTTACCTGTCAATCTTATCAGCATGCCAGGTTTATTTTGAGTGTCTGGAATGAAGAAGAGAATGTAGGGAAGAATAGTGACAGGCTGGGAGAAGAGCTGGAGTCACTAATAAGTTGGAAAAGTGGAAGGTTTAATTCTAAAGTGATATTGAAATTTCAGGTTTCTTACCTCCCTGGCTAATAATAAAATGATCATTCTGTCCCTGTGATTGCTCCCTATTTCTTCCAAAACCATAATGTCTCAATTTTTTTGGATCTTATGGGCAGGTGTGGTAATAGATTCAAGTTGGTAACAAGTTTTTTGTCACTGAACCTAAGAAGAGGTGGGCTTTATTTCCCCTCCTCTTGAAACTGGGCTTGTTCTATATCATTTCAAGCAACAGAACGCAGTGAAAATATAAAGGCATCATCTTTTTGAGGATGGCAGCTTCCACTGCCTCCCTCTTGGAACACTTGCACTGGGGACACTCCTTCTTGGAACCCAGCTCCTGTGCTGGGAGAGGCCCAAACTGCACGGAGAGGCCAACAGCCAGGATCAATTGCCAGTCCAGTGAGGGAGCCTCTTGGCCATTCAACCCAATCGAGCTCCCGGATCACATCTCATGGAGCAGCAGCAGCCCAGGGAAGCCCAGTCAGCACACAAGACTCATACAATCCCAAGAAACAATAAAATGTTACTTCAAGCTGCTAAGTTTTGGTGTAGTTTGTTTCCACAGCAATAGGTGTAATTGAAATGTTCACAACAAGGAAGATTTATCCCACTAATCAGTGCAGCATAAACAAGCAAGAGAAATAGCATTTGCTGAGTCGGACAAATGAACAAATGATGACACCCTCATCTTTAGTGGATTTTGACTTCAAAACCAGCCCCAGTTTTTAGTTTTTTTTTTTTTTGTGATGCTCAACAGGGAAAATAGAAACAGGAAATATTCATTTTAATCCAGCCTCGCCCCAACACTGTGCTTCACACAGACCTTCTTTTTTAAACAGAGTTTATTATATTTAATACATTATAAAATTTGAAAAATTGTAGGAAAGCAGCAGACTCAAACTGGAGCAACTCTAACAAGTAATAATTCTGGCCCCTTTGCAAAACTGATCCGTTCAAAAACAAATAATGTTCACATCTGCGAGGCAGACAAAAAAGTGTGACTTCTGTACAAACTACATTTAAAATTTCATGTCTAATATCTTTCAAATGCAATGGGCTCATGAGAGTTTTTCTGAAGTCCTGCCTGGTCCCTGCCTAAAGAGAGACATGAAACGTCCATACGCAGAGAAACGCGAGTTGGCGTAAAAAAAAAAAAAAAAAAGAAAAAAAAAAGAAAAGAAGGAAGAAAGAGGAAAAAGAAACAATGGATGGCTGTTTGGCAATGGGAAACTGTAAGGAGACTGTGTCCTCACTGGTCATGGCTTGTTTATTGGTCAGCAGGCCTCGGAGGCCCAGGACACTTCACGGCCATCACAGCACCGACTGTAGCTACCACCTTTTTTTTTCTTTTTTGTTCTTGTTTTTTTGTGTTTTTTGCATTTCCTACCTTTTGACATATATATATATATATTTATATATTTTTTTACACCTTGAGGATATCACTATTCCAATTGTTCCCATATGAATACAGGTGTGGTCTCTATTGGATATAAATGTGTCTTTTATTCGATGTTAGGTCCAGGACTTGGTTTGCTGTCTCAACTGCACATCAATGTCCCCTTTTTGTTTGCATCATTTTGTGTGTGTGTGTTTCTGTTTTTTGCATAAGAAATATGTCCATTTAATCCAGGGGCTCTTGCTTTATCCGGATGACAGAAGGAACGCGGGGCGTCCGTCTCAGTTCCCGCCGCAGGACGTATTCACTGAACTGGGACGAGTCCACGCCTCCCCCACATGAGCCCACGATTTCAAATCCTCTTTGCTGCAACCTCTCGAGGACCTGCAAGGGGCCAAGACAAACATCCCGGTTATGGGTGAGATGGTCCTTTGGCCACACGGCCACGTGAACGCACCAAAGAACTGTTCCAAACTTTGCAGAGCAATTACAGCTCTGGTCAGTTTCATTCAACCCCTGGTCTCTTTTGAGCATGCTCTTAAAGGAAGAGCCTGAATTAAAGGCAGGAGAGAGGGAGTAAACGTTTCTAATACAGGCATACCTCATGTTACTGTGCTTCACTGATACTGCGTTTTTTACAAATTAAAAGTTTGTGCCAACCCTATCAAACAAGTCTATCAGTACCATTTTTCCAATAGCATGTGCCCACTTTGTGTCTCTGTGTCACAATTTGATAATTCTTGTAATAGTTCAAACTTTTTCACTATTATATGTCTGTTAGGGTGATCAGTGATCTTTGATGTTACTATTATAATTATTTTGGGGTGCCACGAACTGTGCCCATAAAAAACAATGAGCTTAAAAAATTGGGGGTATGTTCCACTGACTGGCTATGCCCTGTCTCTCTCCCTCTTTTCAGGAGTTCCTATTCCCTGAGGCACAACAATATTGAAATTAGACCAATTAATAACCCTATAATGACCTCTAAGTGTAAAAATGCCAATGATGGTAGGCATTTTTAGCAATAAGGTATTTTTAGATGAAGGCACATATATTGTTTGTTTTTTTTTTTTTAGAGGGAGGAAGGGAAGGAAAGACAGAGAGAAGGAAGGAAGGATGGAAGGAAGGAAGGGAGGAAGAAAGGGAAACATCTTTAAACATTTTCTTGTTTTTTTTTATTGTATTTTGTTTGTTTGTTACATGGGCTGGGGCCGGGAATCGAACCGAGGTCCTCCGGCATAGCAGGCAAGCACTTTGCCTGCTGAGCCACCGCGGCCCACATATATTGTTTTTTAGACATAATACTATCACACACTTAACAGACTACAGTATACTGTAAACATAACTTTTATATGCACTGGGAAACTAAAAAAAAAAAAAAAAAAATGTGTGACTTGCTTTATTGCCATATTAACTTTATTGCAGTGGTCTGGAACCAATCCCACATATCTCTGAGGTGTGTCTGTACCTGAAACATGCCATTACATGCTTGCTTTCCACATGTCAGCTCACTTAATTGTTAAAACCATCCAACATTAGGGGTGGTGCTTGTCTCATTTTATAGATGAGAAAACTGAGGCTCATAGCTAGTAAGTGAAGGAACTGGATTTCCAACTCAGGGCTGTTTGGCCTCAAATCCCATGTTTTTTCCAATATGCAAAATTGTCTTCTCTGTAGAAAGAGCGTTCACATTTCAAAGCTCATTTACCACAAAACTAGACTGTATCAGATGAGAAAAGATACGGAAAGACACTGATATTATCTGAATTTACCCAGCGAGTGGTTCATTTGTACTCAGTTCTGTCATTCAAGTTTCCCAATACTGAGTTAATATTTCATATTCCAGTTTGAAAGATTTACATAATTTCAAAAGCAGAACAATTGAACTACTGAAGACAGAGATATATCTCCAGGTTTGCAAATTTGGGGCATCTGAAATAGATTTATTGCCTTGTGTGTGCACCTTCAGAGAGGCATGATTAACTGTGATGGCTATCTCAGTAAATATATGCAAATAAAGATATTCTAAACCTCCCACATAACTGTAAGCCTCAAAATCTTCTGTTTAATTCTGATACCAAATATCTAATGCCAGAAAGATCCCTGGGTCTGTCAGTATATATCTGCTATTCTTAAATGCTGGAAACTTTCTGCACCTTTTAGGCAAAAGTATAGGAAACTGATGTAGAGCATTCAGTTTCTTAAGAATCCAACAAATATTGAACTTGCAAATGTTCCCTGCTGGGATTGTATATAATTTATTTATTCCCATACCACCCAAAGGCAAGATGAACCAATCATAACTACAGAAAAAAAAAAAAAAGCCTGGCTCAAATTCTTTTTTGGAGTGAAATGGAATATTATTAGATAAATAACTTTCAAAATGCAGTCAATAAAAAGTGAACCCATATTGGTTTTTTTTAAATTTTTTGTATCAATTTTTAAAAAAAAATTATAGGAAAGAAACACAAACATTCTTAACATGTGATACATACCTATTGTTTTTTATTATTAATTTTTGGTCATTTACTTTTATTTGGAGTAGATTTGAAAGCAGGAGAGTATATTTGCTAAAATTAAAACCTCCAGTGCTGGCAAATTAAAAAAAAAAAATTCTTATAAGAACCAAATTAACATTCTGTCCTGCAGTGCTCTATCTCTGTACATAAATTCAAAATGCATACCAGTTAGTGTAAGGACAGAATGGAAGAAAACCATCCCTAAATTCAATATAGAGATGTGCTTTAGCAGCAGGTGAGTCACCAGTGGAAGAACAGCTCACCCCAAGGAAAATTCTCCAGCAGAGGCAGGAATGTGATCTGCAGCAAGAAACTGTCCAGTTTGCTTTCCAAACTATTGGAAAGGATTCTTTACCATGACTAGGTAAGGCAATACAAAGGGAGACAAAGCTGTGAACAATAAAGACCCTAACTCTGATATCTGATCTTTGTTCTGTGTTGAGTAACTAAGTTGCTAATATAAAGAAATTCCCAAGCCTCTTTCTCTCCAAGGGTCTGAGATGCATAATACAACATTCTACCGTGAGCTATTCAGTATGGGCCATGTCACCTTGGCCATGGTCAAAGTTTATTCCAATAGTGCAAATAGCTTATGCTTCTTGGCCTTTACTTTTTAAATATCAACTTGCTAATAGCGAAGTTCCTTAAATTTAGGGGCCACTGTGTTACATTAACTCAATATAGTATCATGCATCATATGTCCTCTCTCCAAGCCTCTGTTTGCCTAGAGGACAAGGGCAATTTCTCAGTCGGTAGAGCAGGAAGCAAGAGTGGGTCATAGCAATGTCACACGGCGTTAATCCAGATGAAAATGTCCACATCTGATCAAACTCAAATGATCCAGGAAACTTGTCAAGCATATGAATTCATGGTAAGTTATTCCCTGCCCTGAGGGGTGGGGCTGGGGTCTGACATGTGAATGATGGAGCCTTGGAGAAGTGATGAAATGCTCTCCTGGCTCTGGGTTCTGCCCCTCCCTGGTGGAAAGCCAGGGGCAGAATGCATGGGGCCAGGAAGGGAAAGGCGTTCAGCACTTCAGAGAATAGGAGGGCCCCACTGAACAGGTGTCACACAGGGAGGGCACCGAACAGCTGGGGCGCCACATGCATAGATGCAAATGTGAACGTTGCCCTCTGGAATGCTGCAACCCAGCAACCACCCTCACCTGCCCAAGAGTGTGTGCCTTCCTCTCATGCCCAGGAGTTGTTCTCTGCCAGAGTTTTCTGCTTTCAGATATCTGCTCATAAATTTAAAACATTATCAATAGTTGTGGAACAACCCTAAGGGGCCAGAACGGTGTACTGGTTGCTTCGACTGAGCTGTGAGAGAGGTTTGGTTGGCTAAATATTGAACAAAGGCATGGCCCCATCCCAATAAAAAGACGGAGGGAAAACCCAAACTCTTAACTTCTGTGACTTCAAATAGTTTTGCGTCAGATACCTGGAGCCAAGACCCAAGTATGCCTCCTTTTTGTAGTCTAGCCATATATGGAATATTATTCTGTCATAAAAAGAATGAAGTTCTGATACATGCTACAATGTGAATGAATTTCAAAACATTATGCTAAGTGAAAGAAGCCAGACCTAAAGGGTCACATATTGCATAATTCAATTTATAGGAAAAGTCTACAACAGGTAAATCCATATAGAAAGCAGACTGGTGGTTGCCAGGGGAAAGGGGTTATTAAGGATTGAACTGTGCCTCTCAAAAAGATGTGACCATGCCCTAACCTCCGTCCCTTGGATATAACCCTACTTGAAAATAGGAAGATGTCATGAGTTGAGATGAGGCCAAACCTATTAAGGTGGCCCCTAATCCAGTAGGACTCATGTTCTTATAAGAAAAGGAAATTTGGACACAACCATGTGATAGAGGCAGAGATTTAGTTATGCCGTGGACAGCTGACAAGCCCACCAGAGCCATGTCCTGTCGACACACTGATTTGGAGTTTCAGTTTCTGGAACCGTGAGTCAATACATTTCTGTTATTTTAAGCCAGTTTGTGGGACTTTGTAATGGCAGCTGTAGGAAACTAAGATAGAGGGGCTGGGGGTGCCTGTGACTGCGTAATGGGCCCTGGGTTTGCTTTTGGGGTAATGAGAGCGTCTTGGAACTAAACAGAGATGGTGGTTGTACGTTGTGAATATAATGAATGCCACTGAACTGTTTACTTTAAAATAGTTATTTTATGTTATGTGAATTTCCCCTTGATTAAAAAAAATTATGTCATGTCACTCTTTTGCTCAGAATCCTCCAATAGTTTTCCATCCCCCCCCACACAGGAAGATGAACCAAAACCAAAACAGAAAACTCCAGAGTGCTTTACCACCTCATGGTCTATCCCGGGCCAGCCTCAGGACTTGGTCCTACCACCCACTCTTTCTCCCTCAGTTACTTTCTTCAAGACATTGATATTCCCCAATCAGCTGACCACGCTCCCAGCTCGGGGTCTTCAGAGCCTGCCATGCCCTCTACCTGCAATCCTTTGCCCCTAGACATCCTCTTATCACTACCTGACAAACATATACAGTGACTACTGTTTGCCACCCCCCACCTGCTTCTGTGATGTAAGTTTCAGGAAAATAGAGATGTTGTTTCTTCTGTGCTCTTTTTATTTCTCTATTTATATCTCTGGTTCACACACCAGACGCTGGCACATAGTAGGTGCTCAATAAATATTTGCAGAGTGATGGCACACATACTATAAAGCAGTGAGTATATTCTCCCACCCAATAGCAATGCCAACACATGAGTTTTCCAGCTCTTTGGAGAAAGGCACCGTGTGAAGGCAAGGTTAAGTAAGAGTATTGCGAGTGACATTCGGTGCCACCCAGCACATGGCTACCCTATACCTGGACTGAGTTGAGATGACAGTATCCATTCAGTGGGAATCTGATGACGTGCGTTGAGTCGTGATTCCAGCCTGCGTTGACTGAATTGCACATCACATCGCCGATCTCCGGAAACACTTCTTCTATCAAAGATTTATCACCACTGAGTGTGATCCTCTCTCCGAGGTCTGGGGCAACCCGCACCACTAGGCACTCACAGGGCCTGGAAAAGCGACCAGTTTCTCTGTCCTGCTTCCATCTTTCCATCTCCAACAACATTGGCTGAAGCTGAAAATATTTTGCCTCTTCGTATAACAAAGTGTAGTCCTGAAAAAAATAAAAAAGATATTTCAGTGTGAAAGACCAAGACAAAGTAAGGAAAATATCCAATTGTCCACATATAATAGGTGATCTTTCTCTTCGGTTATTTCAATAATCAAACTTGATTGTAAATTTTTCACTTATGCCATGTTTGTAAAGACTGAATTTCATAGGTTGAATTTCTTTCTTTCTCTTTCTTCCATTCATTCATTCATTTTTTCATTTATTCATTGACAATAAAAGGAGCTAAGAAAATTTTTTGACCATGGATAAGGGATAAGCAAGGCCATCTTCTAAGTGCTTCACATGAAGTAACTCCTGTAATCCTCATAATTGCCTGACAAATTAGGAAACTTTATCATTCCCATTTTGCAGATGAGAAAACTGAGATGTGAAAGGATTCACCCCAAGATTTTTTTCTTTTTGTCCATTTAAAATTGGATTGTGTTGGTGAGAATCCAGTTTATACATCTCTGATAGAACACATGTGTTGAATAGGATAAGGCACAACTGTGCAAATGGCACCTTCCCCAGAAGCCTACACTCCTGTCACCTTCTCTGCTGTTTGGGAAAGTCTCCTAGGAGGATGTGGGGCAGCGAGATGGTAGAAGTGGGGCTGGGTCCATTGTGAGTGGGTACCTGGAGAGAAAACTCACTGCTTTTACTTAGACTTGTATGCTTATTTGAAATGGATTGGGGATGGCTGGGGGTAGATTTGGAAGGCTAAAGCACATTCTCTGCCACTTATTGGCACTGCCATCATGAAGGGAGAGCTGGACAACACTAAGCCTCAACTCTTGGAAGATGAGAAGGTGTAGAAAAGGAAACCAGTCCTCTCATAAAAATGAAATCACTGAGGCTTTAGGCATTGGTTTTCTTTCTCTCTTGCCTTTTTTTTCTTTTTAAAAAATATCTATTGAATTACAACAGGAATCTAACAAACAAATATTAAAACACATAAATGGGAAGACAAAAGAGAATACAGGAGAAGCAGCAACTAGAACAATGTTCACAAGCCAGTCAGTATTATGCTAATACATTGCTATGGTCACAATCATTTCTGGGTGTGAGATAAGTGATATTTTTCCAAACGATGAAAACTTTGGTGACTGGGGTTTTAATCAACGGCATAGGCATTTCTCCTTTCCTGCCATGGGCTGGGGCTGGCCAAGGCGCCTGGTGCCTGCCTGAGAGCTAATTCTGTGAACTGTGGTCTGAGTGCCGGCAGGACCTGATGTGGTGTGGGAAGGCGAGGGTGACAGGAGGGAACTGTTTCTATTTTGCATCTTGCTCTTTTTCTTGCAAATCAAGCAGCCTCTGCATTTATCCAGGACATCCAGAGAAAACAGTGTAGAGAGGCAAGAGATTGCCAGCGGGCCTCTTTTGAGTGTGCCAACAGATAATTTCACTTGACCTATTGAGAAACTTGGCCAGGTGGAGGGGACTATGGCAGATATTCAGCAGAATGGGCTGTGGCTTCGGTCCCTCACCTGCCAACCCCATTACCGGGCATCTCAGTTCCATACGGGAGTTGCACTGCTCTGATAATCTTTTCAAGTGTTTCCACCTTCTTAACCTCCTGACCCATAGGAGATACTGTTTTGTTTTAAGGAGTTGAGAACTAAGCTGTGGTGTGTCCACTCTTAAGAGAGGCCAGAACTGGGGACCCAGCCCAGTCTGAGGGGTAGGAGCGGGGGTGCTGTTGGTTTCTACAGGTCCACTTGGGATCGCCGTTAAGGATGCATGTCGCCTTTGGATTACATCAACTGTGAGAGACTGGCCTAAATACTTGACTTATAATCAAGATTACAGTTCTTAAGGAGATTTTAAAACCACATTGAGAGTTACACAGTTAACACAAGTGAGAATGTCTGTTCCTGCTTTTTATTTTCCAGTGACATTTCATTGTAACTTTTAGCACAAGGAAGGATGTGGACTCCAGTGAAAATATGCATTATCTTTCTAGAATAATCAAATCTTCAAATATTTACAGTAAAGGTGCTTAGTGAGATCTTCCTGACCAACCTTGACCCTACGCAGGAATACTTTCCAACATCGCTGAATAGTGACCATTCCGTTTCCAATTGAATGCTTCCAGTGACGGAGAGCTTACTACTGTACAGGGCACACATTTATTTTATTGGCAGCTCAGATTGTTGGAAATCTCTTCCTCAGAATGGCCTGAATTTCTCTGTAATTCCAAGTTATTTGTTTGAATTTTGCTTTCTCGGGTTAGTGATTCTAATCTTTCTTCGACATGTTAACATTTTCAATAGTTGAAGACAACTGTTACGTCTTGATATTATTCAGTCTGAAAGTACCCAATCTTTTCAGCTCTATCATTTGTTATGAATCCCAGGTCCTTCAATAGCTGATGAGTACTTTTTAAACTTTTTAAAACGTAGAACCAAAAGTGAACCTAGTATATCAGATGTGCTCTAACTAGGGCACTAGAAGTGTTCTAACCTCTGTTTGCCTGGACACTATTAAAGCACCTTTATTAGTTTCTTATTGCTGCTGTAACAATAACCACAAATTCAATGGCTTAAAATAACTCAAATTTATTATCTTATAGTTCTGGAGGTGAAAATCTGAAGGGTTTTCTTTGGGCTAAAATCAGTGTGTTGATTGGGCTGTGTTTCTTCTGGAAGCTTTAGGGGAAAACCTGCTTCCTTGCCTCTTCTGGCCTCTAGAGGCTGCCTGCCTGCTTGGCTCATGGACCTGCATCACTCCAACCTCTGCTTTCATCCTCATGCCTCCTTCTCTGACTCTGCCCGCTTGCCTCCCACTGTTACTCAAAAGGTCCCCTGCAATTACACTGGGCCCACTTGGATTATCCAAGATAACTCCCCATCTCAATATCCTTAATTCAGTCATATCTGCAAAGTCCCTTTTGCCATGTGAAGTCATGTATTAACAAATTCTGGGAATTTTAATCTGGACACATTTGTTCTGCCTCCCACACAGCGCAAGGCCATGCCAGCTTTGTCGGTAGTCCCATTACACTGTTAGTTCACATTTTGCTTCCAGTGAACTAAAATGCCTACACCTTTTTTTCATAAAAGTTGCTATTAAGTTTAGTCTCCCCCATTCATTTTTTGCAAAATTAAAGAAATCATTCATTCATGATTTAACCCCCTTTAAATTTAATATTGTAGGTTCTGAACTTGTTCCAATAAATTGAGAAAACTTGGACTCTTTCATCCAGTGTTTTAGGTTGCCCTAAATGTTTGTGTCATTTGAGAAGGGGATGAGCTGGGAGTTCTGCTTCTAGATGTGAGTTATTTCTCAAAGTCCTAGAAAGAGAAGGCTGTGTGTGCGCCTCTGTTCAGACTGATGTTCATCTAATAAATTAAGACTCAGGATTTTGACTGTTCAAGCAATTATAAAACCTGTAATTTAAAACCATCCAGCCCATAATTGTGGCATTTGCTAGATGTCTTGCTGAAATACTATGTGTTTGGGTGGGACTCTAAGGAGAAGGCTGGAGGTCTGAGAGGCACCAAAGTACTGCCTAGGGATTATCCTTAACTCTTTAGGGCTCCTGTTTCCTTATATGTGAAATACGGGGAATAAATTATGCTAGAGTTGCTTCCAGCCCTAATATTCAGTGGGTCTACGTCCATGTCAGTGCCATGATCTACCACAGTATCAGTCATAACCCTAAGCTAATGCAACAGGATATGGGGTTAGAAGATCCAAGTATCCTGATCCTGAATCATCATCATCTTCTTGTTTTCCTCTGAGTTTGCAAACCATGTGTTCAATACTCCATTCTAAAATCCTGCCATGATAGCAGGACTTTCCTAATAAAATCATGCTAGACTTCATCATGTCTGCTCTTGAAAATTAGGGAAACAATGGCCTTTTTTAGAGTTCTGGTACCGCTTGGTGACTTCTCAAGGATCCTGGTAGTAGATATTCAAGGAAAAGTTTAAAGGGCTTGCTGAATGTCACCCTGCACCAGGGAATGTAATGTCAGCAGGTCTAGCCTTGAACTAGCTAAAGTCACCAGGTGGTGTTCTATGATCTCCTGACTCCATTTCTTCCTTAACTGTGCACTTTTATCTATTTTCCAGGGTAGCATCGCTGCCTGTGCTGGGGAGAGAGAAGCTAAAGAATAGCCGAGTAATGCGTTTCTCTCTGACATCACTCACCAAACTGACTTGCCTCTAAGCATCGGCCGGCCTGAGAACTAAAAAAGTCCTTCTTATCGTTGTTACCATTTTCTGCACGGTTAAACTCATACAGGCCATTCGTTTTCCTGGCAGGCTCCTTTACATCTGTCTCTCTGTACTTCCCAACACACGGTTCCCATTTCAGTTCATCAGAGAACTCCCTGCAGAGTCAGTTCATGGGGTACTTTCTTTAGAAATCTCATCTTGCTTTCCTTCCTTAATCATAACCATTTACGTTTATTATCTGAATGCCATATTTGATTAGAGTTTATCATGTTTTAGATTTTATGGCCTTGTGCTCATTCCTATCTTGTCTGCTAATCTTTTGAAATCCTCCTTCCTTAAGTCTCAGCTCTTTCGTTAGCTTTTACAAAGTCTAGATGACCGAGGCCCCTATTGCCAAGGTACTTTGACAATGAGCAGGAATTATTGAGGCAGCACTGGGTTCAGCCCCAGTTCTTCACTGAAAGGAAATGAATCCATTCTTCCTTCCCAAGAGCTGAATTTTCAGCATGGCAACTCAAGAATGTACTAGATGCCCTCACTCTTCTCCCCTCCTTCCCATACCAGATTTATCTTCTCTGTTGATTAAGAAAGCATCAACCACCTTTCCTGTTGAGCCTCATATCCAGTTAAAAGGAAATACGTCACTTGACTGATTATATACTTAAATAATTTAAATATCCTAGAAAACATATTTAAAAAATTTGTGCGGGTGGGGGGAATTTACAGTTATCTTCACTATGGGAAGATCATCAAGGTTTCATTTTACAGATGAATAAGTTCAGCTTCCCCAAAGCCCTGGAGATAGGGTCTTGGACCAAGAAGGTAATTATGGATGAGACTCCAAAATGCAAGTGGACCATATTTCAAAGGCTTGTTCCTCAATTAAATATTTAGAATTCAGAAGGAAAATGATATATACAGGGGATTAGTTTCGTATTGCTGCCGTAACAAATTTCAAAGTTGGTGGCTTAAAAAATACAAATTTATTCTCTTAAAGCTCTAGAGGTCAGAGGTACAGAGAGTCTCTGGGCTAAAATCAAGGCATCAGCAGGGCTGAATTCCTTCTGGAGGTTCTAGGGGAGAATCAATTTCCTTGTCTTTTCTGGCTTCTAGAGGCTGCCCAAATTCCTTGGTTTGTGGCCCCTTCCATCTTCAAGTCCAGCAAACTCATTACTTCCTTTATCACATCTCCTCTTAGACTCTGAGACTCAGACCCTCCTGCTTCCCTCTTATAAGGACCCATCTAACTCCATTGGGCCCACTTGGATTATCGGGATCATCTCCCCATATCAGGCTCTTTACTTGTAATTATTCTGTAAAGTCCCTTTTGCCACGTGAGATAAAACACTCACAGGGTCTGGGGATTAGCACATGGACATCTTTGGGGGGTGCCAATACTCAGCCTACCACACGCAACTACCAGTACCACAGAGCATTTCACTCCAAGTGCAACACAACCACTCAGTCATGCCTTTGGAAATCATTTATGTGCCAGACACCTTTGTGAGGCCATATGCGGCCATAGATATGGTTTTTGGTTTTTTTTTTCCTACCTGGAGCTCGAGAAGCTCTTCTTCTAGTCACACTCAGGCTCTCAGGACAATGGGATCCTGCCTTGGGGACCCTCAGGCAGTTTCTGACTCCCCAGTAGGCAGAGAAGGGAAGTATTAGGACACCAGTAAGGCACGTTAATTGGCCAATCTGATTGTATTGGGCTGAATAATGAACTCCCAAATTCATGTCCACCCTGAACCTCAGAATGCAACTTTATATGGAAATAGAATCTTGAAGCTGTAATTAGTTAAATGAGATCATATTGAATCAGGGAAAGCTTCCAACTGAAATGACTGGCCCATAACAAGAGGGAAATTTGAATACAGACATACAGAAATACAGGGGAGAAGGCCATGTGTGAACATGAAGGCAGATGCATCTATAAGCCACGGAATACCAAGGGTTGCCAGCAAACACTAGAAGCCAGAAGAGGAAGGAAGGATTTCCCCTACTGGTTTTGGAAAGAGTATAGTCCTGCCATCACCTGGATTTCAGACTTCCAGCTTCCAGAAACTGTGAGAGAATACATTTCTGTTGTTTTATTAAGCCACCCAGTTTGGGGTAATGTGACACAGTAGAGACAGGAAATGAATACATGAAACTTGTAAGCTGAAAGCGTTCTTAAGTATAGATGGGTTACAGTACTAAACAATAAATAATTACAAATGTACTGAGTGTAACCACAGAGGATCAGGGAGTACAGGTAAATTTAAGCTAGACTGGGGCAAGGAAAGTTTTCCAGGGGTAGGAGGAGATAACTAAGATAAGCCCTGAATGGCACACAAAAGGGGAAGAGGAGGGAGGAAAGTGTTCCAGGCAGACGGAACTGTGTGTTCTGAAGAGGGAAGGATGATCTGTTGGAAGAACCAGGAGCAGTCCTGTAGGGCATCTGTGTCAGGTAAGAGTCAGGTATTCAGTATGAGTCCTATGTATTCATAGCGTCCTATGTAGGAGGTGATGAAGTGGGAAAAACCCTAAGTAACTCCCATGTTCCTACCTTGAGCAAGTAGTTGGGTTCTGGCATCTTTTAATGGAATAGGATGCAAAGGCAGAGGAGCAGGTTTTAGAGACAGGGGACGTGGCATGGTGAGCTTATTTTGGGGCAGATTAAGTTTAAGGAGCCAGTGAGCTGTTCAGAGAGATTCAGAGCAGCGTTTGGAGATGTGGTCACTTAAAATGAGGATGTTTTAATTTTCCAGTAACCAAGCCCAGCTTTTACAGCCTAGATAGCAAAAAATATCATCAGGCAAGTACTACGACTGTTTATCCTTATTGAATATCCTGTCTGTGGCCACGATAATTTGTTCCTATTTATGTATATCATTCTGCAACTTAACATTTTCACCCAACTATAAATTTTTAGTGATTCTTTTCCCTCATCAACAGATATAAATCTCCCCCATTCCTTTAAATTATTCCACAATATGGATATCCCATAATATTGTTAACCATCTGTTACTGTTTAGACATTTTTTTACTTGTATCCAGGTTTTGCTATTAAAACATGGCTAACAATAAACATCCTATGTACCAGTATCTTTGTACATTTATGTGAGTGAACACTGCCAGAAGATGAATTACTATCATAGAAATGCTAGGTCAAAAAGTAGGTATGCATTACAGCCAATCCTAAAGAACATCTAGGGCAATATATAAGATTCCACAAGGATTTCATGCACTAGAGTAACTTTCCAGAAACCTACAACCTCCAGATGGGTCCTTGGTCCAGATAAGTCCTGACACCTAGAGGGCCCAGCCTCTCCAGAACATCAGATATTTCCATCTCCCTACCCCATATTAGTGATAGACCCTTCCAATATCAAAAATTTAGAATTGCCATAGCCCAAATGACCCTAAAGAGAGGGATGGAAAGATCAAAGCTGATGGTGGAGTTATACAGTGAAGATAGAATTTAACAAATGAATATGAATGCTGAATCATTAAATTGATATCTCTTTTAGTTTCCAGTATTTTAGAGCAGCTAGAAATAAAAATCTAAAATCGTGAAATTGTAACCTATTTCAAAGTCTGAAATATGTTCTACAACTAATTGTGGTGCTGTACTTTGAAATTCAGAGCTTTTTTGTATATATGTTATTTTTCACAAAAAAAGAAGGAAAAAAAGTCAATTGTGATGATAAAATATTTAAGCCCCCTAGCCTCCTCTATTCTGGAGCAGCTAGAAGGAAAAATATGAGCGGATCGTATGGTAGCCCATGACAAACTCTGGGATCTGCCCTGTAACCACTTGTTGAAAGTGCTTTGAAAACTATTTCTTTTTTAATTCCTTGCTTCATAAATATGTTATACTATACAATAAAAAAGTTAAAAAAAAAAAAGTAGGCATGTTTGAAACTTTGATAGTTACTACCGAAAATGACTCCAAAATTGTTGTCATTTTCACTCCCAATGACACTAACTTCTCCTACACTGAATATTACTAGTCTTTATAATTTTTGCCAGTCTGATTGATGAAAAGGGGTATCTCATTTAATTTTGGTACATTGATACTTGTAAGATTGAATATCTTTTCAAATGTTTATTGGTAATTTCCATTTCTTTCTTTGGGAAATCTTTGTTTATATCTAACAAAAGTTTCTTATTGTGTTGTTTTTATGTTTCTTACAGATTTGTAGTAGCCCTTTTGGTATGGCTATTAATCTTTTGTTGCAAATATTTCTTCTGGTCTGACATTTGTCTTTTGGTTCTATATGGGAAAATTTTAGTTGAACAATTTTCTTTTATATTTTGAGGGACAGCTTCTGGGTATTGTTTTGCTTGGATAGGCCTCTCTGTTACCTAATTATATTTAAAAAATTCCTTTATCAGTTTTTCTAGCATATTTATAGCTTTAGTTTTTATGTTTATTTCTGGAATTTTTGAGAACGTATGATTTAAGATAGGGCTATATATTTTTTCCAAATGTCTCAGTGCCATTTACTTACTATTCCATTCTTTTCCCACTGATTTGAAATAACACTTTTATAATACATCAAATTCCTATGCACATATGCATCTGCCTCTGAGCTCTATTTTTCTCTGTTGATCAGTTGATATTCCAGACCATGTTAGGGTCACACTGTTTTGATCAGTGTAGCTTTAACACATCTTTTGATGTCTGGTAGGACACATCCACCATTGCCTGCCACCAGTACAACTACTACCACCTGCAATAATTTATTTAGTTAGTCTTAAGCATTTCTTTCTTCCACACACTCTCTATAAATGAGTCAAATTATATTTTAGAAAATCTTGTGATTTAAATGGGTCTTCTTTGAATGTATAGAGGATATTGGATACATAACATCTTTAAAACATTGAGGCTACCCATGAAGGAACACGAATTGTCTTACCATTTATTCACCTCTTTTTTTTTCATGCTCTATACAGAGGTTTGTGGTTTTTTAAATCAGGCTTTGCACATTTCTTATTTGGTTTATTCTTAGGTATGTTATAATGTTTGTTATTGTGAATGGTATATAATTTTCCCATTGTATTTTATACTTGGTACTTGCTAGTCTATAGAAAAGCTATTGATTTTAATATAGTGATCCTGAATTTAGACACACTTCAATGAATTCTTTATTAGTTGTAATAGTATTTAGTTGAGTCTTTATAATCCTCTATATACATAAACATCATTGGTGGCAAAAATGACATTTTTGTATACTTTTTTCCAATCTTAACATTTATTTGTTTTCCTTTTTTAATTTAATTGATTAGAGTTGTCAGCACTAGTGGGACTGTCTAAATGTAACCAAATTTAACTCTTGCTACTAACCTTAAGAGAATAACTTAAAAATTTTACTGTTAGGTTTGTGTGCTTTAGATTTCTAAGAGAAAAAAATTCTTTTAAACTAAGGAGCTTTTCTTTTATTCTCTAGTTGCTAAGATTTGCCAAAAAATGAGCACTGACTTTAATAAACTTATTTTCAATTTGTTTGAATAAATTCCAATTCAGTTCTTTAAATAAAAGTGAATCTCCTGGGTTTGATTCCCAGAGCCTGCTCATGCCAAAAAAAAAAAAAAAAAGTGAGCCTCTTTTGGTCATGCAAAACTTTATGACCATATTCTCTATTTAATGAAGATAGTATAGCAGAGTCAAAGAGCTCTCTAATGCTATTAGAACTGGTACATGTTAAAAAATGTAGAACTAGAAATATTTTTTGGAGTACAACAGAAACAAATCACATATTCATGCAGTTGGTAATTTAATGTGGATCCCTCACCTTGAAATCGTCAGGAATGAGGAGTTTTGATGTTCGTAGAAAATTCAAGATATATCTGAACATTTGTCCATCTCTGTCAATGAAATAGTGCTGTTTGAGACTGTCCAAAACAATGGGCTCTGTACCATCAAAAAGTCTTCCGATTCTGTGATAGGAAAGAGGGAACAGTGAAGACAATTAGAACCAATTTGTTTGTAAAAAATTTTTAACTGCAAAAAAAAAAAAAAGCAAATAAAAAAACCCCCAGGAGTCAAAATAAAGGAGGAAGAGCCAGAATGACACTTTTAAGGGGCAGAACAAGGCTTATAAGCAAAATGTAACCTAGTTATTTTCAGGTCCAGTAAATGAGAGAGAACACCAGTTCCTCCACCTGCGGGGGGCAGGTAGGTGACATGGAGAAATCAGTGATAACCGAATGGAGCTGCTGCTCTACCCTGGGGGGCCAAGAGTGAACCATGGAGAAATGAACAGAATCATTTCCATCATCCACAATAGGCAAGAGGGAAAATTAGTTAAAAGATGAGAGGTTTGGGCAGCTAGATGGATAGAGATAGGTACAAAGATAGATTAGATAGACAGACAGGCCGACAGACAGACAGATGACAGTGAAGGGAAAATTCTAGGGCTCCTAGAGCTTAACTAGTTTAAAAAAATTAGAATCAATTGTTCAGCCCCTCAGACTAAGAGCTGCCATCTGTCTCATTGTCAAAGCCAAGACTTTTGAAGATGGCTGAGGAAAAATCATCCTTAAGCAGTTATGGTTCTCTGAGAAGTGTTGGTCTCTGCTTGATAAATATCCCAGGACCAGGCAATTCAGAACAGTCTAGGCTTTCTGAAGCTAATTCTTTTATTCACTGTCTTTCACCTGTGAAGAAAATGTTCCTGACACGGCGATTATGGCCAAGAGCTGTCACTGTAATGGAAGATGGTGTCTTCCTCCCTGTGCTACTTCAAACAACCTTCTCTGCTACTTAAAATATATGTTATTGCTCCAAAGTGTCTTTTAAACAGGTTCTCCTGTTTCTATTTCCACAAATCTGTTCTCCAAGATTTCCTTACCCACAAATCCCAAACTTATAAAAATAAAGCAATGCCTATGGTCAATTATGGAAAAGAATAGGTTAAAATATCACTAGTCTAAAAGAATATGTTTTCCATTAAAATACAATCCCAGGTCTTTAAGTCTTAAAAAACAAACAAACAAACAAAAAAACCACTTTTAACAGCCAGGCATCATTACAAAAAATAAATAATTGACCACCTAAAAAATGTGATTTAGTTCTAGAAAGTAAGCAGATAAGAGTCATTTTAAAATATACAGGTGTAGAATGCTTTTTTTCCCCATTTATATAGCTAACAATCATACAGTGTGCTACAGTTAAGGCATTTTGCAAGCATTCTCACTTATCCCTTTGATGGAGATGGACTCTTCATGGTTTAGAGTACATTCAGTTAAGAGAAAGTGATCACATCATACTATGAACAAACACACTCTATCAGAAAATAGAGTTTACACACTAGAAATTATTTTCCTTACCAAAAGATGCATTTTACTTTTCACTAACAGTGTAGGCAAATGGCTGCATTTTTAATGAAAAGCTGTTGCTGATCTCACAACAAGCTTATCTCTGACTTTGAAAATAACTTAATTGCTTTGGAACTGATTTTAAAATTAGACATTGAAATGGGGCAGGTATTACGGTAAATTAATAATTTCACCCCCTCTTAAAATGCAAAACACAAATCAACCAACCATAGGAAGACTTCCTCCCCTCAAAAAAATAGAAAGGTAAATTTGTGCTTCAATAAGTATTTTTTAAAGAAAAGTGGAAAATTCATGTCCTACCTGAAGGCAGTCACAAAGAAGAAAGCAAATAATTATAACAGAATCATATTTCTAAAACTGAATATATTTTTCTGAGCCAGTGTTTTCATCCAACTTTCCATGAAACGAGCATTATTGTACAGGGCGTAGATTACAACCATCCCAGAATTCTTCCACTATGTGCTACCTTATCATTTGTTTCCCACTAACACATCTATCCAGCAGCTGGCTAGGAAGAGAAAAGGCAGTAAAAGAAAACACAGTCATTTATAGTGCTTCCAGGACAGTTTGCTGCAGGATGGGAAAAAGGAGACTTGTTTGCTATTATTAAAATATTACTTTTCACTGTTAATAACATGATAAGTTTAGAGTTGACAGGAAGAAAAGGGAACTGCAATTATTAAGCAACTTTGAGATTTATGCACTATCCTAAGCACATTACATATGCAATGAACCCATAATCCTCATTTTAAAGATGAAGAAATAGGTTCAAAAAAGATGAGTAACTTGCCCAACTAGTTTACTGGCACTGGGGGATTTGTATGCAGTCTGTCAGATTCTTCAGGGGCCTCTCTCCAATTATTGGAATGAAAAGAATTACTGCTATATAATGGAAACTTTTGGCTAGTGTTTTTACTTCTCTCATGTATTTGTTCAGTAAGAACATGACCATGAAATCCGAGTGTGGATGCTAATTAATCTTGTGGTCTGAAATGAATTAGTATCAGTGATCTTAGCTCATTTCAGTAATGACATAAAAAGAAGGAAAGTAAATATTTTACTCTTAAATAAACCCTGCACCTTAAAATTCTTAGATACGTGCTCACTTGCATAGTTAAGACTCGGATGTGCGCTGTCACAGGCTAAGTGCTTGTGACTAAGAAGAGTATACTGAATCAATGAGTGAAGAAACGACTGAGTGCAAAGCAGGAAAGGGCTCTGTGGGTCTGTCTAGGCTCGGCTAGTCATCAGCAGCAATCTGGGTGAATCGCCATCTCTGTGTTTCTGTTTCTTTTATAAAATTAAGTCTCACTCTCTTTTATGAAATTATCCTTTCTCATGAGGTCGATGAGAAAATCAAATGTGATAACGGCAAACTCAAACAGTCCGTGGCATTAGAAGGCACACCAAGCCAGCATAACAAAACTGCTTGGAAAGCAGCTCTTAGAAGACTGCAGACACCAAAGAATGGAATTTAAGGAGGGAAAGGAACAATCTTGGTAGGAGAAGTGTATTTTTATAGACTTTTCCAAAATGGGACTAAATAGGCGAGAAGTACTATTTAGATGGTTTTTAGGATACCAAAACTCTTCCTCTGGCAGGTGCAGGAAATTGGGCATGGATGCAATTAGAGGCATCTTCACATCTGACTTATGCAAAATAGGAAAGAGGTGCAAAGGAAAAAGCATGAGGGAAAGCTCACACTCAGACCAAGAGGTGGCTTCAGCCTCTGGGGGAGGCAATGGGGAGGACTGGAATCTCCAGGCGGAATCAAGACAAAAGGGGGCATGAAGTTGAGAAAGAAGGATGCGACTCCACCAGCCTCATCAGAAGTCATAGCCAGGGATGCTGTAAGTGCCCTGCAAGGCTGCAGGGAGGTGTGGGCTCTTAGCAGCAGGACAGAATTGGAAGGTGTGGGCCTGAAGATGGTTAGGCAAGAAAAAATGCTGGCCTACTGGTTAGGACGAGAAAAGCTGTGTCATCTGTGTAGGAGCTGAGAGTGAAAGTCCTCTGAAAAGTAAAAGGATTCAAAAGGAAGACCTCTTGGGCCATGGAGGGGCACATTCCTGAGAGATGAAAGGCATCCTGGAGAAGAAAAAGTTCCTGTATTTGAGACAACGAATGGTAGGTGTAGCAAATGGAAATATAATGCTCCAGATTTTTGCCAACTTTAAAAGGAGAAACATTTTGAATTGTGGAGGAAAAAAAAAAAACAGAGAGTGCGGTGCCAAAGATCCTAAAATGGCGTCTCTGGATTGTTTTGAGACTGGACTGCAGACAAGTGTTGTTTGGCTAAGCAAATAAAGAGAAAAGTTGACACAGGCTCTATTTCTTGTGGACATATGAATGGAGTTACAAATCAAACTCAGTGATTTGTAAACTCTGGTGCCTGAAAACTATGTGGAACTGATTACAGTTTACTAGCCTTGGAGAACATTCCTGTTTTCCAACCAACTAAGACCAAGCTGGGTCTGGATGATGTATAGCTCGTATTGTTTGTTTGTTTTGTTTTACACTCATTGAGCTGAATGGCAATATGAGAAAGACTTCCTTTTGTAAATTTTTGGTTTTTAAGGGTAGCATCACTTATATATATATATAGTATGTAGTTTGGTTGGAGTCATATTTCATTCTTTTTCCATGTGACTATCCCATTATTGCAGCACCATTTGTTGCAAAAAAAATTTTTTTTGGTGGTGGGGAGGGAATAATCCAGGTCAGAAATCAAACCCTGGTCTCGTGCATGCAGGTGAGAATTCTACCACCGAACTACCCTTGCACCCCCGAGCATCATTAATATTTTTAACAATAATATTGTTTATATTTATTTTTTAGCATTTTATTTTGGACAATTTCAAACTTATCCCAAAGTAGAGAAAATGTATAATGAAGCCCCACATGTCTGTCAGTTGGCCTCAAGGTCTGCCCACTCCAGGCCAATCTCATTTCACCGATAGCCCTGTGCCAAACTGTCTCCCACTGGGTTTTTGGAGCCAAATCCCAAACGTCAAGTGATTTTATCTGTAAGTATTTCTTTAGTTAATAGCATTAAAAAGATTCACCCTAAATGCGCATTACAGATAGTGAATTGTATCTTCTCTGTTGCTTTTAAAAATTAGCATTCTGGGAGTACGAGGGTGGTTCAGTGGTAGAATGCCCCCCTGTCACGCGGGAGATCCGGATTCAATTCCTGGTCCATACACTTCCCCCAAACAAAGAAACAAATGAAAAACCAAACAATAACAAAAGTTCAACAAATGGTGCTGCAATAAGAAGATACTCACATGGAAAAAGAATGAAATCTGACTGCTGCCACACAGCATACAAAGAAAAAAAAATTAAAAATTAGTATTCTGTCGACTACTGTGGTTTGTGGAACAAAAAATTCAGGACCTAGCCTCCAGCGTAACCCAGCTTCCTGGGGTGGGAAGTGGGCCTGGCACCCCGTCTCTCGGGCACAGCCCACACTGCTCAGGCCGCGCATATGAGAACGCCCTTCTCTTGAAGAGAGTCCAAGGGACAGGGCCCGATGTATCTAGCTTACTGAGAATCATTCTTCAGGAATTTATTTGTTCATGTGTAGTCCTTCATTTATAGAACCTGTTTATCTATTTACTGTGACTCCGTTCCTTGAAGATTTTTTCCTCCTCTCTTGTGTAGTCATTCAGTTATTCATCCATTTCCACAGTATTCACTGTGCCTGACTCTGACAAGGCGTGAACAGTGAATAAGTCACATCCTTGCTTTCGTGGAATTAAGCAGGCGGGAGAGGGAAAAGGGACCTGCCCAGAGGCAGGTGACCAACACGTCACTGGGCAGCGGGAGTGGGCCCCAGGAGTACATTAGGGGGGCACGCCTAACTCAATTCTGGGGAGCCAGAGAAGAAAGCAAGCTGGTTGCAGACCTGAAACAAGCAAAAGTTGGCCAAGTAGTTGGGGGGGTGGGGGAAAGCAGGTCAGGCAGGAAAGGAGAGGGTGGGGGAGACACAAGGCCTGCAGCTGGGAAACCTGAACTGCAAATGCTCCCCAATGGGGTGCAGAGCTGACGCTGAGGCTGGGGTGGCAGAGGCCACATCACGGAGAGCCTTGGAAGTCTGGTCAGGGAGCTTGGATATGGTCTCCAGGGCGAAGGGCTGTGGGCTCAGTGATAGGAAGTAAAAGGGCAAATTCAGAAGTGAGACAGAATCAAAATAAGACACCTGAAATCACATCTCCTCAGTCTGGCTTTTGAATGTCATTTGCATAATAAAGCGGGGTTCCTAACCCTGGCTGTATGACAGAACCACCTGCGGAGCTTTTAAAAAATAGTGACAGTAGGGCCCCACCTCCGGATAATCTGATGTAATTGGTCTGGGGTGGGGCCCAGGCATCAGTGATTTTAAAAAAACCTCCCCAAGTGAGTCTAATAGACAGCTAGTGGAGAATCAGGGCTCAGGGCGAAGGAGGATGAACAGAGAGGCAAATGAGGAGCAAGTCCATGCCAGGGACTCGAGAGGTTTCCAAGTAGTCAGCGTGCCACTTTGAACTGTCACAACACCCTTTCTTAACCAGCCAACCACACTTTTAAGCAGGGGAGGATCCCTGGGATGACCCAGTTTATACCCCTCGTTTTTCAAATGAAGAAACCAGGTTCCAAACAGTAATGCTCAGGGCTGCACAGCTGGTTCAACACAGAGCTGGCTCTATGCCCACCAGGCTGGCCCCTGGGGGATCAGCAGAGGACAAGCGCATCGAAGCCCCTGTAGGACAAGGGCTCTGATGCTAGCTCCCACTTACTGAGCATGCATTAGTTGCCCAGAGCGAGCTGGCTGCTCTACAGGCTTTATCTCATTTAATCCTTGCCATGATCCTAGGAGGTTGTCTTATTCCTATTTCACAGAAGAGGGAACTGAAGCTCAGTGTGGTTAAATCACTTGCCCAAGGACACACAGCTCTAAAATGATACAGCCTAGATTCAAATTTAGTTCTGATTCCAAAGTTTGTTCTAGACCACTAATCATTTATGATTTCTAACCCCATCTCCCCCCCAAAAGAAGACTGAATAGCTTCCCTTGGGAAATGTAGATTTTTTTTTATAGTTCAATACTTTAGGTTACATATCATCCTAAGACGGTTTGTTTCTGTCTTGAATTCTGTAGGCAAACTGATTTATTTAACAGATGGGATGCAAAAAAGCTAAAGCTCTGGGGTTTGGTCTAGCTGAGGTCAGGAAAATTGTTGGTATACTGAGAAGATACCCTAAATGAAACCCAAACAAAACCTCCAAGCCTTCTGAGGTCACTGGGAAACTGTTGGTACAATTGCAAAGGGATATAAGAGGGACGGGGAAGTGGGGCTTCTCAGGGCAGTGAAAACTGCATTTATCTTGTGGCTTTGGTGCTCCATTGAGTCCCGACATTCCATTGTTACACACCCCTCTGGGATTTATCATTTTACAGCTCAGGAGAGTTGGCCAGCCTGCCCCAGTCCCAGGTTGCCTGGTGAGCACTGGAACAGCCTGCCAGGCCCTGCTTTACCTGGGTTAATCCTTTCAAGGCTCCAAAGCCAGTTCCTACCTGGTAATTACCAAGGCAGGGAAGGGCTCATCTGTAGTTGCTCCAGGATCCAGGGAGGAGAAGATCCTCCCCAGGGCTGGGCTGGGGAGTGAAGTGCCAAAGATGGCCAAAGGAGAGGATGGTGAGAAAGGGGCAGGACACCGGCTGTGGCCTTTTCACCCACTTAGCTCTCCTTTGCAAGAAATGCCGTTGTTTTCCGGCCTCTGGGCTTCCAAGCCATGGAAAACATGTTTATTTAAAATATAAGTAAATAAAGCAGATTTATTTTGCTGGCTAAGAGATTCAGAGGCAACTTCCAAATAGTCTCTTTGACACTACTTTGGGGGGGGGGAGCATTTTTAAATTATAAAAGCAATACCTACCCATTGTGGAAAATTGGAAAAGTATAAAGGGCGAAGAAGTAGCAAAACTGAAAAACAATCAACCATGAGCCCACCACTCAGTGGGAGCTTTACTTTCTTTCCAACACTGATTTAGAGAGTATTTTTCCATTGAGCAATTTTGTTTTTTAAAAGCAATTGTAATGTCTGTTCTATCTCCTGAAGCACTGAAACGTGCTCTCTCTCGGGTTGGAGTCTGAAGGCAAGATTTTCTTTTCTTTCTTATGATTTTTTCCACCTGTCCTAGGGTGTCTGAGCTCCTCTGGACTGTATCTACGAGGACAATATCCTCAAGGCGCTTTCTCAGGTCTTCCGTTCTCTGAGAACTTCTTTCTCTTGTCTCTACTAATTTGCATTCCCAGCCAAGTTTCTGCCCTAGTGTCTGAGACTTAAGAAAAATGCAAACAGGGTTGAGGGGTTGGTATAAGTGTGGATGTGTGTGTGTGCACACGCAGTCATGTGTGAATGTGGGTGTGAGTGCTTGTGCAAGAGGCATGTAGAGAGCTGGGACCACCATTGGAACTTGCAATCAGAGCGGCAGTGTGAGTGTGGAGGACAAGGCACTGCACCAGATGGCCGCATTTCCTTCTTTTCAGTGGAGAGGAGAGAACAGGGAAAGAAAGGAAGAGAAATGCCAGGCTGGTATTTGAAGTTTTTTGAAACATGGGATACCATATTTAATTTTCCATTTTTTGCATATATTTTTAAATGTCCATAATAAATCAGCCTGATTTATTAACTCAGTCCATAATAAAGTTTTTTTCTTTCAAAAACAGAATGTTCTGCTGGCTATTATAACATGTATTTAAAAATCAACAGTCAGTTTGTTGTTTTGGAAGTCTCAATGATCATAAACAGCATTTTTAACTTACTTAAAGTATTATAGCTCTTTTTTAAAAAAAAATTCTAGGAATAGTTCTTTAAAGTTTCCAGATGGAAAATTCATCTATATTTCATTTCATGACGTATATAAAAATTGATTCTGAGCTTGTTATAGAAATGGATAGAAGTAATTTAGGAGAAGGGAGAAAATATCTTCTAAGTAAAAACAAAACAAATTATATCTACTTATGGGGAAGTAATGTTTCCAGTACCTATTTCCTGAGGCAGCATCATTTTCTTCAGTGATACATAGAACTGAAGAAAGTAGGGGAGAAAGGCAAGGCAAGTTTAAAACAAAAGAAAAAGTATGAGAGCAATAACTCAGGAACTGTGCAATTTGGAGATGGCAATATTGATGGCTCCGGGGTGGCTTAGGGCCACTTTGGGGGTCACTAACTATAAATATCACACGTCCTCTCCATGACTCTTTAGCTAGAATAACTTTTCAAAATTAGGACGGTTACATTGTTTACTATAAAAAATGTATAATTATAACGAACGTGAATCTTTAAACAACCACCGGAATTAACATAAGTAAGCCTTTTAGTTAGACATGTACTGAGCTCTCACGTTCCCAGCACTCTGCTGGGCTTCCTATAACGAGCAAGACGCAGCCACGCTGGGCGCTAAGGAAGGAGCGAGGAGAGGGACCACCCTGTAGGCGCAGACAGGGGAGGCTTCCTGGAGGCGACATTGCCCAGGCGGGGTCTTCAGGATCATGAGAAGTAAGGAGAAGGGCAGAGGGGGTTGGAGGAGAGATTTCAGGCAGAGGGGACCGCTTGAGCAAAGCAGCTGAGGCAAGAAAGGAGAAGATGGGCAGGGTGGGGACACAGCCAGTGAGCCGCGTCTCTCCAACTGGAGGGCTGGGGCAGGGCGTGGCAGGGTGCCGGGATTCTCAAGGGCTCTGGACTGTTGCGCTCGGTGATGCTTTTGAGCCCCTGGCGCCTTCGGTTCTAAGATCTTGATGTGGGTTTGAATCCTAGCTTTGCTGTCTCTGTGACCAAATCTATTTGAATTTCAGTTTCTTCACCTGCGAAATGGACTTACACCTTGCTGGTGAGGAATAAATGGATACCTGACAGGAGCCAGGTGTACCGAGCATTCACTATGTGTGGGGCATGGAACTAAGTCTTCTCAACAGCTCTGGGAAGGAGGGACTATCCCCCCCATTTCCCAGGGCTAATAGACGATGGCACCAGAATTCAAAACCAGGCAGGTGGATGGCTCCTTGGTCCTGCTCCTGGATGGGCTCAGAGGGTGGGCAAGTGAATGCGGACAGCTTGTCATCCTTTGGAGATATGTGCTATGCCAAAACTGACTCCTCCCTGTACATAAAATCCTGCTGTGCATCTCGAATTGGAAGAAACCTTTTAAGCTCCCCTGGTTCTGCTCCTTGGTCTGGCGAGTGACTATTTTTCTAGATCAGTTCAGGATCACATATCTCACCCTTCTTTGGAAGCTCAACTCGGTACTTTCAGCTAAAACACCTTCCATTTAAGTTTTCTCATGCTTTGTATTTGGGCAGGCAAGCAGGCACATATGCATGCAGGCCTGCCCCCACAACCCACCCCCAGCCTCCTCTCAACGCAGTTCTCTATACTGAGAGGTTTTTTTGACACACTCCTTAGCCTCTTCTTCTCTTGATTTAAAACTCCAGAATATGGTTTGCCATTTTACAGTAATAATTATTATTCAGCAAAAAAAAGGTTATAATAGTTAACACTTATTGAAAGTGTATATTAGGCACAATGCTAAAAACTGTATGGGTTAGCTGATTTCATCCTCACTACAACTCTAAAAAGTAGATGCAAGTCATACTTTGATTTTACTGGTGGGGAAACTGAGGTACAGAGCCATCAAGTAACTGGCTAAGGGTTTTTGAGCTATTCAGTCTATTTTCTCTGAGGAATGAGGGCCAGCACATGTCCAATGCTATACTCTATTCCAAATACCTGTTTTTCTCAGAACTCTCAGTTCCCTCCTGCTCTGGGGTCTCCTGCCAATCTTTTCTTAATTTTGCAGTTGCCATCTACAGTTCTTAGGACAAAACTGAATTTAATCTGATTTGAGAGCTATTCTTTCTGAGTTTCTGGATATTAACAACCCTAAATATTGCAGTACTGCCTTCCTATTTGATGAAACATTCCAGATTCTTCCACCCCTGTCATCAGTATATCTGATAAATGCAACAGACTCTTGGCCCATCCCTGGGATTGTTGCTTGCCAGGTGAGACCCTCTGTGCCCCATACTCTTTGATTTTCAGTGAGAAAAGGATGTGGAATGGAGTCTGCCCCCCATTTCCTGGCTCCTTACTATTCCAGACTGCTGGAATTCTCATACAATACTTTAGAGTAGCCACTTCAAATTAAAATGTCATATTAATTACAACACTCTGAGAAGACTACGGCCAAGCCAGCTGTTTCTATTTTCAGTCTCACAATTTTCCTACGTGTAACAGTGTAGCAAAACAGCAGCTTATAATGAAGTATTTAAACCTTTTGCATAGTAATTATAGGTGAAAAATCAGAGGCTAAATATAGGGCTTAATAAAATAAGAAAGTACAAGGAAAATATATACAATTCACCTAGAGATTAAGTAAATGGTTTTTGAAAATCTAACAAAAGATTTATGGAAGAAAATAACTGAAACTATCCCGCCTCTCTTGTCCTCTCTCCCCTTCCTACAAACACACGCACACACATGCACATGCACACACGCACATGCACACATGCACACGTACACACGCACACACAGCTTCATTACTGATGTCATTCACGGTCCCTACAGCAGAGCATAATTCCACTACTCAGAGTACCGAAAGGGGCTTAGAGGAATGAAGACAAACGAATTATTCTGTCACTGCATGACCTCAGAGTGACCCGGAAGCTTCAGAAACTAGGCTTTAAGATGACAACGCCAAAGGCAGGAGCTTTAGTTTTAGAATTGTGAGTTTTTCCTTCTTAAAAGAAGGCAAGAAAGCCGAAAATTGGGCAAATACTGTATTTACACAGTTTCAAAAAAAGAGAAACATTTTAAAGAAGATATAAAACGTCCTCATCACCCCTATCTTTTGTTTTAAAAATGTCTAATTGTGTCTTCAAATCACAACGGACAATGTGCTCGGCTGGCTTTATATCCTGAGAAGCTTAAGATTTCTCATTTAGGTCACGAGATTCTTTAAATCGTCACCAAATCAAAGTGACATATGAGAAATATTAAGTTTATATCACTCATAAACACTCGCGGGTATATGTGGTTGGGCAATACCGAGCCAGGTCGCTGACAACCTTCTGCCTTTGGCCACACCGCGGCCAACAACCCAGGTCTGTGGGTGTGGACCTTGTGCAACCGTCTACACCCTACCGGGGCTTAGGGCTGTTTATCACGGTTCTAGAATTTACCCGGGGGGCACCCAGCTGGCTCTCAGGAAGGGTGGGTGATATGTGGATCTGTCAATATTTCTCCTTACCCCTTCCAACAAAAAACAGATCCATGCCCCAACCTGCTAAACAGTTACAGAAATAAGTTCCGTAGCTAATAATAACAAGAATTTTTCATTTTTTCCCTTTTCCTTTGTATACAGAAGTCAAAACGTTTTAATAGTGATTTGATACCCTTGTTTCCCATAATACGTTGCTCCCATAATTTTTTTCATTTGTAAGTCCTGGATGAGAAGCAGGCTAAAGCCAAAGCTCATTTTTCAAATAAATCCTTTCGCTGACTTCAAAAATCTACATAAAACATTACACAGGAATTCCTTAAGAGCCTGTCAAGCCGTGTACTTGCAAATACAAACCATTTATCTCCACTTTTAGGCTTTTCTAAATCATCATAATCGTCTGGCCAGGGTGAAGATGGAACTCTGTTTATCACGGTTCTCTAGGTGTACGTGTTTGTTTCTACATTTATTCCAGTCCGTTTTACTGTGGCCAACAATGTTCTCTGAATTCCATCCTTTAATGCCATCTCATTCCTCCTGCAATATATCAGCAAAGTTTTGATGTTTTGATAAAGTACCTTCCTTAGGGCCCCTGAAATAATGGATTCAGAGCGACACACTTAAAAGATCTTTTTCTCCTTCCTTTTATATTGACTGTTCCCACCACTGTGAGACTAGAAGAGTTTTCTTTTTTTTTAGGTAAGCTCTAAGCCCTCAGGGCCTTCTAAGCTGCTGTTTGTGTGTGTGTGTGTGTGTGTGTGTGTTTAATCAATTTTTGGAGGAGTGGAAGGGGCCCAGCCAACCCGAGCGAGGCTGGGTGGGAGTTCTGGGTGTGAGTTCTGAAACACTTTCAGCTCAAGTCACGGGAACAAGTTTGGGCGAGCTTGGCTACACCTTTCGGTTACGGAGCCCTCCCTGCCTGGCAGTGTTTGCCACTGTTTGCAAGTGGTGGTTAGCTGTTATGCACAGTTGTAATTTATCTTCTCAATATGGGGAACATAATCAACAAAGTTGCACAAGAGGGAAAATAATCATTACCACCCAAAAAAGATAAATAGCGATGGCGTTACTAAGCAAACGGACACGCGGCACTTAAGGAGCAGCAGGAAGCCATTACCCAGTAACAATGTCATTGCCCCTGACACTTCATCTTGATTAGAGTCAGACAGGCCAGCAAACAGCCACTATGATTAGGGGGCTGAGACTCGGATTTTGGAGATTTTCTTTTGCAAGTGGGACTGCCACCAGATTGGAGCTTCTGGGTGTCTGCTTTTGGAAGAGGAATATGTGAAAAATGGCCACGTGCAGGAATACACCTGACCCTCCCCCAGCTTTCCCCTCCCTCCCCACATCACACACTCGCGCTCCCACCAGAAGGGTCCTGGGCACGTCCAAAAGGCCAGGCTAGAAAGCATCATGCACCGCTTCGGCTTGCTCTCTATTTCCATGTACCTTGAGAGTAATCTTTCAGAAGCCGAATACTGATAATTCATATATTCAAGGCTATAAATCTTACATTTAATGAAAAGAAATGGCATTTTAACAGGTTAGGTACATCATGAGAGCTGACTGGCTGGCAGGTGGGGTGAATCTGAGCCTTTTACTGATACACTTCAGGTTTCAGCAGAGGGCATCCGGAGGTTAGTGGGCCAAAGGGACATCTGTGAGTGTGACTTTCTGATACTACACAGAGGAATTTTGTTTGTAGGTCCTCACATTTTAAATATAAATTGTAAATGAAAATACCATGTTTCTTTTGGTTGTGAATCAATGCTTCTTTTGGGAAGTTAAGGGGCAAGGGGTGGGGGGGATTTTATCCTCTGCCTCGGCTGAATAAGAATGACTCCACTAACTTGAAAGTAACTTGCACTTCATTTTGTTCCAGCCCAGGACACACACGGCATGAGCCTACCCTGTATCCTGTCTTTGGAGAGGCTTGTCCACTAGACACAAAAAGATTTCACATCTCTATGAGGTCGGGCGTGGCATCTAGACAAAGGGGATATCAGCTCCATAAGGGAGACAAAGAATAACGCTGTGGGGCGGGGCAAGTGCTGCCCTCAGAGCTCTCCATGTGGTCACGATGGAGTCCGTCTTTGGGAAATTCATCTAAAATGTTTTAACGTTTTGCAAAAAAAAATAAATAAATAAAATGTTTTAACGTTGGTCCTTGTTGGCCATGAAGAAGCTCCCAAACGAAGCACTAAACCAGAATCAGTTCCATGACTGACAGAAATAACAGGGTTCGAAAAGTCAAAGCCTGCCCCTGAAAGAAGATCTGTGAGCTGGGTTGTATGAAATAACCATTTAAATTCCAGGCCCTTTTTTTTACTTTACTGACCATGGGATGGTTCTCAAGAACACAGTTTTCCCATCTCAACCTCTGGAGAGAATGCCTGAATCTGCTATGAAATACCTGCTAATTAATTTTTTCAAACATGTAAATGGATCAGACTGTTTATTAACAAAAGTGCTTTCTTCTACGACGAGGGAAAATTAAAATAGAATAAGAAACACAGAGCAAAACTGACCCTGACATTGCCCAATGACACCATCTGTCCTACAGATGAAAAATAAGCATGGCCAGTCCTTTCCAGGAGAGGTGAATCATACCTGTATCAATAACAAGAGCCTGGCTTTAACAGCTCCTCTCCTGCCACACAGCCCTGCCCCCACACTCCTGCAAGGTGCCTCATCTACATTCCACCATCCTCTGTAGATCAGCTGCGCAAAGTTCTTTTTTTTAACTTTTTTTTTATTGTATAATATAACAAATACACAAAACAAAGAAAGAAAAAAGCAATAGTTTTCAGAGCACTCTTCAACAAGTAGTTATAGGACAGACCCCAGAGTTTGCCACGGGCTACCATACCATCATTTCAGATTTTTCCTTCTAGGTGCTCCAGAATATAGGATGCTAGAAGGAATAAATATTTTTTTAATCATCACAAAGTCAACTATTTTTTTCTTTTTTTGTGAACAATAACATATATAAAAAAGCAATAAATTTCAAAACACAGCACATTTAGTTGCAGAACAGATTTCAGAGTTTGGCATGAATTACAATTCCACAATTTTAGGTTTTTACTTCTAGCTGCTCTAAGACACTAGAGACTAAAAGAAATATCAATCTAATGATTCAGCAATCATATTCATTTGTTAAACCCTACCTTCTCTGTATAACTCCACCATCACCTTCAATCTTTCTATCCCTCCCTATAGGGGTGTTTGGGCTATGGCCAGTCTAACTTTTCATGTTGGAAGAGGCTGTCAATAATGTGGGGTAGGGAGATGGAACTAGCTGATGATCTGGAGAGGCTGGGCCCTCTAGGTTTCAAGACTTATCTGGTCCAGGGACCCATCTGGAGGTTGTAGGTTTCTGGAATATTACCCTAGTGCGTGGAACCCTTGTAGAATCTTATATATTGCCCTAGGTGTTCTTTAGGATTGGCTGGAATGGTTTTGGTAGGGGATTGGCAGGTACGCAGACTTTTGATGCATATGAATCCTCTGGTGCGTAACAAAACTGCAGATTTCCTTTATGCCCTCAGAGAGAAAGGTTAAGTAAGCAGCAAGGGAAGCCCTAGAAATCTGTATATTTTCAAGGGTCCCAAAATGCCCCTGATGTCAGGGAATCAGGGAGGAGGTAGCAACTGGAGGAAAACATTCTGGAGGCAGGTGTCACCCTTTTGTTAAACTGGTCCCTTTGTGTCCAGGTGTGACCGGGTTGATTTATCCCGTTTTTACTCTTCCCCTCCAGGGTAACTAGGCTAGAAAAATCCCTTTCTGGTCTCCGCCTTGAAAAAAAAAAAGAAGGATGTAAATCTTTGCTGCCCACATTGGACTCCATCTGCTGTTAAGTCCTAAAGTCACCCTAGTACCTGCTGACTCAAAAGACTCGGCCATCACAAGGAAACAGTCCTAAGGTGGTACAACTGCTCCAAGTCATTGAGAGAAACGCTAAGCAAAACTCATTCAACATTCAGTACACGTTCATTGAGTATTTGCTGTGTGTCAGGCATAGTGTGCACAGACCCAAAGGCTGGGGGATCTGTTGTTTAAAAACTGAAGGCATATTTTTAAAAAATGCATTTTTAAGCATTTTTCTGGATGGGCACATGGATGTGTTTGCACGTGTGTGTTGTGCAGAAACAGCGTGAACTCTGAGAGCGCTTGTTCTACCTGGGGTCCACCTGCATCAGCAACAGGAAGGGCAGGAGCACAGCTAGAAGGGGCTGTGACGTTACAGCCCCGGGCCTCCACCCTCGGTAGGATAAGCAGCTCTAAAACTCCAGCGCCAACCTGCCTAACAAGAGGCATCTCCATTCCTTCTGGTGGACATGGGATGCTGGGGTCAAAATAGGCCCCTGAATATTTTCTAATGATTTTCTCTTCCCAGGGACCATGAACAAGTAACCATCAGGCAAGTGGCAAGGTCACGGGTCTGAGGGCAGCTTTGTCCCTTGCTGTGAGACAGACTTTATGCCCTGAACATTGGGGCCAGACAAAAGGATTTCCTGAAATCCAGAGGTAAATCAGAAAAGGGCCTGCTTATTCCACTGCCCAACCCAAGGCAGTGCTTTCCCAACTTTTAAAAATTGCCTCACAGGTAGAAAATGATAGCACTATATGTCTGTGCCCCTGGGGCAAAAGGAGAAGGTACCCATGGCTGGAGGTCACTGGCCAGGGAGCTGTCACCACCTCAGGGGCTGAAGGATCAGTGCGTACAACCCTTGCCCCAGCACTGACCAGGGCTGAAGGAGAAGACTGTTTGGCGAACAAAGAAGCTTGAAATATTGTCCATGACCTGCCCCTTTGGGTAGTATGAGGAAAGGAGCAAGTTGGACTTCATGGCTGAAAATCAGAAGCACCTGGGAAGCATTAAAAAAATGTTCCAGACCAACTAAACTGGAATCTCTGGGGCCGCGAGAGGTTCTCTCAGGCCCACAGGCTAAAGAGCCATTGCTATAGATGGACAGAAGGACGAGGGCACTGGAGTAAGCAGTGCTGGCACCTAGAACCTTCCCCACCGATTGTCAAGACTCAGCACATAGCTTAACCTGTCAGAATCTCAGGGTCCTTCTCTCTAAACTGGGGTAAATAGCAGTCCTGGCCTGTAAGGTTACTGTGACCCAGTAAATAAGATAATAGATGAAATGAACCCAGCCTGGCCTTAAAACTTAACTTTATAGTTGGAACAGCTTCACTCAATTGCTTGCCCTTCATTGTTCTAAGGATGTGGCCTCTGAATACAACAATGTACCCAGTCAATAATTCATAAATTAAGCTATCAAAGGTCCTCTGTGTTGTAGACAGAATATGAGGTACCAAGAATACAAGGATAGAGAACAAGTGAGAGAGAGCTCTCTAGGTAGAGGGTTTCTGTCTAAGGTGAGGTGGAATTCTTGGAAGGTGAGAAGTTAAGAGCTGAGAGGACACCCACAGCCCTGCCCTGAGTTTTTCACACTACAGATGCTCCGTGTTATTCCAGCTGTGTCCCAGCTCTGCCATCCAAGGCACCCACATGGGGTGCATGCGTGAGAAGCCTATAGGGGCAGGTGGCTTCCCCTCTCCCTTGGTCTAATGTGGGGCAGGGCTGAGGGACAAGGCTTGCCTTGCTATTATTTGCCTCTGAGGTGCTTTATTTCAACATCTTTTAACTCTTACTTGGGTCAAAACCAAATATAGGGTGGGCTACAGTGGCTCAGCAGGCAGAGTTCTCGCTTGCCATGCTGGAGACCCGGGTTCGATTCCCGGTGCCTGCCCATGCAAAAACAAACAAACAAACAAACAAATATAACTTCAGTGACCAATAAACGCAAAATTAAAGAAAATACTTATCAGAAATAGCATTTTGGTGACTATATTAGCAAGGAGAGCTGAAGATGAACTGGGCTTGAGCTGCTCTGCAGCCGCGGCACAGAACGTAGATGTCCACGTGTGATTCCCTCCCACCGAGATGCAGGGTGGACAGACGCAGCTGCCACAACTAATAACAGAAGTAGCAGGACTCAGAAGAGGCAGTTACTCATAGATTAGGTGGGATTTGTGAAACCGAAGTGACAAAATCTGCTACTAAATCTAGACTTAATTGTAAACCAGATACTGTCTTGAAAATCTAGATAAACAAGTAAAGGTGTGCCTTTAAAAAACAAATGAGCCTGCCCATGCTAAAAAACAACAACAAATGAACACACATTAGAATAAAATGATCTTTAGACTTCATAGAGGGAGCAAACTACTTACAAAGTGGGCCTATTATCCTTGGGTTATTTTTAATAGCACTTATTACTAAGTGAAATATTGCTTATCGATTATTATTTACTTATTGTCTGTCCTGTCCTCCCCCTGTGGTCCCCTCTCCCACTTTTAACCTACAAGAGGAAGGTGGGGAACACAATATAGTTTGTTGAACGAATGAAAGAACATGACAGGGTAAACTACAGATATGGTATATCTATCTTTTCTTTAAATTACGCTCTAAGACAAGACTTTGTGAGTTAGATTACTTTAAAAGCTAGGCCAATTTTGTTCCCTGATGGCAAAGAAAGTTTGCTGAATTCACCAGTCTTGCAGCTTGTTGCTGAAGGATTGATGTTTTAGCACTAAACAGAAAAACCAGTTTCATCATTAAAAAAAAAAAAAAAAAGCCTTTTGAAGCCAGTTTCATTTTCTCTTTGCCTATATAACTGAGAAGTATTTGTGGAAAAGCAATATTGTAAGATGAAAAGAACAGAGAGAGAAGAGGAAAATTTCCCCTATTACCCTGGAGAAATTTTCCGTTTTTCATTTGCCAGGTGCTTTTCCTCCTCTTTAAATCCTTGCATAAACTAATTTTCTCTTTTTTTTTAAGATCAACCAACCTTACCAATCAAAATTGCTCACCATTATTTTCACTGTCATTATTCTATGTGTATTCTTATGAGTTTTCACAGCAGCAGGGATATGCTGAGGCTGTGTGTGAGATTGATTCTCACTCATCTAAAAATGCCCAATAGTATCTTCATAGAAACAGGGAATTAAAGAAACTGGTGGTCTATAGAGCAGGTTGTAGTAAAAAGCACTCTATCCAATGCCATGCAAGAATTCTGAAAGGAAGCTCAGAAGACTGTTTGGCAAATAAGAAAAGATTTATTTTGTGCATTGCTGTTAAGATCCTGAAACACAGGCCTGTGTGATGACTCTGCTGTAGGCAGATCTAGAAACCACACGTGCCAACTGGAGCTGTGAAGTCATAAAAAGTCAGTGCACAGAATGCCCAGCCCTAACACAGGATTAAAGACAACTCCCTAGGCTGGCATACAACAATTACATGGAAATCCAAACGTCAGAACTTAGTCTCCCTCACTACTTACTATTGCACTCATCTGACTTTCTTTTCAGTGTAGCCCCACATACACAGTCCTGTCCTGGCTAAGGCATCTGAGCGTGAGGACAAAAGCTGGATCCCTGCTGGGAAAGCACACACACGTCGTGTCTCCATCCTCAGGTTCCCAGCACACACACTTTGGAGTGGCCGTGGGTGTCGGCTTGAGGCTGGAAGCTGAGTCCCTTGAGTTTTGCATGCCAGGGTGCTTTGTAACTCTGCTGCTATTTAGGAGAGACCAATTTTGCATAATCTCCTTATGTGGGAGTTAACTGGTATCCTGGGTTTCACCTGTACAAAAGTTCTGTCAAGCTGTCAGATGGGATGGCTCAGCGGATGACAACACGAACTCTCATCTTCCATCTCCAGGCTATGGGCTGACGGTCAGCTCTTTCAGTGGGGACTCTGGCTCATGACAGCCAGACAGGCTAGTTAACTAACAGCATCAGCTCACTTCCGGGGTAACTATAGATACAGCTCCTATTAATACTGGTTTTGTTAAGAGATGATCGTACAAAAGGTTAAAATAAATTGAGTAGATTGAAATACTAGTGGTCAATGAGAGGGAGGGGTAAGGGGTATGGCATGTATGAGTTTTCTCTTTTTTGTTTCTTTTGCTAGAGATGCAGATGTTCAAAAAACAAAATTATCATGGTGATGAAAACACAACTATGGGATGATATTGTGAGCCACTGGTTGTAACCATGTATAGAATGTTTGTGTGTTTGTTTCCTGTTTATACAAAATTATTTTCTAAAAAAAAGAGAGATGACAGTAAAGGATGAAATAGACCTAAGTTTGAACGCAGACTTGTGTCTTTTTTAGATGCCATCATAAACTATATCCTTACATCACACACACATGTGGCTAAAAAGATTTTTCAGAATGTCAAGAGGGAATTTTAAAGAGGTCATGTAATCTGATCCCAGACCATCTTAATTGCTTATATAAAATTATTTAGACAAATTATTACTTAGATCTTTCGTTATCAGTGATGCTAATAAAGGGTACCTTGGATTTTTAAGTAAATACAACCAGGTCTGCTCTTCAAATTTGTAGGATCTGGGGCAAGAGTTCAAATGGAGGTCCACCTGCCATACGTGTAGATTTTTACAAGTTATGAATCAAATGAACGTGTTAAATAAAATATATTCTACCTTCTTTTTATAACCATTTGTGATCTTTTCTCAATTTTTAAAATTTGTCTTTTAAGTCTGATATAAAACTGTTGCAAATGTGGACTGGGTGTTTTTCTTTGTGATTGCAATTCAAAAGAGCAGTGGGGGTCATAGGGCTGGATCCTCGGCCAGGGAACAGAGTTCATCACTGAAACAGTATAACATGAGTCTCCTAAACACCTCTAAGAAATCATTTTGCATCTTACACAAAACATTGGTAAAGACAGATCAATCCCTGATGTAGCAATACTTCAGTTAATTTGAAAACTTCCGTTTTCACTTGCTAGCCAAGGGAAAAAACACACAGGGGCACACGCATGTGCACACGCGCACACACACACACACACACACACACACGGTGGAACAACTGATAACCTTGGTGATACAGAAAAGAAGGTCAGATGATACTTTCTTTGGTGAAATGGCCATTAGGATTAGGATGAGATATTCACGGAGGGAAAGGAGAGGCCTATATTCACTTGGATGGACCATACACCTATGAATTGTTCAGTCAGATGGGGGAAATCAGGATCTCTTAGGAGAAGCCCAGAGAGTCTGATTTTATTAGACTAGGGAAGGGCCTGAGCATGGGATTTTTTTTTTTTGCATGGCAGGCTCTGGGAATCGGGCCCGGGTCTCCGGCGTGGCAGGCGAGAACTCTGCCACTGAGCCACCGTGGCCCGGCCAGCAGGGGATTTTTTAATGCTTCCCAGGTGTTTCCAATGTTCAGCTGTGAAGTCAGTTCATCATACCACTTTCTAGGATAATGTCCCAAAGGTGGACTTTAGCCAAGAAGGCAGGTCAAGTAGAGTTAGAATAAAAAATTATCTACAATATTTCAAAATCAAGTAAAGATTCTCGGCAGGACTTTTGAAAGTGTAGAAAAACACTAGTATTTAAGATCATCTGTTACATAAAATAGGTACTCTTAAGCTACAAGTGCCCCTATGGATTCCTAGAAGACAAAATCAAGGCAAAAACCTTTCTCCCCTCTGAGCTACTCCAAGAAAGAGAGAGACAGCAGGGTGCTCCAAGGGTGGGCAGAGAATGAGCCCACAGGGCAAGAAGGAATTGAATCACCCCAGGCTCTAGAGAGCTAGAATTGATGCTATTTGTAATTCTATGGTCACGGACAATATAATGTTCTAAGATTTAGCCCTAAAGGGTTAATGATATACAAAAAACTTTCTCAGGAATTGGAAGAAGGAGCTGACATCTATGAGAAATGCTCAAAGAACTATCTCTTCTCTGTATCTTTGACTACTAAAATTTGTGTTTGGGTCCTATTAAGCTGACAGTTGCTTTGAAATGAACATTCGATATGTAAAGAAAAAAACAAAATCAGAAAACAAAAAACAAAGAAAAGAAACAAGCAAAAAACAAACAACCCCCCCCACACACACAAAATAAACGAATTAAAGCAAGTAAAAACCAAGAGGAGCAAAGCAATACATCGCAATCAATTCAATATTCTCGACCAGTGTCATCTACTTTAGGTACAAGCAACAGAAACAGAGGCTATTTTTTAAGGCTTGTTTCAAAGAGCCTTGCCACGTGCTTTAAAAATATCTCCTCACAATAAAGGAGTTCTGTGGTGGGGTAGCAGAGGCAACCTTGGTGGGCATATTTGAGAAGAAGAGCAGAAAGTACAGATGAGGAGTCCCTTGAAGCTATAGTAATCCAGGTAAGAATTCAGAAGGAAAGCTGTTTCCATGGTATAGGTAATGAAAGATACATTTGCAATTTGGAAGCCAGATGGAAAAGAAATAATTGTTGAGTTTGGCGAAGATTAACTTAAAGGCGATACTACATGTTGGGCATACTGCGCCAGCGTGCTTTCATAATCACATGTAATCCTCCTAATAACCTTGCAAAAAGATAGATTTGTGCCCATTTTACAGGAGGGAAGAAGCGCTCAGAAGCTGGACCTCAAAAGCCAAACAATATTAGGCAGATGGCAGAGCCAGCTTTCCAATCTAAGACCAATGAATCAAAAATTTATTTTTGATGTTCCTTCGATGATCTTTTGGCCCACTGGTGACAAAGAAGCAAAGGGAAATACTGGAAAAGGAAGATGAACAATTCTATCTTTCTAATTCAGTTGGTGAAGGAGGACTTCAATTTATGATGTATACAATAGCAGCTTGAGGGAGGCATGAGTTTAATTAAGAATTTTTTAAACATCAATGTATAGTTTAGCACCTGCCAATAGAAATATAAAGCAAGATGTATATGTAATTTTAAATTTTCTAGTAGCCATTCAAAAACAGAAACAGAAATAAGTGAAATTAATTTTAATGATATATTGGATTAAGTCGCTATATTATTTAAATATGAAAGCAATATAAAAAAATAAGAATGATATTTTACTTTTTCTTTGTACTGTCTTTAAAATCCAGTGTATATTTTGTACATACCAGACATTTCAATTTGGACCAGTCGTATTACAAATGCCACATGTAGCTAGTGGCTGCTGGTACCTTACAAGACAGTGCAGACAGAGATACAATTGAAATCCATGGAATCTGATGTGTGTTTCAGGATGTGGACAATAAGAGACAAAAAGTGGACTCTGGGAAATACCCATGAGAAGGTAAACTGAAGAAGAACTTCAAATGAGGCACTATTTGAGTTACTATTATTATCCGATAATACACAGTAGCAAAATGATTAAAGTCGCAAATTAACTGAGAAAGAGGAATGGAATAAGTGGAGCCTCTAACCCTCTACCTTATACCATTGTCAACAGGGCAAATGCTCCTGGGGGGCTTCACAGAGGGAAAAACTTCCATAGGACTCTGGTCAGTGGGAAGAGTCCCCACCACCCGCAGTGAGCACTAAAAAAAAAAATCTAATGTTTAGATCAGGGTTTAAAAAGCAAACAAATCAACAACAAAAAGACAGACAACACGATTAAAAAATGAGTCGAGGATTTGAATAGACATGTCCCCAAAGAAGCTATTACAAGTGGCCAATCAGGGAAATGCAAATCAAAACCACAGTGAGATACCACTTTATGCTCTTTTAGAAGCTACTGTTAAAAAAACAAAAACAAGCAAACAAAACAGAAAATAAATGTTGGAGAGGACGCAGAGAAATAGGAACCCTTGTGCATTGTTGGTGGGTGTGCTGGTTTGAAATGATGTATGTACCCTAGAAAAGCCATGTTTCAATTCTAATACTATTTTGTAAAGGCAGCCATTTCTTCTAATCCCTATTCAGCATTGTATGCTTGAAACTGTAATTAGATCATCTCCTTGGAGATGTGATTTAATCAAGAGTGGCTGTTAAACTGGATTAGGTAGAGGCATGTCTCCACCCATTTGGGTGGGTCTTGATTAGTTTCTGAAGTCCTATGAAAGAGGAAACATTTTGGAGAATAAGAGATTCAGAGAGAGCAGAGAAGAATGACATAGCCACGAGAAGCAGAGAGCCCACCAGCCAGCAATCTTTGGAGATGAAGAAGGAAAATGCCTCCCGGGGAGCTTCATGAAACAGGAAACCAGGAGAGAAAGCTAGCAGATGACACCTTGCTCGCCATGTGCCCTTCCAGCCAAGAGAGAAACTGTGACTGTGTTTACCATGAATTTCACCGGCCTTCTTGAACCAAGGTATCTTTCCCTGGATGCCTTAGATTGGACATTTCTATAGACTTGCTTTAATTGGGACATTACCTTGGCCTTAGAACTATAAACTAGCAACTTACTAAATTCCCCTTTTTAAAAGCCATTCCATTTCTGGTATATTGCATTCTGGCAGTTAGCAAACTAGCACAGTGGGAATGTAAAAAAAGGCCCCCCACCATTCCTGCCAGCCCCCTCCTTGGGTAACTCAAATTGCTACTAGGAAGTTGTAGAGGCAAGGAAGTGTGGGAGCAGGAGGCCAAAGGTTACCCTGATGAACCTTAAAAGATGAATCTTGAAGACATCATGTTGAATGACACAATCCAGACACAAAAGGATAGATATTGTATGGTTTCACTTATATGAAATAATGACTATATGCAAATTCATAGAGACAAAGAGTAGATTAGAGGTTACTGGGGGCAGGAAGGGGTAGGGCTGGAGGGGGGTGAGAGTGGGGAGAGGAGAGGAATGGGGAGTTAATGCTTAATGGGGTGCAGAATTTTGATTGGGGGTGATGGAAAACTTTTGGTAATGGATGATGGTGATGGCAGCACAACATTGTGATTGTAATTAATGCCTGCCACTGAATTGTATGCTTAAAAGTGCTTAAAATGAGATATCTTATGTTGTGTATATGTTACCATAATTTAAAAAAAAAAAGCAAATGGAAGTAAAAGTCCACCAGACCTGTAAATTTTACTATTGAGGATTTGCTTTTTGACTCTCAATGTACATTTTGTGACTTGCCCCCTAGAATTGTGTTCATCTGAAGAAGCAGCATTGATTTTCTGTTGTTTTCCTTGAAATGAGATTGGAAGGAAGGAAAACAGGCTGTTTTTGTTTTACGTAAGACGACTACTTAAATAGCTATTGAAAAATATAACCATTGTGACATGATTTTCTAGCATCTACTACAATGCTAGGTAGTATCTACCTCAATGTTTTTCAGGGAACGTGGGGACATAATAATACTGATACCTGACTGATATGATGCTTTCATTTAGAAATATAGAGGATTTTTTTGATAATTGAATCATTATAAATATATTTTTAAAAATTATTTCTTTTTTTAGGTTCAAAAGTATTTATTTAAAATGAAAAAAGATGTTACCAAAACAAATGACAAATATATCAAACACTTTCTCATTTTGATTGTAGAAATTAAATCTGGAACTCAAGAGATAAAATATTTCATCCTTCTTTCCTCCAGTGCTCACATCCTTTCATAAAATACCAAGTAGCGGAATGAAATTAACAACAACAACAAAAAATCCGTCTTCATGCGGTTATCAAAATGGCAGTGACATTTCTATGGCCGCTATGCACTCATAAGCTACCTGATAGCTGTCCCTTTGCGAGATACTCAATGCACTCAATTGCCCTTCTGAGAACCAAGCAGTATGTTTCCACTTTCCAAGAGAAAAAATAAGCAAAGAAATACCTCTTTCCCAACAGTCAGCCCGTGAGAGCTCATGCTCCCACCCTATCCATCAGCAAAGCTGGTGAGGACAAGCTAACTTATGGCATCTAGACATAGTCTCCAAGTTTGTCTCAGTGCGCAAAGTAAACTGTTTCTTTAGAACTCCTTTGGAAATGGGTGGGTGGGGGCGTGGGAGGGGATAGCTCATAGGTATAAATTTATACCGCCTATTTGTAAACCACCCTCCCTCTTCATACAATTTATACATTCGTTTCTCTGGCTTAAGCTGCCTCCTAAATCTCATGGCACACCCCCTCATCCTCTCTTTTAATTTTTCTAAACAAGACCATCTTGGCTTCCTGGCCTTTTGCATATTGTTCTAAATATACTGCCTGACTGTTAAGAGTCGTAATTTTTTTTTTCTAGTTCGCGTGTTGGTGGGCCAGGTGATCAGTTAAAAAATTACAAGAATTGAAAGAACATTTGCTTTAGAAGAAGAGTCCAAAAGAAAGGGGGAGGGAGGAAATTTGCCTCCTTTTTGTAATATATAGAGACATACGAAGATCTCTGTAGAGTGAAATACTATAGAACCCCACTCTGCGTGGCATTTCTCCGTGTGCTTGGCTAAGCTGCGGGCGGAGACCGTATAACCGCAGCCGAGGGAAGCCTCTGCGGCCCGCACGTGCTTCTAGGTCCTAACCCCAGCCGTGGCGCCCCCAGGCGGCGGTACTGGTCTAGGGGAAAACAGTCAGCTCATCACACGCATGCACTTCGGAATCCGGCTTGTGAGTGTTTCTGGTTACCTTGATTCGGGGTATTTGGTGAGGGTGGCCAGGCTGCTGGTGTACATGTGGCCGCCCACGTCGATGTGGACGGGCGCGTTGGACTTGGTGAGCTGGGCTGGAGTGGGGATGCCTTGGTTGTTCAGAGGAGATGCAGGGGATCTGGTGATCAGAGGTCTGGACATATTGGGCCGGCTGTCCTACGGAGAGAAAGCACGTTTAGACAGCGGAGAGAACGCAGCGCACACGTCCTAAAGGACACCCCGGTGACCAGCGTCGCTAGGCACTCACTAATAAAAGCTGGGAAATCAGCACGCTCTCGCTTTGGTTATAATGAATATTAGAAAAATAAGTCCTGTAAGAAAGAAAAGTAGAACTTCACATGCTCGGTGTCAAGGTGCTGACCTAATGGCCATTTCGAATGATTCTGAGAACTAGGAGGATTATTGTCTCAATGAAATCCACATTTAACAATTGGTAAATGATGTGGAGAAATATGAATCATTCCGATGAAAAGATAATCAACGCTTAAAACATTACCTATCCAAAGAAACTACGTGTGATTTACCTTCCCTTTGAAAATCTCCTTATTGCCATGTGCTTGAAATAAACACAGACCTCCAGCACTGGTGCTCTGCAGACTTGTTTTTTTGAAATATCTATTTTCTCGACTCAGGAAAAAGAACTCTACTATCAGCTCATGTATAAAAGCAACCTTGTAAATGGGCACCCCAAGTTTATCAGGTGGCAGATTTTTTGTTTGTTTTTAAAGTTAACCCATGCGTTCCCTACCTACTTCTTCCCTGTTTCTCTCCCTACAAAGACGGCAGGTTTGGGGGCCCTCCAGTGCTAACTGAGCCATGGGCAAGCTGCTCTTCCGCTCACTTCACTCCTTGAAGAAATCAGGCTCCCAAAGTGGAACCGAGACAGCAGCCGAGGCAGCCAATTGTAGTGGCACAAATAAAGGTGCCACATGAGGGAGTAGAATCGAATGAGAATCTCACTCTGCAGCGGCAAGAACACGTTTAAGAAACGGTATTGTTGAGAAAATGAAATATTCCATCCTTTCCATGGCTACAATCTAAATATTTCAAACACAATCCAAACACGGTTCATTGCTCTTAAGTTGGAGCTGAAACCACAGACGAGTGAAGTCGGGCCTGAGAGGGGTCAAATATTTAGAGTCTGCAACGGAGAAATAAATTAAAATAGCACTTATGGACGAGTTCGGTAAAACTCATGACATAAGTATGTCCTCGGATTTAAAATTCGGCCAGAGATTGTTTTCAAACATGCAAACAATGTGCAGCAAAGCCAGCGACAAAGCATAATAAAGTGATTTTGAAAAAAATGCCTCGGATGGAGATTACCAAAGGGACATCATCTAGTTTTTGTGCATAAAACCCAGCATGATAAAATATAAATTTGCAAAACATCATAGACTTTATGATCTGGAACAGCTTTAGGAGTTACCTGGGGCACAACTGCTAGACTGCTTAGCATTAACCACATGTCCAGGCATAATTGTGAATACACATGCTTTCTGAAATTCCACATCCCCTGTGAAAGGGGTGGTGATTGGGCCTTTATACAAAATGTTTACCATCTGTGTTGTGCTTTTTGAAATGCTGAATTAAACAGGGCCCGGACACAGTCACCGGGAAAGAGTTCATGTTTTCTTTCTTAGATTGGGTGGTGAGTTCCATAGGCGTTTGTTATATTATTTTTCCGACTTTTCGGTATATTTTTGATCATGCAAAACATATATTCATCAAAACACAAAAAGGATGTTAAAAAGTCACAAAAGGATGCAACACGGAGAAAAAGAGTTAAAGGGGGCACTGGGGAGGGGGAAAAAACCTATGAAACAAAGACCCAGTTGGTAAGAAATATAAAACAGGGTCCAGAAGTACTAAAGGGGAGCGTTCGGAAACGTGGATGACAGAAAACACATTTTTCCCTTAAAAAGGCTATCATAGAACCTGGGCTACTTTCAGGAGATACACACTAGCTGGCTTCCTTTGAAAAAGAATGATTGCCTGGCTAAAGAGACACACACACACCCTCGCTGTTACCGCTCAGCCCCTCGCAGCACGGCAGCGCCTGTAATAGTTTTTCAATTGGACACATTCTATACCCTGCCTGAGGGTGCCCAGGCGAAAATGAACAGATTTGCAGGGTTAATATTGTAGTTAGACTGTGACCTCATTCAGCACAGCTCTAACACTGCAAGGTCTATATAGAAGGAGAAAAAAAATTAAAGCAGAACCGATCGGTTGAAGGATTCCAGATTTCTTGGAGTAAATGCCATTTAAATTGTAAATCACAAATGTATGGATATTGCTAAATGTAAAATTAAACCAGAGTTTCTTCAGCTGCTGGGGGGGTGGGAATGGAGGAAGGAGTAACCCTTAGGGAAAAGGAGAGAGTTTCATGATGGCTGGGGCTGGGGCAGACTCTAGAAACACTGGGAAGTATTTAGGAATTGGTGTTTGGGGAGCCTTCCTAGGGCTCCCCCCAGGCTCCATCACCCCTCCTGGAAACTTCCCTTTGTCTGTATGTGTCCCCTTGGAAATCATTATTTCTAAGGCAGTCACAGATATTCGCTAACAGAGACGAAAAGGTCTTCACTCAGCATTTTCTGTATCGATTGGTGCAGATTGAAAGACCTTGTAAGTGTCATGGGCCGGGGTGAGGTGTGGGATGCCTGGAGCCTTATCGTGGCACCTCTGTGAACACTGGAGTCGGTGCTCATTACCTATTCCGTTTCCTTCAGATCTCAATCTCACACCAGCATGGCAACCCTTCCCTCCCTGCCACTAAGTGGAGGAGATAATTTCTCTTCTTTTTCTGGACATTGAGATCCCAAATGGGGTGCCCCTAACTGCAGCAGCCATCTCCACCAGCCTGAGGATGACGCCAAAGCAGAGCTGAGACCTGGAGAGAACCTGCGTCCTCACCGCCCTTGTGGGGACACTGAGTTCGTCAACTCTGAGCCTCCTGTCTTCAGATTTCCTGTAACTTGAGAAGATAAAACTGGTTGGAGTTGGGGTTTTTGTTACTCACAGCCAAAAGCCACCCTGACAGAGCACATGGCTACCTCCTGGTGCCAAGAACAGCTAGCTGCCTGCAGCTGGAAGCAGCAGAATTTTCTATCATATGATCATCATCTATGTATTATCATTATTTCTATCATAATCATTATATTGCCATCCACTATCTTCCCATTCATATTAGATATCATCTTCAATTCATCTTTTCCATCTGTCTTTCCCTTTAACCATGCACCCATCATCACTGCAGTTCACCTACCCCTTCTAGTAGTACTCTGGGAGATATAAAAACTGTAAACTAACCAAAAGAGTGAGATTGATTGATTGTGCCATCACCACTACTGAAGAAACAGCTCAGAGCACCAATGTGCACTCCTGCAAGTTGGCCAGAAAATTACCTCTGATACCCTTCTTCTGGAAAAGACCCCTCCCATGCAGCAGAAAGGATCCCCCCCAACATTAAGTCATTTGATTATTTATTGTCTTCCTGGATGACACCCACGGGTTCCCTCCTTCCACAATATTTATTAGCATCTCCTTTGTGCTGCCTGTACCAGGCGATGGATATACCATAGTGAACCAGAAAGATTGGTGCTGATCTTACCAGGCTTGTTTTGCAGTGGGAGAGAGAGACCATGAAACACGCAGCCCCTGTTCGGACAGGGAAGGGGAGGTTACTACGAGAGCTTAATGGAGGGGCACTTAACCCAAGCCTGGGGATGGGAGGAAGGATGGAGAAAGCTATCTAAGGTCTAAGATGAAATCTCTAGGATGAAAGGTTAAAGACTGGGAGCCTGGTAGGAGGGTTCTATACAGTACTGTCAGGGCTCCAAAGTGGGAGCATACATCACATTCTAGAAATTAAAATTCAGCATAATGTGAGAATTCAAGCACGTATGTTTTTCCCTAAGGTGCAAGGATAATGCAGGAAATAGAAGCTTGTAAGATGGTGGCCTGAGAACCACAGAGTGAAATAAAAATTTACAATGATAAAATAAAATAAAACCAATTATAATACTCTTATTTTGGGAGAAGAAAGAAGAAAGTAGCAGGGAGATAACAGCCAGTTTTCTAAACCAGCCTTGTCCATTAGAACTTCCTACAATGGTGGAAATATCTGCACTACCCAATACAGTAGGTCACTAGCTACATGTGGCTATTCAAGCATTTGAAATGTGGTAGTGTAACTGAGGAACTAAATTCTTGATTTTACTTAATTTTAATTAAGTTGAATTTTAATTCTGACAGTCACCTGCAGCTAACACACTAGACAGAACAGTAAACTTCACTGGAATTGTTCTTAATGTTTGAAAACCTAAATCAATGCAAACTTGAATTCATCACTCATGTCTAAATTGAGAAGCAGGAGTTTTTTAGAAGTGAATGCAAATTTTTTTATGACCCTATCTTAGTTTGCCAGGGCTGCTATAACAAATACCACAGCCTGGCTGGCTTAAACAACAGGAATTTATTGTCTCATATTTTATGGAGTCTAGAAGTCCAAATCCAGGTGTCATCAGGATCATGCTTTCTCAAGTCTGTAGTGTCCTGGTGGTCACTTTCCAGCAGTCCATGACTCAATCTCTGCCTGTGACAAGGCCACCTGACTGTGTCCAGTTCCAATGGATTAAGGCCCTCCCTATTCAATTTGGCTTCATCTTCGCTAACAACATCAGCGATCCTATGTGTAAATGAGTTCACACCCACAGGACTGGGGTTTAGGTCTTTGCTGAGAATAAATCAATCATGTGATGATTCTCATAGCAGATCCCACAACACCTCCATTTACCCCCCTACTCCTTTCCAAAAGTATATCTCCCTTTGTGCTGGTTTGAAAGGATGTATGTCCCCTAGAAAAGCCATGTTTTAATCAAAATCCCATTTCATAAAGGCAGAATAATCCCTATTCAATACTGTATGTTTGAATCTGTAATTAGATCATCTCCCTGGAGATGTAACCCAATCAAGAGTAGTTGTTAAACTGGATTAGGTGATGACATGTCTCCACCCATTTGGGTGGGTCCTGATTAGTTTCTGAAGTCCTATAAAAGAGGAAACATTTTGGAGAATGAGAGAGATTTGGAGAGAGCAGAACGACATAGCCACAAGAAGCGGAGAGTTCATCAGCCAGCAGCCTTTGGAAATGAAGAAGGAAAACGCCTCCTGGGGAGCTTCATGAAACAGGAAGCCAGGAGAGAAAGCTAGCAGATGACGCCGTGTTTGCCACATGCCCTTCGAAATGAGACAGTAACCCTGACTGTGTTCGCCATGTGCCTTCTCACTTGAGAGAGAAACCCTGAACTTCATTGGCCTTCTTGAACCAAGGTATCTTTCCCTGGATGCCTCTGATTGGTCATTTCTATAGACTTGTTGTAATTGGTAATTGGGTCATTTTCTCGGCCTTAGAACTGTAAACTAGCAACTTATTAAATTCTCCTTTTAAAAAGCCATTCTGTTTCTGGTATATTGCATCCCAGCAGCTAGCTAACTAGAACACCCTTCTTTAGGGATCTTATGAAACTAAAATTAACAGGAACCAAGGGAGATAAAATGATGACATACTGCTTTACACCACAACATACAAGGGTCTCACAGGCTGAGTCTTAAAGAAAAAGGTGCAAGCACAGAAGAGCGCAGACCACATTATTCCATTCATATCAAGGTAAAGACAAGCGAAATGGATCTGGATGAGAAAGGTCAGTGGCAGAGACCTTTGGGGAGTATTGATTGGGAGGGGCAAAAAGGAACCTTCCAGAAGACCAGAAAAGTTCTAAGCCACAACCTGGGTAGCTTGTAGGTGCATATATTCGTACACATTATTTATTCACTTTAGTGTAGGTAAAAAAGGAAATAGACTTCAAAAATCTCAGAAAGAAACTTCACTGATTAGAACACATTGTTGTTAAATACTAATTTAAATTTCTATGACATGTTACTTTTCAAAAGCCAAAAAGGTGTTTATTAATTCCCTTCATAGAAGTCACTAAATCTGACTAAATACTTTGAAATAAAACAGCTCTCTGAAATTTCATTTTTATCCACACCCAACCCCCACCACCATTTTTATTCTGGACAGATTTTCTCTTTAAAATCTCCATTTCCCAACCGCCTTTAGTTTGCAGTTTCCTTGTAGCTCTACCATCCTCCTAACCCATCCAACAGAGTATCAGTGATTTTTTTTGGTAATAAAACCCTTCAAGGGATTTGATTTTAGGCATCTTTCAAAGGAAGGTAATGAAAAATTTGCCTCCTAAATCTCAATCTCACCTGGCAGTATGCTGTTCAAACAGGGTCTCCAGGGACACTGCCTTGAACAATTGAGATGAAGTTTAAATTGAAAGTTTTAATGACATTATTTGTTAAGAATGGATCTCTCTCTCTCTCTCTCACACACACACACACACACACACACACACACACACACGCACATGGACACAAGCAGCATCTAAACTACATGGAATACCTGGAGAATAATGGTATTCTGCTTAATTCTATTTTCTGATTGATAACCATTTATGGTAGACAAATTGCAATGGAAGTACCTTAGGCAAAACTGCTTCCTGGGATGGAAATTTGAGGCTGCCTTGGGAGCACCATTTCAGGACCCATACCATCCTATTGGACTCTTGATAATATTCTTTTCGAAAAACATCACTTTTCTGGTCCTCATTATTTCATCATATAAGGGGACTCCCAGCCATAGTGTGAACATATTTTGAAAGAGGGCTCAGTTGTTTCTTCATTCATTTAGGTAATGTTTGTTGGGTACCTACCACGGGCCAAGTTCTATGGCCTCTTTTGACCTGAAATACTGAGACTGGAGAGAAAAAAAATCTTTTCTTATAATTTCATGAGTTAGAACAAACAAACAAACAAAAAAAACCCAGGAGTGCTTCCAAATTGAAGAGTGCTGTATACATAACTTATTTAGAGAACTACTTCTGTCAATCTCAACCATCTGGAAGACGGCAGAGAATTAGCCCAAAAGTCTTCTGAGCATCCAAATTTGATGGCAAACCTTCCATTTACTTTATTCACAGGCGCCCCCTTACAATTAGCAGAGCTTATTACTCTAAAGAAGTTTATAAGTGTGATTACCCGTTTTGCTAGTCCACAGCACTTCAGCTAATTACCAACAGCATCCAAAGTTAAGTCATCCAAAAATCACAGGCTTAGATTGGAAAGCATATATTATATTGAAGAAAGATTTCCACCCAAAAATAGCAAGGAAAAACATTTTTTTAAAAAGTTAAGACAATTTTTAAAACTTTAGTTGGCTGGAACTGTGACTCATACAGAACACCACTGGTTTTGGAATTTGAAGACCTGTTTTGATCTCAGCCTCACCCTTTGTGTGATCTTGGACAATCTACAAAACACATCTGGCTCCAGTTTTCTCATCTCTACAGAGAAGTAAAGATGGCAGTAGATGAGACAGTGTTTGTAAAGCATATAAGACAATGCTTGGCACAAAAAAGGATAAATAAAGTTTATTTCTTGCCATCTGCACAACAAAAATGAAATTTGACAAGCCAGCAAGTGAGATGCTCAAAGGAGTCTTCTATGGCCTAGTAAGGACAAATGCAGGGGACTTTTAGGTTAGTTGAGGTGATAAAATCTATATGTGAATAAAGAGAACATTTTATACCAATGTAAAGTATTACATTTTGGGATATCGAAATAGAAAATAGGACAGGGCATAACAAACTGCTAATTACATTCATTGGAAAAAAGTGTACAAAAGGAAATAGAGAATGAAATCATCGCTGTAGGTTTGGAAAATGAAATGACACTTGAGCTGTATTGTTTTGCTTTTCAGATGAAATTTTAATTTCGCAGATGAGAAGAAACCACAATAATCAAAATCGATGCTTCAAAGTTATTTGTAAGTGACCAGCAACTGTGTAAATTAATCTGCAACTCCTTCCTAATCTGAAATAGTACAATGTTATTCTCATGGCTAGGGACCAGGATGAGGGGTTATTATTTATCTATAACAGTGCACAACTTTCTGTTAGATTTGGAGTGCCCTCAGCATGCCTTTTTGGTTTTTCTTTTTCATAATGAAATACGTATCTGAGAAGTTCCCTTATTAGATTACCAAACTGAGACCATGAAAGGGGTGACTATTTGCCTAAATTTCTCTCCTCCTTTTTTCAAAAGGAAAATGAAGTTGAGACAAAGAGCATTTTGATGGAATCTTTACTGGGTTTATTAGAGCTAGATTTTTTTTTAAATTAGATATCTTAGATGTGTTTTGCATACCCTTAAAATGCCTCAGAGTATTTTTTTTAAATATACACTACAACTCAACTATGGATGTTGCTAATTCTTTTTTAATTACCATTGAAATGCAGCATTAAAGTGAAAGGGGCGGCCGTCACAATTCCATAGAGAAAAGGCAATTTTTGCAAAAATATGTATAAGTCTGATGAAAAAATTTGGAATTAATGCACAAAAATATTAGCAGTGGTTAGGTTTCTGTGATGATATTACCAGCAAATGTTTTCTGTGGAATATTTATTACTTTTGAAATTTAAAAAAAAGGTTTTTAAATAATGAAAAAATACAACATTATGTTCCCAATTAAATCAGTTAGAACATACTCTTGGTGCACTGCTATGATATATGTTGTCTTCAAAACGGATTTTTTTTTTTTTTGGATCTTTTTGGATTGAATGAAGGATTGAATGAAGAAATACAGAAATAGAACTAAACTGAGGGATAATGATTCCCCTTCCTTTTATTTTCTTGCCAGGAAGGAAAGCTGCAGAACAGAAAATTGAATGAGCCTCGGGTCATGGTCAGCTCATAGTTAGATGACACTGAAGACTGTTTAGTTTGATCCTACAAGAAAGGGACAGAAGCTGCTGGTCTGCAACTCTCAGGACATATGTGGACTGTACCCTTTTCCCAGATCCCCTCCACTCCCAGTTCTAAAACACAATAAGAGGAAAATGATAAAAGTTGTACATGTGTACCTCCTGTGTTTCCAGAAGTCAGTGGTCTGAGTGCTCTCTTGGAAGGAAAATGCAAATGGCAGCAAAGGTTAGCAATTAAACCGTATCTAGCACTCTTAGAAAGGCTTTCCAGTCTGAAATCAGAAACCCCTGCACAATCTTAAGTATTATCACCATTTCACAAAGAAGGAAGTTGACTCTGAGGTCAAGTGCCCTAGCCTTTAATTATCTAGTAATGAATTGACTGTGATATTTTACACGCTATCCATGGTGCACTGAGATAAGGTTACTGCTCTCCTATTGCAAGGCACTACACACTGTGGTTTTCCCAGGAGAAGGCACAGATTTGCCTTTCTCCATGGAAGTTCTTTCATCTAGTCAGTTTGGGATGAATACAACTGGTGGTGGTTACAGACACCAAGGTGTATACCTTGTGGTTATGGAAAAGTCTAGAGCGAGCTGTCACATGAAGTGGGACCCCCCACCACACTACCTATTCTTTATTTCCCCACACAGAGACAACTGACGTTTATTTATTTCCCTGCCTCCCAGTCCTAGATGTTAACTACAGAACACATCAGCCTCTAAACAGATAATAAATTGACTTCTTGGATGTAGTCATAAAAATTCTTTGTTCAGCAGAGTGTCAAAAGCCAAATGCATTCCTTCTAAACTTAGTTGGTACCTCAGACTCTCAGATTCTTAGATGCACATTTGCTTGAACTTTCTGCATTAAAAAAATTTTAAAAATCAAGATACAGAGGTTTGTAAATATGTTGTTATGTTCTAATTTACACAACAGATGTTTTCATAAAAAGTTCATTTGCTCACTCCCTCGTCCATTTAGAAACTATTGCTGGCTACTCGGTATTGTACCAGGCACAATGGAAGCTTAACTTCTCAGGGAGCTGAGAGTCTAATTTAGGAATTGGCTAGACACAGAGGGACTCCCTGAAGACAAGAGACCCCATGTAAATAAAATTTTTAAAATCAAGCCTTACTTTTAACGCTCTAAGAACTGCTTATTGATGCTGTTAAGTGAATCGTTTTGAAGGCAAACAATACTTTTGTAAAGCAAGGAATGTGCCGCTCTTGGTTTTATGAACCTAAAGCATGTTCTTTTTAAATGACATACCTATATTCAGTATTTCCACATTACAAGGATCATTACTCCTAACTTTTTACTCCCAGCACCTTTCAGAGAGAGAGGGAGGCGTTTGTGAGGTTTCTACTAGTCTAGCGTGGACAGAGGTTCCTCAACTCGGGAACATTTTATTGAGGGCGTATGTCGGAGAGTTTTATTCTGAACCATGCCACCAATGAGTTGTGTGACTTTGGCAAATTATTTTATTTCTCACATGGGCTTGAGTTTTCTCATTAATAATATATGCATTTAGACCGGGGTGTCCCCAATGCTCTTTTCAATTCTGCATTTTCATATTCTTAGGGTTTTAAGATACACATAAACCACAGAGATTCAAATGTTTTCAGAATGCTAGCATTTTAGGAGATCAGAATTGGAATTCGAAATTCCTTCGAAAAAAAGGTCATGAAACGAAAGCCATTCCTAAAGTATGGGTGCAGAGAAGGAAAGAAGCCCAATGAAGAGAGATTCCTCAACCACCCCAGATTTGTCTGTAGCTGACTGGGAAAATTTAATTTAAATCACTGTTGCTTTTTATTTGCCTTCACTGACAGGAGGAGATGGTCAGTAAAATGTGGGGCTTACTGAACAAAATGTCCACTTTAGAGAGCTCTTTACTTAGTATCATTTTGGTGGAGTATTATTTACATGTTTATATCTTGCACTGTTCTAAAATATTAGTGGTCCAGAGGCAGCTTATTTGTGATTCCCCTAAAGAAAAGATAAAAATTGGTTTAGTGATATAAAATGGGTGCTTTTTAATAAAGCAAGCATCTCTCATCAGCAGAATTAGGATCATCTTTTAAAAATCTGGGGTAATTTTTTAAAATGAGGATGGGTGTTGAAGGAAGAAGGCTCTATGTTTACAAACAGAACCAATGGGCGTAGGGCACATTTGACGAGCGTGCCAAAGGTCTAGTGGTCTGCTGCAAACACTCCTCCCGGGCGAAACCTGATGCTGGCTGTGAAAGGTTTAGGAGGCAAAAGGGTGAGAAAGAAGGAACATACAGACAAGGAAATTTAAAGTGGGGGGGGGGGGGTATATTTCTACGCTAGCGGGCAGAGCTCACTGAACCCAAGATAGAGGAAGGTGAGTCTGCGCCTGGGTGATGGCGTGGGCAGCTTTTAAGCAACGGGGTCAGGTGCTGTCCGGAAGGGGTGGTTCATCTGTTCCGGAAGTCAGGTGTCCGGAAGGGGTGGGTCCGGAAATCATGTTGGGAGGGGCAACACAGCCTCCGCAGCAACAATTGCAGTGCCCTTCCCGGTTCCCCCGACTTAAGAGGCTGGGGTCTATCCTCAGAAGACGTAGACTGATTTTCTTCTCTCTGTTGGGGCCATTCAGGCTCTGAGTGACATTATTCTCATTTGGAGCTGCTAATTGCTATTAGCAGGTGAAGCCGTGGGCTAATCCGGCTACCAAAAGGGCGAGCTCTGGTTTGAGCACAGTCAATTTGTCGCTTGGGAGCTGAAGATATTCTGGTGAGCACATTGTTGATGAAACTTCCTGCTTAGGAGCAGATGGGTGAGAGGACAGCATTGAAAGCACGGAGTAGGAAGGAGGCGAACGAGCAGCGAAGACAGCAGTAAAGCCATCGTCCTCCTCAGTGTTTAATTGCAATGAGCTATTCTTCACAATTTTCACACTGCAAAAGAGACATCTGTGTTCTTGGAAAAGTATCTTAAAATAAAGACCAACAAGAGTAAAAAACAAACCAACTTTTTACAAAGCAACCTGATTGGGAAGAAAACTTTGCTATAAAAATGGAAATGCACTAAAAGAAAAAACAAATACCTGGAATTTCCCTAGTGCCCTATGCATATAAAGTAGTTCTTTATAGGACCCCAGAGCTCCACGAGCTCATGAAGAGTCATAACTCTGTAAGTATTTAAAAGGTACCGAGAGGGAGGAAGGCAAGGTCAATTTTGTCTTGTGCAAAGAAGAGAAGCTGAGGCAACAATATTTTGATGTGCTGCCCAAGGTCAAAAGAGTTAGTTGATTTAAAGCTAGAAGCAAATTACGCAGGGCTTCCAGCATGCACTCTCCCACCTCACATGTGTCGTCTGTGTCTGGATCCACTCAGCTGGGATCAGACCCTGAAAACATGGCTTTCATTTGCCCATGGCAGCGAACTGCATTGCCTTGGGGCATTTCTGCTCTAGGAAGGCAAACGTGCAACAGAATTTCTTTGGTATTTGTTCTAGTTTGCTAGCTGCAGGAATGCAACACACCAGAGATGGACTGGCTTTTAATAAAAGGGGATTTAGTTCATTAGTTCTTCAGAGGAAAGGCAGCTAACTTTCATCTGAGGTTCTTTCTTACATGGGAAGGCTCAGGGTGATCTCTGCTGTCATTCTCTCTAGGCCTCTGGGTTCCAGCAACTTTCCCTGGGGTGATTCCTTTCTGCTTCTCCAGAGGCCTGGGCTGAGCTGCTCGGACTGTGCTATGTTGCACTCTCTCATTAAAGCACCAGCCAATTAAGTCAAACATCATTCACTGGAGCAGGCACGCCTCCTAGCCGACTGCAGATGTAATCAGCAACAGATCAGGTTCACGTACCATCGGCTCATGGCCACAGCAAGAGAACCAGGTGCCTTCATCTTGCCAAGTTGACAACTGAATCTAACTACTACAGTATTCTTAAGAGTCCCAGCTTAATTTTATTACATGATTATTTTAACTGCAAGACACAGTATATAATGCCAAGTTGACGGTGGTGGCTGGAGGGGTGAGATGGGCAAATGCAGCCTTGTCTGAGGAGAGAAGTGGCCAGGGTTCGAGAAGCAGGGATGGCACGGGCAGCAGCCCAAGGAGATGGGCCCAGAAGAAGTGAGGAGATGAACAGGAAGAGGAGAGGAGCAGGAAATGAGAAGGATACCAATGTGGGAGGGAGACCATGGAATGGAAAATAGAGGAGAAAGAGGAAGGACGGTGTGTACTGAGAGAGGGGGTGGGGAAGTGAGGGGTGGTAATAAGACTAGTTTTATCTCTTTTTTTCCAACCACCCATCTAGGAACCTCTTCCAGAGGACAGGTTCTAATGCCATCTGCCTGCCCATAGGTGCTCTTTTCTGTTCCCGAGTAGGTGACAGGTGGCTAATTATTCTTACCTGATCCTTCTGCAAATGGTTGAAAGAGCTCACCCTCTTTCTTTTTAACTTTTTATTGCAGTAACATATTTACCACTCAAATCTTCCCATCAACTAGTTTCAAGTGTGCAATTTAGTAGAATTAATTACATTCACAATATTGTGCTGTCATCACTAACACTGATTAACCAAACTTTTTCTCAAAAAGAAACCCTGCGCCCATTAAGCAATAACTCCCCACTTCCCTCTTTCTGATATGGAGTCATGAGACAGATTTGGAAGAGGGCTGAAAGAGTTCTCCAGTCCTGCAATTTGATTTTCCATGCTCATTCTGAAAACAAATCTGAACCATTCCTCTATATATTGCTTCCTTCTGAAGATCGTGGGGCCGAAGCTGAGTGTTTAGAGATGTATTTAGATCCATGACCCCAATAGAAAGCTCACAAATAAACAGTTCCAGCAACTAGAATGGAAGACCAAAGACATCAGTTGAAAGCCTACAGATCAGAATGAAATCAGGAGGTAAGCACCATCCAATTACTTTTCCTTATTAACTCCCCACGATACTTAATGAAACGCTTTTGTAGATTTTTGTGCATAGTGGAAGATGAATAAACAGCATTGATGAGAAAAGGGCACGCCCACAAGGCTCTACAACTGGGCGCTCTGATCTCTTCCCAGTAAATGACCTCTGTGATTTGTCCTTTAGGGCAGTGGCCCTCAAATACTTTTTGGATCTGTTCCCTACCTTTCCCACATGGCAAAAAGAAAAATCAGAATGCACCATCTCATGAAATTATTTGACACAAATGTCAGCTGGAGAAAAATTAAACACTAATGAGGCGACAGGGATTTTGTGGAGATAAAATTGACGCAGGACACTTCCCAAGGCAAAACCCTTGGCACTGTCCTACTGCACAGGAGAAACACCAGTGCTCTGGGAGACTCAGAAACTAGGCTTGCCCAGGGAATCTTCAGGGCCTACCAGTCCACACTCTGAGAGTCAGGGCGGGAGGAAAGTTAGAACTGCTATGGTTAAAAAAAAGAGTGACAAGAAGACAATCAAGCGGCTCTCTGAGGCTGGCTCCAAGCCTCTGCAGCTGCAAGCAGCAGATTTGGATTGGGGGTGGTGCTGCTGGGCCCAAGAGAGCCAAACCCCACCACATTTCCAATCCAGAACAAAGTGTTTGCACAAATTAAATTTGGTGCCCAGCTTCATCCTTGGAAATCAGCTAGCCTCTGGGGTCCACTGGAGGAAGACTGTGTGTTTTGTTCAGAGTTCCTGGGCCATAGCACAGAGCCCAGCATTTAGGAGGCACTACATAAGATTTATTGATAAACAGTATTGAATTCCAGAATTTAAAAAGTCGGTATGGGATTTCCATCCTCCACCTTCCTTCACGTAACCTTCTTTTTCTTTCCTTTGATAACTATATAACATATTAAGAACCACTTTATTTTAGAGAATTGGGGCAGAAAGAGAAAGCAAGAACCTAACCTAGGGCTGCAATAGTCAGAAAGCTTTTACCTAACATAAAATAACTGCACATTATTTAAACACTAGGACTAGAAGTGACATAGACATCTACTCATAATAAGATGAAGCAAAAAATAATCTCATGAACTGACAACCACTCTTTATAATTTCTGTTTGGAAAAGTATTACTAAACATTAGTGGTGGTATATGGTGGCGGCATAGAATTGTGATTCAGGGCCAGACTGCTGGGCTTCAAATCCTAGTTCTATCACATGCTTGCTGTGTGATTTAATGTCTCTGGGCCTCAGTTTCCCTATTTGGATGATGGCAATCGTAACGTTTTTTATGACTGCTGTGAAAAATAAATAACACATAAAATAGTAAACATGTATGAAAAGTACTAAAAGTGCCCGGGACATAACAAAAAATATGAGGTATTATTTTTCAATATAGGTTTTCAGGATTTTGTAGAGAATTATTTTTAAAGGAGTCAATGACTGTCTAAGGGATACTCATAAACCACCAGTCTACGCATACATGTCGCTCCATCTTTATTCTTTATTTCCTCCAGCGGCCTTCAAGGGTTCTGAACTTGCTGTGAAATGCTAGTGTACTTCACACTAAATACTATGCAGCGCTGACCGTACGCCTAGAAATGTAAATTTTACAATTATTATCTTTTCCACTGAATTATAAGGTGCATTAATGAACTTTCAACATTACTAACCACCAAGAATAACGTAAGTAGTGAAAGTGGCCAAAATAAGAAATTTTATGTTGTATATCTTTTACTACAATAACATTTTTTAAAGTAGTAAATCTTTGTGCTTTTTCTTTTAACTTATTCTCAAAGCTGTTTACAACTTCTATCCCAATTTAGATACTTAGTGAATGAAAATTTGTCTGATTTTCATAATTAGGCTTCAATCTCACAAGTTTTGCATCTCACGTATTTTCATATACTTCTAACTTTAATGATGGCCTTAGATGGCCCAGCGCTTAGAGAATTCCTGCAGAAATTCAGAACATGCCTCCTTTACGTAGCACTAATGTATGACAAAGCAAAAGGTGAGACGCTGGTATGTAAGTAATGTTAAAATATTAACTACTGTTTGTAAGTTAGTCCAGTACTTTACAGAAACGTGTTTTGGTTGGAACAAATTAAAAAATAAAACATTCTAAATCTTTACAGTGAAAATGTGCTGGCCTACTAATGGCAATCCTAAACTAAAGGGTAGTAAAATGGAGTTAATAATAATAGCCCTTGGGCCACGGTGGCTCAGCAGGCAAGAGTGCTTACCTGCCGGTCCAGAGGACCCGGGTTCGGTTCCCGGTGCCTGCCCATGTAAAAAAAAATTATAAATAATAATAGCCCTTAACTTTCTGTCCTGTCCTAATTTGGAGAAAATGATGAGTATGAATATTCCTTTAACCATTTATATAAACAAAGACTCAAAACAAATTCTGTCACTGAATTATTTTATCTGCTAATGATAGCCTGTTCACTGTTCCTGGTATATGGAAATTAAAATGTTAGATAAATTAAGCAGTGAGTAATCACCATTTCTCTCTCTAAAGCTATATTTGGTTGCATAGATGATAAAGAGGGACAGTGATGAAAAAGTAAGATAACAGCTTACTTGAAAGGAGAAATGTAAAAAATAAAATTGTGAACAGGGACTGTGGCTGCTTTAGGTAAAACTTCATCTCTTCAGAGCCAGTCACTGCCATTTGTGACTCTTACTTTAAAAATCTGTAAGAAAACCTCATAATCCATGCAATCAGGTCTTAATGAAGCGGCTTCAGCTGTCTATTTGCTGTACCAGTTCTAATTAGCATGGATATTTCCTTAGTGTCCTCTGACAATACACCTAACTAAATCAATGTTAATCCTGGAACAGGACCAAATCTGAGTTCGTTCTAAAACGGAATTTGCATATTAAAATGTTGATAATGAAGAGCAAATGAATTCAGAGCTGGAAAAGAGTTGTTGCATGGTTCCAGTTGCTTCCCACAAAAGGGAAACTGAGGCTAGGGAGCCTCAGGGAGGGGCTTGCTCAGGCCCCAGGTTGACAAGCACCAGGCTGGCCCTTGGCATTGGCCTCGGTGTGCCAGGACCAGGGCCCGGTTCGCTGACGCCCAGCTTTAGCTCATGCATTTGCCAAGCTGCTTCCTCTTTGCCACCCTCCCAGCGCGAACTGGGCGCCTGGGTAACCTTGTGAAATGCAATGGAAGTCAGATGCTATTCCTCCCAAGTTATTGATGACTAACAGTAGCTGTGAAGAGTCCACAACAGAAGATGTCAGGCATCCCGGGAGATGTTATTAAGTATAATTCTTGCTTTTTAATGGCCACTTAATCCAGAAATTACTACCTCGTCAAGGTTTATGTGAAGATAATTTGGAGATTTAGTCAGAGGTGGATGACAACATACATGCTAATTAAGTGATATGGAGGCTAAGGGATGAGGAAAATATTAAAAATTAGAACTAATAAAAAAACCCTAAAAATAGCTGCTAAAAAGACGGCATCAGCCCATTCCATATTTTAACTCTAAAATGTTTAAGTGTTCCATACAAGAAGCTGTAAGCTTTCAATTTATGCCTACAAACTTTTACTCCTGGCTTGGCTGGCACTGAAGATACTGAATCTTGCTTTGACCTGGTTCAGCACACAAACAGCTTAACGTCGGGCTGGCATCACCCTGTTTTACTTTTCTGAAGGCTGGAAGTTGGGGAGCTGGGTTCCAGGACTCCTATGCACCCCTGCTGCCCCATGTCGCAAACCCAAGAAAGGAGATGCCCCCTTTCTTGGTTGGGGATTACTGTGTTGGTACTTAGTCTTCTTTTCAGAGGAAATCCTACACTTCAGCTGCAAATGAAAAGCAGAAAAAGGCAGGGCTGTTGGCAGGATTGGGGTTGATATTTGGGATGTTAGGGACAGGGGCGGAGCCACCCACTCTTCCCTGACTCCTCTGGAGCTTTGAGGAGCACAGGGTGAAGACTTCTGGTCTGCATCGTTGTAGAGGGGCTTCAGCTGAGCATGGCTGCAAATAATTATAATGACAGCAGGTGCTTTTGAGGGCTTACTCTATGCGGGCACACACTCAACACCTGGCATGCCCTGTGTCATTAAACCTGCACTTATAACGACCTGTGAGAGTCAGTAATGCCACTACAGGCATGCTCTAATATTCTGAAGATTTACTTTTGGCAGAACTTCAACTTTCCACAATTAAACCCATTATTCAGGTAGTACTCAAAGACTTAAAAAAAAAAAAAGAAGCAGCAGCAGCTGCTGCCTCTTTTATAAATGGCAAAGGGAATACTAACCTCACAGGGTTGACTTGAAGATTTAATAAGGCCGTGAGGTATCTAATATAGGATCAAGGGCATAGTAAGGAAACCATAATAATTTTTTTTAAAAGATCTTTCAGGGTGGGCCATGGTGGCAGCGCAGCAGGCAGAGTCCTTGCCTGCCATGCTGGAGACCCGGGCTTGATTCCGGTGCCTGCCCATGTGAAAAAAAGAAAAAACAGATCTTTCAAAATTGTGCTCTATCCTAAATGGGTATAGAGTTTCTGTTTGGGGTACTAGATATTGGCGGTGGTAGTATAATATTACAAATTTAGTTAATAGTACTGGATTATACACTTGAAACTGGTTACAATGGGAATTTTTTTGAGTTGTATTTATGTTACTACAATAAAACGTTTTTGTTTTTTTTTAATTGTGCTCTCTCAAGCTATGGAATAATTTTAAGGGCTGGTTCTGTTATTAAAAACTTCTACACTAGATTCCTGTGGATTCACAGTTCACTTTAAAAGCAGAACGTGCAAAAGAAACCAACACAAAAGAATATATAAAAATATACTACATAATTTCATTTATGTGAAACTCTAGAAAAGGTACAATTATAACTCATCTGCAGTGGCTGGAAGCAGCTCAGTGACTGCCTGGGGGCTGAAGCTTGGAGCGTGGATGGCTGAGAAGGAACCCAAGGACATTTTCTAGGATAACGGAAATGATCTAAATCGCAATTGGGGTGGTGGTTGCACAGGTGCGTACATTTGTCAAAACTCAACAAACTGTGCACTTAAAATGGGTGCATTTTGTTGCATGTAAATCTTATCTCAGTAAAGGTAATTAAGGGGTGGGAAGTAGTTCTAAGGAATAAAAAAAGGCAAGCATGAATTCATAAAGAAGTATTTAATCAAATCTCTTCTCCCTCCCCTCTCCAGCTACCGAGGATTAGATACTTTAGCTAACTAGAAGTTTCTCAAATTTAATCAAGTCTGGGTAGCATCTATTTCTAGAGGCTGTCCATTGCTGTCACCATGACAGAATCCATGGTTCTGCTTGGAGCTCATGAATTAATAATAAAAGTTAATGTTTTCTGAGTGCTTACTATATGGCAGGCACTGTGCCAAATGCTTTAAGTGAGTCAGCTCATTTAATCTCTACAGTGTCTGTAGAGTAGGAATTATTACAATACCATTTGAAGATAAATAAAGTGAGATTGACAAAGATGTAATTTGGCCAAGTCACAAAACTAGAAAGCGGCAGAAACATAAACAAGATCTTAAGCATCTCCCAAGTGAGTCATATGCTCTCCATGAATCTGAAAACGTTATTGCTAGCTCACAGACTTGTGGGTAACTTTTGCAATTTCAGTATTAGAGTTAAAATTATTTTGAGTGATACAAATAAACTTTCAGAGATGCATTAAAAAAATATCACTCCAACATGACATTTGTTCCCAGTGATCTTATGAGAAATGACGGTACTAGATAGCACGTGGGAGGGAGAGAGGGAGATATGGATGGAATAAATTTAGGAAACATTGAGTTAAGCTGGTTTGTTTATGTAGGTTTCCAAGAGATGGTGTTGTTTCCCAAACTTATTCTGGAATCCTGTGTTCTCAGGTGCCGTTGTTGGACCAATTCTGCTCAATTTACTTTGGGGAAACCGTGCTGCAGACAAAGACTTACTTTCTATTTTTATTTGTCACAGGATTTGGCTATTTTAAGGTGCAATTTTTACATCTGTAAAATATGGATAATAATTAATGATTTACTATTTCAAAAGATTGTTGTAAGGATTGAATTAGACAATTAGGCGAAAGAACATTAAAATCTGAAAACCTTACACCGATGGTAAACCTTGGATGGTTCGGTGAAAACCTTACTCTTTAACAGTCTTTTGAGTTTGGAAAAATAATAGTGAGAAGGCTCCCTTCACCTACTGCTGTTTCCTCTTTCCTAAATTAAGAAAAAACTTCTAGCAGTTGAAAACGCACACGTCGAAAATGCAACTCATGGGCTGACAATGAAGGTTTAGATGATCCAACCCCATCTAGTGCTATTGCAAACAACTCCCACGGCTCCGGGGTCTGAGCACACCCACTGTTGACCAATGTATCTACAAGCAGGAAACAGACTCAAATCTGCCTGCCCAATCTTAGGAATGGGCAGCCCCGGCCAGGACTGGGGGACTCCAGAAGGGAATGCTAGTGGCAATGGTGCTGGTGTTAACTCAGGGGCTTCTCAAATGTTAACATGGTAGCTTCCAATGCAAGTGCCCTGAGCAAGGTCGGAGCATTCTGAGCCCACCTGGAGGTGCTGACCGTGCCTCTGAATTAAGATGCTGCTTGTCACTACCCACTTTCCAGCAGGGGGGCCTGCCTGTCCCCAGGAGGGCCTCCCAGGGCCATGTCTACCCTGTGTCCACCCATATCTGCTTTTACTCATGAGCCACAAGGAAAGCCTGGGGCAGCTACATTCACAGGTCCCAAATCACTTTCAGGCTTTGGTGAGAGAGACAGAAGAAAAGATTCCCCTACCAAACATAAAATGAGAAAATTGAAGGTCCCATTTATTTTCAAAATATTCTTTCTTTGCAGGTAGAATTAGCTCTATTTAACTGTCCATGCTGCTTTTATTTTTCCATGGCAATGATCTGTATTATTAAGATGAGCCTCAATATTCACAGATGCTCAATATTCTGATGACATTATTCCATCTTCCTTCTATATTGTTCTGTTTTTCCCAAACCTTTAAGCAGCTGCCATATACCCAGACATTTAATAACAACCCTACCTTTCAAAAACCATGTGTGATCCATACATGTATGTTTCAATATGGATACTAAATGTCGAGAAGGACCCATAAGAAAATGAAGTGGTTATCTCCAAGGAGGAAAATGGGGGAGTGGGAGGCACACTTATTTTTGATGGTATGCATTAAAATTGTAACATGTACATGGTATTACTTATTTAAAAAATTTTCTTTAAAGGAATATCAAACAACGAAGAGCACAGAACCACACGTGCCTTTTACTCTTCCTTTAACAAAATGACTTACTATTTATGTACTGCCTGGATTAGTGCCATGCAGAACGGTCCTCTGCAAAGAGTACTGACTATCAAAAGAGCTCATTTCCTTAAATGTATATCTCTCCTAGAAAACCCCTACTAAACACTATTTTCCAGACCCTTCCTTCGATGAGTCTGGCCCAGAATAGAATTATCCAAACGCTGACTTTTAAAATCCTGGTTTCTCTCTCACGTGCAGCTCTCTTTTTCTACCACTAAGGAATTTCCAGAAAGCCTTAGAGGTTAAGAGAAGGATGGCATTAGCTGACATTACTCAGTCTCACAGTAAGCCAGGTGTTGTGCTAAATGTGGTCTGGACTCCATCACTGAGGGAGGACTGACTGCTGGGAGTTTAAAGATAAAGTCACCTGCTTAAGGCCACCCGCAGAATTGCATCACAGCACATGCGCTGTCTGGTTTGCAACCTGCTTCTGTTCCAGGGTGAATTCAAGTATATAATTCCTGTGTCAGACAGTGTCCAGTGATTCCCACGGCTCCTGGATCAAGTCCAAACTCCTCGCAATGAGGTTCCAATGGACTATTTCCCCTCTTTCCCTTCTATACACCCCGGGTTTAAATGGAATGAACTTGGTATTTCTCCAAACTTTGCAGGAGCTCTCCCCTGAAATGCTCTTCCCACAGCTGGCCCTTCTTGCCGTGAGATTTCCTTCTGAATGCCCCAAAGAAGCAGCCCCATTCCCCACCATGGCTACGGGACACCTACCATAGCTCCTTGCGTCCATTTTCTGTAGGACACTCACTACATCTTTTCTTTTCTTCAGTGAACACTTCCTCCTTTTTGTCTAATTCTCCACGGAACATAAGCGCCAAGAGGCCCATATCAGTCTGGTGGCTGCCAACATTTCCAGAGCCTGCACAGCACTGCAGCGGGTGTTTAATGAAGAGTAATTGAGGGAGATAAGCACTTATCTAGATACTCATAGATCCCCACCCTCACTGCCCAGGGTGGGGCCCTCAGTTTACGAAGACGTTTTTGGCAGGGGGCCAGTCTTTGACAGCATTTTACTCCGGGTGAAAGAAAAAATCGAAGGCTGCACATAAACTGTAACAGTTAAATGTAAGAAAAGAGACCAGCAAGGAAGCAGCCTTTCCTTGAAACGACTGCCCCCATATGTCTGCTGCGCATTTCTGGGTAAGAGGGAGCCATTTGGGGAGCGAGACCATGTCTTGCTTGCATGCTCAACCTCCCTGGGCCTCAATTAATTCATGAAATTCGAGAAAAATCTGGGCAGTTCCTTGCAGCCCTGCGAGGCTGTGATCTGGATCCAAGTTCTCAGAGGGTGGAACATGCAGCCCTGGGGAGATGCAGGGTTACTTGGGGTGGGACTCAGATGACTGCTTTATTGTTTTTAAGTCATTATAAATGTATTTTTGTAGATATTAGAAAAACACAACTAGCACATCACACTTGTGATTTCCCCTGGTTATTATCACTTGATATGAGGCTAAAATAGTCAAGAGGGGAGTTGAAAAATACTAGCTAAACCGGAATGCAGGGAGCACGAGAAAGAGCAGTAGTCTGGCAATGGGACACAGTGAATCTGGGAAGTGGGATTTTCTGCTCGACTCCTTCTGTCTCCTTCAAGGCGTCCAGAGGGATGCTGGAAACCAAGGAAATGCTCAATAAAGACCTGGTAGTTGAGAATACTACACGTGTATAAAGAAACCTAAAGCTGAGGGCGCTTTACCCTAAAGGATTGGTAGTTTTTAGTTCAACTCTTCCTTCATATTTCAGGATTTTCCCCAAGTTTCAAATGGCAGAATTTTTTTTTAATTTTTATTTTCTCCTGCTCATCTCTCTCTTTTTTTTTTCCTTTCTTCATTCTTTTTTTACCTAACAACTTATTGTTCAAGAATGGAGCCATTTATTTTTTCTTCTTCCTTCCTCAAGCTAATAAAATTATATGATAAGATTAGCATTGTTCTGTAATACTTAATTGTGCACATGCACTTCTAAGTGCAAACACACTCAAGAAATAACTTGATATGTGAAATTTATCTTTTAACAATATCATTAATTTTTATTTGGTTTGGATGATTGTAAAGCACAGTGATAATTGGATGGGTTCTGGATGAATTCCTTTAGTGAGTTGTGAAGAAATTTCCAGGATAGAGATGGAAAGAGGAAATGGAGGAAGAAAAATTAAGAATCAGTATATTGGGTCCAGTTATAACTTCTCAGTCTTTTCAGGGAAGGAAAATAAGCTCTTCAAGTGGTCTTTTTTTTCAATCATCACAATGGACATTTTTTTTCTTTTTCGTGTATATCATATATACAAAAAAAGCAATAAATTTCAAAGCATGTCACAACAACTGGTTGTGGAATAGAGTTCAGAGTTTGGTATGGGTTACAATTCCACAGTTTTAGGTTTTTACTTCTAGCTGCTCTAAGATACCGGAGACTAAAAGAAATATCAATATAATGATTCAGCAATCCTACTCAGTTGTTAAACCCTACCTGCTCTGTATGACTCCACCATCACCTTTGATCTTTCTCTCCCTCTTTAGGGGTATTTGGGCTATGCTCATTCTAGCTGTTTCATGTTGGAAGGGGCTGTCGATGATATGGGAGAGGGGGATGAAACTAGCTGATGTTCTGGAGAGGCTGGGCCCTCTGCGTTTCAGGACTTATCTGGTCCAGGGACCCATCTGGAGGTTCCAGGTTTCTGGAAAGTTACCCTAGTGCTTATATATAATGCCCTAGGTGTTCCTTAGGATTGGCTGGAATGATTTTGGTTGGGGTTTGGCAAGTTATGATAGATGAATATCTAACTGAAGCATGCATAAGACTGACCTCCAGAGTAGCCTCTTGACTCTATTTGAACTCTCTCAGCCACTGATGCCTTATTTGTTATACTTCTTTTCTCCCTTTTATTCAGAATGGCATTGTTGATTATACCATGCAAATGGCAGAACTGACAATGATCCCTTTCCCTAGACTTTAAAGCAACCTATTTTCTGAACAAAGTAGCGGAGCCTTGAACGCTAATGCTTTAACCCCTTAACTCCCAAGTGGTCATTCTGCTTTTAACTTCCCTATTTCGAATATTGTTGTCAAGACCTTCAGAAAGTCACAGCTGCTGTTCCACACCCTTTGGGAATTTAAATCTACCTTCAGTACCTGGGAGCGGCCCCAGCTGACCGCCCTGCAGTGAGGTGGGGGACACGGGTCACGGGCTGCCTCTCCTCCACCCCCAAGAAGGGAAGAAAAGCCACCGCTGACATGTAACTATAGTGAGCTTGGGGTGGAAGAGGGGTAGACATCAAAGACAACTAAGCTATGTATTGCTATACATCCAAATTCCAGGTCAGTGACTCAATGTTTCTTTTGTGTACACAAGTACTCAACCCAAATCAAACAGCTATTGAGTCTGTACGTATCAAGATCTTCAAAAGGTGAGTTTCAAAATTAAATTTTTATGTTTATATGGGAGAAGACTACTGCCAAAAAATTAAGAAAACAATTACAATTGCAGCCTCTGTCATCACAGTACTATCCCCACTGCCGCCCAGGAGAAAAGAAACAGCAAATACAAGTGTATCTTTTTTCTGAGCAGTGCCTTCTTTACTCAGATCCAACTCAGACTGAAATCTAGATTTTGTCTCTAGGTAACATGTACAGTACTTAAAATCAGTTCAAGCCATGCTAACGAGAGCACGTTCCAGAGAATGCAACCCCTTTCCCCTCTTCCTAAAAGACATTTTTAGACAATGTTCCTATTCTAACTTCTTTTTCAATAAACATGAGTCCCTACCTTGAACTCCATCCTCAGCTGTGTCCCTGACTCAATTAAAATAAGCATGCTTGAGTTATTCTCCTCCTCAATGGGGTGCAATTCTGGCTGAATATGGAAAGACCTTCAACAGGGAGTGGGGTTCCCGCAGTCACAGTTCCCAGGGATGCCCAGTAAGTGGGCGGGAGGATGAGGGTGCCGTGCCACCCAGCCAGGGGAGCCAGGCCAGCGTGGCGATGCCCATCTGCCTGGGTCTAACTTAGGTCAACGTTTTTAGGAAAGTACAGAAAAAGTTAATAAGACAACTTAAGCCAGTCACTCCAACTCTCTGCTGGAACCTGCCATGGCCTCCCCGCATTGTCCCAGGAAACATAGATCCTTCTTGCTCTCTATTGACTCCAATTCCATCAACATTCAAACATGTTCAGGTCTCTTACTTCTTATAAGCATAAAATACTCCCACCAGACTCCTCTCCAGCCCATACTTCCCTCCAGCTACTATCCACTGCTCTCCTCTCCTTCACAGCCAAGCTTGAAATGCAAGCTGTTGTTTGCATTTTCTCACCTCTTCTTCCTTTCTCAACTCACTCTACTATGGCTTCTGCCCCGTTACCTCATAAAACGGCTCTTGGAGAGATTAGTAATGGCCTCCCTTGAGAGAAGCCAATGGATATACATTTGGTCTCATCTAATTTGAAATCTCAGCTGCATTTTAAAAAATCAACTACTCCTCTCGCTCCTGAAACACTGTATTCAGTGAGTTTCCCACCTTCTTCACTGGCCCCTAGGATGGCTCTTTGCCAGTAACTCTTCTCGACCCAGCCTCTAAATATTTCAGTTTCTTGGGGCCCTTTTCTTCCACTATGGTTTCTTTCTAAGCAATATTATCCATCCCAAATGGCTTCAATTACCATCTGTGAATCGAGGAACGTCTAAATTTAAACCTCCATCCCAGACCTTTTCCAGACCTGTATATCCATCTACTTATCCAACATTTCCACTTGGTTGTCCCATAGGCCCTTTGTAGTCAACATCTCTATACAAGAACCCATCATATCCCCCTGGGTCCTCTCCTGCAGTGGCCCCTGTTTCAATATGCAGCACCACACATGGCCTTTATGCCAAAAATCTTTGAGACCTTCTGAATTCCGATCCCTAATATCAACCTCCACATTCTATGGATTCTATCTCCCAAGTGTCTCTCCAACCCACCTACGTTTTCCCATTCCCATCGCTAAAGCTCCAGTCCTGAGACACCATCCCATCGCCTTCCCCTTGCTAGTTCCTCTACAATTCATGATCCACTTCTCAACTAGAGAGAATTTGTTTAAAAAAAGGCAAGGTGCATCTTGTCATCTGTTTAAAAACAATCTCTATCTTCCTGCCTAAAAAATGAGGTTAGAAACCTTTAACATGGCTGAGGTACTCACATCTCTATCACCACCTCCACTTCCTTCCCTATGCTCTAAGCCTACGAACTTTCTGTTCTGGAATATTCTGGAAGGTTCCGTGCTGTTTCGTGTCTCAGGGCCTTTGCTTAAGCGCTTCCCTCTGTCTACACATATCAAAACTCTTCACCCTAATTGGTTCTGCACCCTCTTGAAAGTGAAAACAAAGAGTAAAGCCCAAAGAAGAATGAGCACCAAGAGAAATAGACCGATTGAAGAAAAGTACCAAGAAGAAAGCGAAAACAGATAGGTAGGTTTATATGCTTTTATTAACAGTACTTTTCCTTGTTGAGACCATATTCTTTCAATTTAAAAGAAAATGTACCCCAAGGAAGTTGTGCCTAAGCCAGAAAAGAATACAAATTCCCAAATGGTATTAAATTAATTGAGAATATTGATTTTATTTTTTGTAGTTATAAACGATCAAAAAAGCAGCAGAAGTCCATGATAAATCCCATAAATGTAAAATGAGATTAGTAACACCAGTCATTGACATTTTCTAATACAGAATATGATATATCCTAATGTTAAAATAAATTAAATCTAGGAGAGGGAGAAGAGGATACCAGAAAAGCACCACAGACAACGAAAAACCCAAGGTAGATAGATAACCCAAAGATTCAGGCCCTTCTCCGGTCCCTTTCTTCTGTAGAAAAAGTGCTCACCTGTGGGCCAAGTTCTATTAAGCGAATGGAAGTGGAAGACTGGACAAATTCGTATGCACTGCGCTGATGTGTATTCTCTCAGTACTTCCAAACACTAGGTCTAGAGTTCCTTTTGCTCTTTTCTCTAAACCCAAAGGATATCAATGACCCTGAGAGTTGGAGTCCCCTCTCTAAGAAATAGTCAGTCTTACTGTCTGACGCTATAAATTGAGCAAATACTGTAAACTGGGTCATTCTGTGAAATCAAATGTATATTTTTATTCAGGGTTTCACCTAGGTTTAAGTTACTTCTACGGGGTTGGAGGTTAAGCCTGGAAGGGGAGGAGAAATAAGAATTATCAGGAAAGGAAAAGGGGAAAGAAAAGAAAAATGTGAGTAGACCTGAGGTAGAGCCATAAAACCTGGAAGAGGCTGGAAATCCAGGTTTGCTGACTGTGGGACAAGATTACCCTAGCCCTGCCCGACCCTTGTCCCCAGCAGACACCAGCTGCCAGCCAGGCTTACAGCTCCGCCGGGTGGCGTTGCTGCCACCACCACATTCAACTTGGCTCGTAATTCATTCGTCTGTGCAGTTCCCCTTGTGTGCGAACACATGAACAGAGAGAACAAATTAAGTGGGGGACATGTGCGGGGGAGAACTCGACTTCACTTTCAGGTGTTTTAATTGCCTGGTCCCCCGGGATACAGCATAGGATCAGGGATCCGATGTTTAAGGCAAGGTGTGGGTTTTCCTTTACGTGCTATTTTCATTTCTAACCTTCGCAGCTAAGGAATTAGTTTCTTTTTTTTTCCAATGAGGGTAAGATCCTTTCTGCTCAGGGCTAAAATGGCAAAGATTAGACATTCACCTTTAAAATGCCCATATAAAATATTTTTATTTGTTTCTAAAGATACCTTTTGAACACCTGCCATGTGCCAAGCGCTGCGCCAGGCAATGGAAACAGAGCAATGAGTAAAAGAGATAACAGCCCTGCCCTGAAGCAACAGACCTTATTTAAAGAGCAGAATGATAAAAATCATGAAAATACTAATTCTTGCTCTTAAAAATAGTCAAACATTATCTGTTAAAGAGCTACTGTGCACACAGCATGTAAAAATCAAAGAGTCCTAAATCAGCTGGAAAATTTCAACCACAGGTTGAAATACATGATCTCAAATATATTACCATATACCTCTCAAATATATCACATTAAGTAGAAAATGGTCAAAACAAAACAAAACACCATACAAACTCTAAGTAGAAATGGCAACAGACACTATAAAGTAAACAGAGGCATGTTTAACTTTGAACAGCCTGACTCAATATCTGAATTCACACAAAGGACAAATGGAAGCTCTAAGACAGGATTTCCCTCAGTGTACTTATTTATTTAAATATATTTGCAACTTCTTTTTATTCAGCTTTTTCCCCCATTTATTAACATATTCGTTTGAAATACTTTCAAATGTACAGGACAGTTACAAAAATGATACAAATGTATGAGTACAGACAACTCCAACATATACCTACCCACCACCCCCAGATACACAGATCCACCAATTTTAGCATTTTGTCGCATTTACCATATCATTTTCTCTATCCATCTATCTGTCTGTCCATCTGTCTATCAATCCATTTTCTGAATGCTTGAATGTAGGTTATATACATCATGCTCCTGAACATTTAATACTGGCATGTACATAACCAGCTTAATTGTAGTTATCAAGTTCAAGAGATAACTCATTGATTTAAAGCTTACAGTCTATATTCCAACTTTTCATATGCCTCAATAATATCCCTTTGAGCCTTTTCTCCTGCCTTGCTAGATCCTATCTTGGATCATGTATTGCATTCAACTGACATTGCTCTTTAGTTGCTCTTTCTTTTTTTCTAATTGCAGGAACATGGGTACAACATAAATTGTACCATTTTAACCACCCCAAGTACACCATTCAGTGGGTTTAATGACGTTCACGATACTGCGGTACCTTCAGCACAAAAACTTTTCCATCTCCCCAAATAAAAACCCTACAGCAGTCTTGCATCATTACCTCCCCATTCCCCCTGCCCTCTACCCCTGGCAACCTGTCCTCTAATTTCTGTCTCTATGAGCGTGCAAAATCTCCGCTATTTTCCTCTTATTTACCATGGAGCTTAAATTTAACATCTTAAGTCTACAACAATCCCAATTACTTCAATACCAAATTAACTTCAATTGTAAGCACAAACTAAGTTCCTAAACCCCTTTATCTAATTCTTGTCATAAATTACGTGTTTATACATTATGAGTCCAAAACGACTGATTTATCGTTACATTTTATACATTTGTCTTTTAGATCCTATAGGAAGTAAAAAGTGGAGTTACAAAGCAAAAACACAATAGTACTGGTAATTATATTTACCCATGGCATTATCCTCACCAGAGTTTTTTTTTTCCTTTATTAGAGAAGTTGTGGGTTTACTGAACAATCATGCATAAAATACAGGCTTCCCATATACCATCCTATCAGTAACACCTTTCATTGGTGTGGGACATTTGTTACATTTGATGAAAGCACATCACCAGAGTTTTATATTTCTTCGTGCAGCTTCGATCTATTTTCCAGTGTCCTTTCCTTTCAACCTGCAGAACTCTCTCGAGCATCTCTTGTAGGGCCAGTTTAGTGGTGACAAACTCCTTCAATTTTTGTTTATCTGGAAATGTCTTCATTTCTCCTTCATTTTCGAAAGACCTTTTTGCTGGACATAGAATTCTTGGTTGGTAATGTTTTGCTTTCAGCACTGGAAATATGCCATTCCACTGCCTTCTTGCCTATATGGTTTTTGATGAGAAAGTAGCACTTAATCTTACTGAGGCTCCCTTGTGTGCGCCATGTCTCTTCCTCTTGTGGTTTTCAGAATTTTCTCTTTAACAATTGAGACAGTTTGATTAAAATAATGCAGCAGCATGTGTCTATTTGGGTTTATCCTGTTTGGAGTTTGTCAAGCATCCTGGATGTATATATTCATGTCTTCTGTTAAATTTGGGAAGTTTTCAGCCATTATTTCCTTGAATGTTCTGTTTGCTCCTTTCTCTTTCTTCTCCTTTTGTGACTCCCACAATGCATATACTGGTATTCTCGATTGTGTCCAAAGGGTCTCAAAGGGTCCTCGGGCTCTGTTGACTTTCCTTCATTTTTTTCTTCTTTCTGATCCTCAAGGAGACAGAATGATTTCTGTTGTCTTATCTTCAAATTCTCTGATTCTTTCTTCTGCTAGCTCCAGTCTGTTGAACCTCTTTAGGGAATTTTAAACTTCTGCTACTGTGATCTTCAGCTCTGTTTGGTTCCTTGTCATCATTTCTCTCTCTCTATTCATGTTCTCTTTGGGTTCATCTATTGGTTTCCTGATTTTCTTTAATTATTTGTACATTTTTCCCTTTAGCTCTTTGAGCACATTTAGGACATTTTAAAAATGCCTTTGTCTGGTATGTCCCAGGTCTGGTCCTCCTTGACGGTTTCTAATACTTTAATCTTCTTTTCCTGGGCTATCACTTCCTCTTCCCTTGTCTGTTTTGTAACCTTTCCTTGAAACCTGGGCATTTTCATATTTTAATGTGTTATTCCTGGAATTTAGAATGAGACATCTGTTCCTGAAGTTTGTATCCAGCTAGTGTTACGACAGAGCTTTCCTTGAATGCCGGGAGCTACACTCTACACACACACACACACACACACACACAAATGGAAAAAAAGAAAAGACCTTTCCCAGTCTCTGCACGTTGGTTGTGTGAACACTCTCCTAGGCTTATCCATACCATGAGTTTAGAGAATAGCTCCAGGCTAAAGCCTAGGGGCCTCCCTGGTCCTTTCTGCACATATGTTTTGTCTTGGGCATGCACGTGTGACTCTAGAAATTCCCGTTTTGCAGTTCCAAATGTCCTCTCTTCCCTAGGAAACAGTTTCCTCATAGTCCTGGGCACTGCACTATGTCCTACAGCCAGCAGTCCCTTCCTCTATGCAACACAACTTAACTGCTCTCCCACTTTCTTCTGTAGGAAAATTCGGTGAACCGCTGTCTACTTAAGCTCTGGGAAAGGGAGTCCCTTATGCCAGCCCCAGACAGACTGGCCCAGACATACATGCTCCCTGTATGCACATGAGGGTCACTCTGCTCCTTCCCGGACAAGGACCAGGAGCCCACATTGGGGCACTGGCTGGTTCCACACCGAACTAGTGAGGGCTTAGGGAGGAGCCATCCAGAGCATCATGAGATAGTACTGATTCAAGTAGCCTTTTTCCTGACTCTGCACTGGCCCTGTTACTGCAGTCCTTTAGTATTTTCTGGGGCTTTGAGAAAGATGTTTTGCAGTTCTTGCTGGCTGTTCAAAGCTCCTCTTTGGGGGAAATGCAGCCCTGGAGTGTCTCGACTCTGCTATCTTGATTGGGGCAGGGCCTCAGCTTTTCCTCCCATATTTAAATTGCAATTTAAGTTACAAACCTTTGATTTGTAAAGATTTAATTTGCAGACATTTTTGCCAAGATAGAGTCCCAGGTAGAGGGAAATGTGAAGCGTCATTTTACAAGTCATCTGACCAGGAATTCCGGTATCATAGTTGTCCTATTCAGAAGGTCTTCCCGTAAATTGGTTTAGGTGATGAGTTTGCCTGAATAACACCCACTGGAAGGAACAATTTAGCTGTGCCCAGCAGCCTCTCTGGCTGATCTCTCATTCTCGAATACTAATCTCATGATTCTTTAGCATCGCAAATACAGATTAAGCATTCCATAAACGAGTGCCTACCTATGTTTTCTTTTGATCCCTCTACAATACCTTAGCAGCTTTCTTTTACCTGATGGGGGAGAAAAGCACTGTTTTTAAGACAGACCTATACAGAGAGAGGTGGTTTTAGGAAAACCTCAGTCTCTCATCAACTCATCGGCTCTTGGGTGGCATGAGAGAACTACCCTGGGTTGGAATCGACTGACTCATGTATGAGGCAATCATATCGCAAAGGTTACAAATAATCTAGCAAGGGAGGGCAGGAGTATTCGTCAATCAGGAAAGAGGTTACCAGTCTCTGAGCCAGGATCAACGCCTGACTCTGGACCAGATTCTGCTACTAAATCTCTCTGGGCCTCCATTCCCTCACCTGCAGCAACCACCCTAACAACTGGTTGGGGTAGTCAGATGTGTTCTCTGCTCTGAGTTCTTGGGAAAGAACCTATGCTACGCCTTACCCATCCTTCCTCTAAAACTTAGAGAAACTCTAAATCTGATATGGCTTATCCAACAGTTGCCACCTTTTATCTGGACGAGTGGAGAAGTATGGTCCCAGGTCCATCTCCCTTGGATCACGTGGCACCTCATCAGTGTGTGCTTCCATGTGGTGGACACCCAACTGATGGAAAAGGCATATTAAGAGATGGTTATCCTAGAATCTAGAGAAGCCACCCAGTCCCTTTGGTCTATTTTAATGACAGTCTCATTGGTTTTCATGTCTGTCCATGAGAAATGGAACTTTCTGTCTTGTTTTACTGTGTTCTCAGTGACCAGCATATAGTAGGCTCTCAATAAATACTTCTAGTATGGATGTGTTAAGTGAGAGACCTGGGATATGTCCTAGGTTTGCCATTAACCAACTGTGCTTTCCAGGCAAGTTACATAACCTCTTTAACGTAAAAGATTTTTATGAGGATTAAATGGAATAATGTCCACTAAGTGTTTACAGTAACCTGCTACCTACTGGGCTGACCATGGGAATGAATCTTTCTGGGCTCAGTAGTCCTGTTACCAGGCAATGCACTGAAGGCTAACCATCTAACTGCTGTCCGTATTTCATGATGCAGATAGAGTTTACTGACTTCAAACAAGTTGGTATAAATTAAATTAACCCTAAAATGTGAATCATTTGATGGTTTATACCAATTCAGCAAGTGTTTTATTTTGGCCAAGTCAGAAAAGGGGGTCAAGACAATGACATAATTGCTCTCAAATGAACACTTTATCACAAATAGTGCCACTGTTTTGTGTAGTATTTTGCCAGAAAGGTTTATATTCTTTTTTGCATCTGGATGAGAGCTCTTTTTAATCCTAAAATGGCCCTGAGAATATTTTTAAACTACTATTTTTAAAATATGCAATTCTTTATCTGGTCATATGTGCATTTCAAATGATAAAAGAGTTAAAATAAAGATCCTAGTTGTGTATTATAGATGATTAAGATATATTTGATTGGAATAAATTTAGAATATGCTTTCTTGGCATCACATAAGTCTAATGAAAATATCAATAAAAGGGTCCTATCTGTATAAGTTCATTCTTACAATCAGGATAAATCAAATCATGCATTTTTTAAAGAAATGGATAACTTTATTGAACAGTGAAGTTTATATTGTCAATATTTGTAACTCATTTCCTTTTCTTTTTTTCTATTTAAAATGAATTAAGGTTAGTCCGAAACTCAATCCTTTATGAACATTTTGTTAAGGACATTTACATTATCCTCTTCACAATATAAATATAAATAACAGAGAATACATGTTTGAGGGTTTAATTTTATTTTTATATTTTACTTAGTTGTGTGACTATGCTCTGGCTAAAAAATGGGATACCTATACTTTAATATCCATTTGTCTCCATACTTGACCATTTTAATTACTTGCCTTTTGATTATCATTATTTTATTGTTACCATAGATGTGGGTTTTCCAACTGGTTTCTTTGCATACTTCTATTCCTTCACCTGTGTTTATAAATACTCTGTGATTTTTTTTTGGACCCTCTGTCTTATTTTTTAAAAAATACATTGAAGATTGCTGTAAATTGCACACAGTCCCTCTACCTTTCCCCTAGCATTGTCAATAATCTCTAACCAATAGAAAAAATAGAAATTTTTTCAAAGTTCTCATTTATTGAACACTTACCATAGGCTGTTAGCACAACAGGCGTATTCACATTATCCCCATTTAAGAGATGAGAAAATAAAGTTAGACAGCTTAAGGAACTTGCCTAAGGTCATCTGGATAAGTTCCAAATGTGACTTTAACTTGGTAATTCTATCAGAACTGATTTAAAAAATATTAGTTTTCCTCCAAACTGAAGTTCTTCTTCATGCTGGAAGGTGCCCCAGCTGCTTACCTCCCCTTTACGTTGTATTGTTTTGTTTTACTGTATCTGCCTTGTTTTCCTTTTTAGTCCTGTGTCACCAAAGTCTCCTTTATCCCTTGTATTATCTGTTGTCACCAACGAAAGGGCTACCAGCCTGCAGTTGTCAGTTTCCAACCAGGTTCTCGCAGTCAGAAAGGTCAGGTGACTGCACGGCGATGGAATCAGTTTCACTCCGCCATTCTGGCTGGGCAAGAAGTGGCTGCCAAGGACAGCAGTGCAGGGAGAAGTCCTGGCAGGGCGGGCCTGTCATCCTGTGCCAAGAGGTAAACCCTTCCCCTATAAAGCGCCTTAGTGTCATTAAACATTTTCTGTTTGTCAGGTACTTTATAGTCATTTTTACTGGTTCTTTTTATTTGTTGTAACTCTGCATCAGAACTGTATTCATTTTTTCTTTTAGTTAAGTGCTCTGAGTGCAGCAGGAAAGACTGAAGGCCTTGGGGAGCAAGTCCTTGGCTTCCAAATAGTCAGAGGGCAGAAAACGAAGTACAGAGGCGTAGGACTTGGTCCCAGCGAGCTTCGGACTACAGTGAAAGCCAGTCAGCACTCAACACCGCTGGGAGGGCTCCATGGGGAGCTCCAGTTTGTGTTGAGAAAATAAAGCTTTCAGCCACCGGAGTCTCCAGCGTGTGCTGACATTTAGGAGACTGGGCCATTCCATTTCACTCTATTCCAGAATGTTCCTTTTTAGTTTTTCTGACATTCCAAAAGTTGTCCACACTGAGATTCTCTCAGTTTTTAAAAGGCATATCCATCCATAGAGTGCTCCGTGTCCTTTTTTTCCTTTACTTTCCTCCACTTTTGTAACGTTAGCTCTAAATTATAGCTATAAAAATACCACTTATAAGAGTTCTGGGCCTGGAGTTGGAACAGAAACCTTAAATTTGCTACATGGTAGTTGGGTGAACTTGGGAATTTGCTTAAACTCTCTGAAGGTCATATCCTCATCTGTAGAACTGGTTGGCTTCAGTACAGAAGCCATCCTCCCCCGTCTGCCAGCTTACACTCCATGCAGAATTCCCCAAGACATAGAACACGTTCAGGTTTACTCATCTGCTTCCCTAGCAACACAGAGATTTTATCCGTATCCCCAGGGTCTATCTAGGATGTTTCCATCAAAGCGTCATTAGAATGGAATCAAGTACAGGAAAGTCCTGTAACCTGTAAAGCACTACTCACATGTATGTTATTCACTCCTTTTTCACAGTATGGTCCCACAGACCCAAGATATGAAGGAAATAATGCTGAGTACCAAAGGGACCAGGCTTTTAACAATTCTAAGAGTTGCAGTAAAAATGTCAAGTGTGGCACAGGGCCAGTTCTGCATTTCTTTGGGTTACTGCACAAATCCTCAATCTTAAGATGTGTCCCCTATCAACAGGGCAAACATTAAAGAGGGCGGATGTGTACTGAAATGCGGCAGCTTGCCTCGTGTCTGTGACATCTGAAATACTGGGTTAGTAAGGCTTTCCCAAGAGGTCTGCAATGATAGAGTGAATGAAAGGCTTAAGTTTTCGACGTGGCAATATTTTATTTTGTAGAGTCTTCACATTCGCTTTACACACTTTCAGTGTTTAAATGTTTAGTCTTTTGGTTTGTTTGGGCCACCAATGGTCAGATTTCTCGGCTACTGATACACATCATTCACTCCCTGGCATTTACATGTGAGCAGTCATAGGATGACATAAGATCTTTCTCTCCAACTCCATCCACAGTCCTCCTTCTGACTCGCCCTGGGTATTTCCACTGAGTGTCTTCTCTTAAACAGTTCTAAGTTATTCCTCACCTCCAAATTCCTATTTGCACACAGTAAATGCTCAATAAGTGCTTTTATAAGTAAACTCTACTTTAAAAGTCTTTCTGTAAAGCCTTCTCCTTCATCTCACCTTTTCTTCTTAAGAGTATTGCTTACATTCCAAGAGGTATGCTATGGAGCATCACTTGAGACAGCCAGTAAGAGATGGGGTGGGATTCTATTATACCATGGTCCTCTTTATAAGTTTTTTAAAAAACAGAAGACAAGAAATATTCCTGTAACTTAACCAGCCCTGTCCTAAAAATGATTCTGAAAACAGTGAAATCACCAGCGCTGTGAATTACCTACTTGTAACCATGACACACGACCATGTAAATGAATATTGGGTTGAGAGAAAAAGAAAACAGAGCTAGCATAATCCATTTCTAATGTTCTGTATTTCTTTTATTTAGATCTGTACATTTCTACAGTAATATACTGTTAAATTGCTACCTCTATCCATGGAAAAATAAACATTCTGTAAGTCTTTTTTTTTCCCCCTGGCGCAAAAAGCAAAGAGATATTTGTTCAAGATGAAAGGAAATATCTAAAATGTACTTAATCAATTAGATATAGTTGTATCAGAAAGAATATCATAAAGTAGAAGCTAGTATTCCAGATGAGAGGACTTAATGAAATATACTATTCTAAAAGTCCATGTACTTCTCCTACGAGTCCTACGGTGGCTGAATACTGTGGATATTTGAAAAGGAAATTAAATTAGAAGAAATAAGTCCTGGCATCATCATATCAATCCTTTCTATTTTAGTTTTCAAACTAACAAGTCACAATAGGTCATTAGCTGGTCAACGATATTGTATCAAAACACCAACCACTTACTCTGATTCTGCAGTCTAAAGTTGCCTCAATTTTAAAAGGCAAAACAGAAGTCATGCATGATAAAACCATAGTCCAATTATGCATTAAGAAATGCAACAACTCCAATGTAGAATCAAGCCACAGGATCACAAATAAGGAATCAGATTTGCCAAAGTTATTGCTATAACAAACTTCCTAACGCTTTAAGAATCCCAGCAGTCTGGCCACTCTCTTAAACCCACACTATTCCCAATAAATGTAATTATTTGTGAAAACCTGTTGATTTCATTCTAAGCCAACGTTTGTAGACCTGCTGGACTGTGGGCAGCAATTACGCCCATCAGGGAGTCCTCATCCTCACCCCCACCTCCCATGCAGCTCTTGAAAATCCCCAAGTTTCTGTAAAAAGAAACAGGAAGGGTCTGCAAAGTAAACCTAGAATGTGTGGAGATAAATCCCGCCCGGGCCACAGCACATGCAAATCTTAGAGAAGTAGAGGAGAGAAAATCAGGCTTTGGGGCAAAGCATCCACACAGATGTGCTGATCAAGACCCTCGTAAGGAAACAGAAGGAGGGAGGACGGCCTTAGTGAGCCACATGCGAGGTAACACCTCTAGGAGATGCGACATCTCCTAAGAGACCAATGTTCTGCTAAAATGCCAGAAGGAGAAATGGCGGCGAGTCCCGAGTAGCACCTCGATAATCTACGCCCAAGAGAAAAACTAAAAAAAGGCCAAGAATTCATCATAAAGATCAGAGTTTTTCAAATGTAAAACGTTCTGTGCTAAGAAAATAAAACGGGGGCAAACATTCAAATTGTAGTCAGATTTTAAGCACTTTTCCAACAGTAACTCATTTAATGCTGCCAACCCTATGGAACTGGCATCACCATCATCCCCATTTGACCAAAGGGGAAGCAGACGCATAGGGAGATTCTGGGCAGAGCTGAGATTTGGTTTGGGGAGTCTGATTCCAGAGTCTGCTCTCAATCCCATGAGATACGGCGTCTCAGAAAGGCCATTAGAGTCCCCAGACCCAGCAATGGTCATGGGCCACTCACAGCAAAATGGAGGAATGCCAAAGACTGGAAATACTCATTTGAATTCTCTGCATAATCATGTCATTACTTTTTTTTTTTATATGCTGTATGGCAGGGGTCACATTTCATTCTTTTTCAATGTGAATATCCCCTTATTGCAGCATCATTTGCTAATTTTTTGTTTATTTGGCTTTTCACTTGTTTGTTTGCTTGTTTGTTTATTTGGGAAGTGTGTGGGCTGCACATTGAACCCGGGTCTCCTGCATGGCAGGCGACAATTCTACCACTGAACTACCCTTGCACCCACGTCATTAGTTTTTAATGCCGTGTTTTGACAAGTTCTCTTCTCTTAAGTGGCTCTAGGAAGGTTTTTAAGGTAGAGACATGAATTTGGTGATTTCACTTTTTCTTTATGGGATTGTTTTATGTAGAGAGTTGATAAGGATTTTGGAATCAAAAGACAGATATTAAAGGACAGACTCTGGAATCAGACAGATTTGGGTTCAAATCCCAGCAGTTACTTACCATTTGTTTGACTTTAAGCAAATGATTCAACATCTGCAAACATTAGTTTCCTCCTTTGTAAAATAGAAATAATAAGAATTCTGTAAAAGGCTGCGTGAGGGCAAATGAAAGACCACACTGCTCAACAATTTAAGTGTGCACAAATAGCATAGCAATCCTTAAAACGCAGATGCTGATTTAGTGTGTGTATGTTTGTGTGTGTGCATGTCTCTGTGTGTGTGTGTGTGTGTGTGTGTGTGTAGGGAGCTAGGATGGTGGCAAGACTGTATTTTCAACGAGCTCCCAGGTGACAGAAATATTGTCAGTTGGTGGAGCACTTTAAAGCCTTCAGTATCTTTCGGTTATTATTACTGGGATAACACTCCACTTTCTAACTGCAGAATCAATTAGTGGTTGTGCCATTTTAGACCAAAACTCTGTAATGAATGAATCATGTTTGTCTCTGTGGACTCCAGTCTCATGAGGCCCTCCCCACTTCAGCTCCTTCAATTGATCCTGCCAGGATTTAGTCTAATACTCCACTCGCTGATCATAATATCCAGGAATATTTCAATATTTCATTTCTGTCACGTTCCTTAAAGCTAAATGTCAAAATCCACAGCAGGGTCAGGTATCAGAATTAACCACGAACTCAAGAAATCTGTCCAAGACACTTATTTCTCAGACAACAATAGCAAAGCGGAGAATTTTTTTCGAGTACTAAATTTATATGCGTATATAGGTATGTACATATCTGTATAAACATAATTATCTAAGAACATATTGTATAAGCAAAGGGGGGAGAATCTACAAACCTTAAATTAGATGTGTAGATAGTATATTTACGAGTTCGGTTCTGGGACTGGGTGGAAAGGGCCCAGATGGGAATGGTGCCATAAGCAATAGCTCCTCTTTTGGTTTGTAAGAGAGGAAGCGTGGGGATTGGAGGGTCAGCTACTGCCCTGAACCGGGTCAACCCAGAACGGGACATGGAGCAAACCCACAGACTGCTGGTTACAAACTTCCAAACTAGTCTTGACGTTTTCATTTAGTAAATGAATTACAGAGGAAGCAAGATTTGTCTCTGCCATCTTTGAACACTCCTCTCTGAACTCCTTCCCTTCTTTCCCAGAGCTTATATCAGTCAGCCCTTTCAGGGAGCACATTTTTAACCCCTTCCTCCCAGACCAGATCAAAACGCCCTTCCTCCAGGGTTCATGGCCTGGAAAACTGGGGGTGGGGGTGGGGGTGAGGGGACACAATAATTCAAGGTGTGAACAAGCCCAGATACCCCCAGGAAAAGTGTGTATCATAGAGGAGATTTTCCAGTGCAATTGGTGCTATAATTGGGTGGGGACAGGGTAGCAGGAGACGGGGTAGAAAATGGACTGGTGGTGGGGAGCATGTGGACTGGAAATAACAGAGCTGCTCTAGCAAGTCCCTGGTCCTCTCCTTCAAGGTCTCCCAGGCCCTCTCATTTTGCCAGCATTTAATAAATGGACTCACCACAGGAGGCTTGCACCATCTTCACCTTTGGGACTGCCCCAGCCTCACCTTTGGGACTGCCCTCCACCCCACCGGATTAAAATAAAACCGAAGTCATTGTCAGAAGAGGGAGCAGGAGATGAACTGTCTGCACTCATTCACCATGAATCACAAAGCTCAAGGCATAGAGGGTCTCCAGGAAAAGGCTGAAATTAGAAACAGCCAGTCCCAAAGGAAACTGCATACATGGAGGAGCTGCATGTGTGATGAAAACTGCAATTAAAGCTCAACACTCCAGGTTTACAACACTACTGTTAATTGAGCATCTCCTACTTCCATTGTTTTTGAAAATTCCGTTACTCAAGACATGCGCAAAATTTAGGACACACTATAAATAAAAATGATCAGTGATGAAAGTAAGCTGCCATACAGAGATGTCTCTTTTTTTAATGGAGAAAGAAAGGTTTCTATCTAGTTCTTAAAGTATAAGCTGAAAGGAAAGAAGTCTGACAGTGGAGAAAGTGTTGGACAGAAGGACTTGGAGAATTACTGAAAATTTAGAACATGTCTAATTAGGGATAGCCTCCTGTATTACAAGTGAGGGTAATGTGGTCTCTCATCCAGTTTATAGCCATGGGCATTAGATAATGCAACCTCATATTCTGATTTAATCACAACCTACATCCCTTGTTACAGGGAACTATTTCATATAGCTTAAACACTCATTCATTTCTAGACCCTATAAAGCTCTTTCTCCATAAGACTCAACATTGTTTAGATAGCAACCTCTCTTGAAGCTCAAAGAAGCTTTAGAAGTTTTAGAAGAATGGGATCCACTTTCTTGTTTGGCAGCAAATAGGTTTTTTTTACTGTTTCAGGGATAGGATTTAATAGATAGTGAACTGACATTTGATATGGGTTTATGTCAATTTAAAATAATATACCTGAATAGTCACTCCAATATTAATATGCAAAAATAAAAGGACAGATTTCTTTCTAGAAATGACTATTGCAAAACATCGTCTTTTAACTTTATTTTGACCTGGCTCAAGTATTTAATGAGGTCCAATTCTTGCTAATCAGACTACTTGCTGAGTAGAGAATTCATTAACTTAAAAAATTCCAGAAACAAAGGCAAAAATAGCAGGTGCTTGGTAACAGCTTCCTCAATGGATGAAGAAAGTTACATACTTATGTAAACGACACTTAGTTTCTCCAACAATCTGAACTTTCCTTAAAGGAGAGCAAACATTCCTGCAGTAGCAAAAGAAATGGAGTCACAAACTAATATTAAAAATCAAGAAAATATCTGTCTCCAACAAGACAATTAATCTTAACAGCTCCAATAACCACTGAAAAATAGTTTTGCTACAATTGCTACAGACGTAAGCACATGGCTCCTTTCATGCTTACAGAAATATGATTCTATCTTTAAGAGAAAGGAGTCTTTCTCCTCCCTAATCTCCAAATCGAAAGTAGGACTTCAGAGATTATTTCAATACATAAAAATCATGTTTTTTTTCTATTAAATAGATGAAATAGTTCTTCATCCCTCTCATTACAGCATCTGAATCAAAACTGGTTTCCCAGCCAGTGAGGGTGGCTGCTCCTCCTCCAGAGTGAAGTTAAGGAGCACGTGCGTGTGCTGGGGGAAGCTGCTCTCGTGCAGTTAGGGACGTGTAAGGACAGAGGCCGGCATGGTAGAGACAATGAAACACAAACCGTGGGCGTGCACTACTGACCCCAGCACTTTCAGACTAATACATGTCCTACTTACAGAATTCCTTAGAAGTATTCTGGAAATAATCTGGATTAGAAGTAAGCAAGTTCAACTACAGATACCTTTGTTACAAACTTACAAATCTGTCTAAGTATATTTGAATGGGCTAATCTTCCAATTTCTGTTTGGTACTGGAGAGAAACACAGTCTATAAAAACTTGACCAACAAAACTATGATATAAAGAACATTCACTTCTATCAGTGTACTTCTTTTTCTCTGTAATGATCAAGAATAAGATAACAAATCTCTGTCATCCATTTAAACTGATGACAGGAAAAAGGCCCTATTTTCGGGCAAAGAGAACTGCTATGAAGATGCAGGATATGGCAGTAAACCTGTTAACAGGTACTCTATAATCCTCACCTGGAAACTAAGAACCTGAACAAATAACTGGGTCATCTTAGGTCACAGTTGCAATGTGGGAAAAAAGGGATCTAAACTACCTTTGATGAGCAGCATAATCATTCCATTGAATTAAAGAGTGAGTCAGTTAAAACAACCATCGCCACCACTTCCCTCTCCTTGCAAAAAACAAAAACTTGACATAAGGAAAAATCACAAATTCCACAATCTTTGTTAATCCTTCAGTTTTTTCATTTTTCAACCAGTCAAGAAGTAAAAGGAGTAACGGCATTTAAAGTCATGGGGTCTTCATCTTTTGAGAAAAGTGCCATGTTTGGAGAAAACGAAAGCATCAGTGTGTGGCCTCTGTGACTATAATAAAAGAAGGTTATAATAATATGATCAAGAGTGGAATTCAGTGCGACCCGACTTGATGAGATCCAGTCAGTGTTTAAGATTAGAGAGCCTAGGTTTATAATTAAGTAATAATGACCAAAGCTTGAGGTACCTGAGGCATTTCCTGGGGATTAATGGCCAGCTGGGAGAGTGGTGACCTAAAGCAATGCCTTGGGCCAGTAAACCCAGCCAGCGATAGAGCCCCAGGAAATGCCCTAGATCTCAGTCATTACTGTGGTTTTAACAAATACAGGAGGAAAAGCTTAATATCAGCCCTCTCCTTAAACTAAACACCCGTTTCATACTTGCAATACTCAGACTTCATACAGTCCATGCTACCGAAGTTGCTAGTTTAAAGAGTTCCTTTAAACTTCTTCATGCTGATAAAAAATATTTGCTCTAACGTAAGTGAAAAGCTGGCTATTAAATACCTGAAAACAGAACTACTTTTTGTACTGTTTTAACTGAAAGGGGCTTAGCTAAGATAACTTTTATGAGCCATAATAACCACATAACTACCATATGGACACTCACATCTATACTTAACTAGGGAGTTACGTGACAATAACCCAAGAATAGTAAAAGAATCAGCACACAGTTTTACAGAGCAGTTGATTTATCTTGCGCAGTTAAAATAAAAGACTTTGAGAGAGGGATTGCATTCCTTATAATAAAACCAAACAACCAAACAAAAGCAGCTAATCTTTCATGGATCCTTAAGTCATGATTTATATGTCACTGGTGTCAAAAAAAAAAAAAAAAAAAGGTTAGCAGATGCCGTAGACAAACTGTTTCATTGAATCATTATTATTCCAAGCAATTATATACTTGAATAAACTTTCTTCAGCTTTTAAATCAATCAGGTGCTACTCTAAACCAGAGCATTTCAAGTGTTTTTTACTCTACCAGAAGAACGTGAATATTTATTTCTGCTTTAAAAGAAAAAGCAAACCGAAATTCTCCAAAGAGGAGAAAGAATTCTCTTCTCCATCCTTAAAACTCTCTAAAATAACCTCTCGGCCTGTCAGAAATGCACTCTGCATACTGGAAGTACAGAAGGACACATAGCCTACAGGACTTGTGTATTTTTGAGAGCTCTGGTGTTTATATTACCACTCACAGCCCCTTTCTCAGTTGGCCTTGAGGCTTGCCGATTAGCTGGTAAACGTTTTAAAGGGTCAGTGTGCCCAGAACTGGAATTTCCACTTTGGAAAAAGCACACAGGTACCTGACATCTGTTCCTTGAAGGGCCTGCACTACACCTCTAACTTATAGTCAAAATTCCTACTTCTGCTTGACAGCTGGGAGGTCAAAGGTGGAAAACCTCCAGGGGCTACTCCTGCCTGCAGAATAAAACACAGTCCCTAAAGACCTCTGGTTTCTGGCTCCTAGGAAAAAAAAGGGTATTAAAAAAAAAAAGGAATACAATTTTAATGATAATCAGGAATATATTCCTTTAGGAAGAAAATAGTAAGACAAGCAGCAGCCACTTTAGCCTCCAATCTCAACCTAGAATCTGGCACTGCCTAGAATGAACTAATTTTAGTGTTGAAATAGTTCCCACATCTTTGATGAGGTCGCTGGAGCCCAGAGAGGTGAATGATCAGCTTCAGGGCTAAAACATTTATACCGGTCTTCCTGCCACTCTAATGGGCTGTTTGTCTCAATCAATAATTTATCTGCCTAAGTCTTATCTCTCCACCTGGATGGCAGCAGCTATGAATAGACAGCAATCTCTTAGTGCCCACAGTGCAGGGGCACCCCAATTCTTAGTCTGCCTGGTGATACAGGTATCAAGTTTCCGTCTGAATAATAACTTTTAACAAGTGACTTGAGTTCATGGAAACTACACTCCCAACCTCACTTTACATTTGGCCATAAATCAGCACTCAACTGACAAATCTCTCCACTCCCCGCCCCCTCTTAAAAAAAAGAAGAAAAGAAAGGCTACGGGAAATGGGACGGCATATTTTCTTTTTAATAATTTATAACTGTTTTCCTACTTTTGTAAGTTATGGAGAATATGTCAGAGTATTTTTGAATGGTTCCTTTATTCACCGAATATATTTTAAATAATCGCTTCCTTTATCTAGACAGTGTTCCTCTTTGCCTTATAAAACTCATGTATTAATGAAGAGGCTCTACGAGTTGAGCTAACCCTTTGTTCTGCGAACTTTCAAGTTTTCACCGTTACCGCCCAGCAGTGCCCGTGGTTAGGTCGCATGCCCTCTCTCCCGTCTTAAAGTTAGGTGTAAACTTCCCCGAAAACCGCCAAGAAGGTTAAGCGTCTACGGGTGAAATCAAGTCTTATTCAGTCTATTTGCTACTGCTTAAAACTTTCCCCAAACCCAGACCTGCATTAGCATAAAAGTTAGTCCCGAAGTGGCACCAGAGAAACATTTCATGCATAGAGGTTGGTTTGGTTACCTGGGCGGGGGAAACAATAGCAGGTGAAACTACTGTGGGAGAATTGGTGCTTCTGTGCCCATTGGCTTCTGGAAGAAGAGGCAGGGGGTCGTGTTTCACGGAAACCACCACCACCGCATCCACGGGCTCCGAGGGGCGGATACAAAGTCTTTTGGGAGAAGAGGGGCCGCAGATTTCCCCCGACCCGAACACCGACTCGTACAGGGCGCGCTTGGGCGCAGCCTCGGATTTCACGTCGGCCCCAACCCGGCTGTCTTTGGGGAGGATGTAGGTGTTCCCCAGCGAGGGCGGCTGGGAGCGGTGGTGGTGGGAGGGATGGGTGGGGGGATGGTGGGGGTGGTGGCGAGCCGCCCCGTTCAGAGCTTCGGCGTAGCAGCCCTGCGGGGCGGGCGAGCCCAACTTGGTACCGATGCCCGCGATGCTGTTGAGCGTGGCTATGGAGACGGCGCCGATGCAGTGGTTGGTGTAGGTCTTGGAGAGCTTGGCCGCCTTGGAGAGCATCTGCATCCTGGTGCCCAACAAGTTCTTGCCGATGGCTTTGTTCTCGTACCAGGTCACATCGCCCTCGCTGCAGTGGTCCCGGGGCCGCTGGAAGAACGCCTTGCAGAGCGGGTTGCGCTTCGACAGGTACTTGACGAAACTGGCGTACGGGCAGAACTCGGTACCCGTCTCGTACATGCGGGGCAAGTTCTCCTCGTCGCTGCTCTCGGCGCGCTTCTTGCTCCAAGACGACGAGCGCGACTTGTGGTAGGGCCCGAGGGACTTGAAGTAGACGAACTTGCGACCGTCCTCGTCCATGGCCAGCCCAAAAGAGTCCTCCTCCAACTCGCGCTGGTTCTCGCGGCCGCGCGTGCAGAAGTACATGCACGTCTCGAACCAGACCTTGTTGAGCAGCCCGAAGGGCGTGTTGGTGCTGAAGACGCTGGAGGTGTAGAGCTTGCGCAGGTCGGCGCGCGTGATGGCTTGCTTCTGCACCACGGGCCCGGCGCCCTGCTCCTCCAGCTTGCGGATGACCGCGGCCAGCGTCAGGTTGGCGCTGCGCAGCTCCGGGTCCTTGGTGAGGTCGAGGGTGCGGCAGTACGGGGGCTCGTTGAGGTAGCGGTTGAGGGAGCTGCGGATGCTGATGAGGGACGACTTGCTGTAGAGCTGGCCGCTCTTGGAGCGGGCCTCTGCGTAGAAGGAGCGCAGCACGCGGCACAGCGCCCCCTTGTCCATGGTCTCGAAGTCCGGGCTCTGCGCCTTCTCGCTCAGGTACTCCCGGAAGATGCGCACGGCGTAGCGGGTGGCCAGCCGGGTGTTCTCGCTCAGCCGGGCCCGCTCGGGGCGCTGCAGCAGGTCCGAATCCAGCTCGGAGCCATCCCCAGGAGGCCCGCCGCGGGCCCGGGGCGCCAGCAGTCGCGGCGGCGCTTCGGGCTCCAGTGCGGCGCTCTGGTCCATATTGATCATATGGACCGGCTCGGGCTCCAGCTCCTCCCCGGCCGAGTCCTCGGGCTCCAGGGGCTCGTCCCAGTCCAGACCCATCTCCTCCTCTTCGTCCTCCTCCTCGTCCTCCTCCAGCCCCCCACCTCCGTCCTCCTCCTCGTCCCCCGTTATCTGCACCTCCTGGATCTCGTCCTCCTCCTCCTCTTCCTCCTCCTCCTCGCCCGCGCTGCAGTAGTGCGGGCGGCTCTGGCGGCGGCCTCGGCCCCCTGTGCCGCGCTCACCCTCGCCCCGCTCCCCATTGTTCTCCGCGGCCGCGGCGCCGGCGCTGCCGCCCGCGCTGGTGTTACAGTCCCCGCTGCCAGGCATTCTCGCCATATTGCCGTCTCTCTGCCAGTCCTCGGGCAGGGCGCATGCGCTATATTGGACCGCAGCGCTGAGAGCTTTTGTGTTTAATGACCTTCAGCTACCGGGAGGCGAAGCCGGGCTCTTAAAGGAGCCGCGCTCCAATTGTCATTCCCGAGCGCTACTCAGGAGGGGCAGAGGCGCGCCGGGGATGGAGGGGAGGGGAGATGAGGGTAAGATAAGTAGAGAAGGGGTAAAGGACAGAGGCTGGATGTACCTTCTTCTTTCTCCACCCCGCTGCCCACTTCTAAGAAAACTTTGAAGAGAAAAAAAAAAAGGAAGGGGAGGGAGAATGTCGGTGGGGGTGAAACACTCCCAACTTACCCTCTGGCGGAGTGGCGCGCGGGCCCGGGCGGGAGAGAGGGAGGGCCGGCGGGAGGGCGGGGCGGTCTCGCTTCTCTAAGTAATGCCCGAGGAGCGATGCCCCTTCCACCGCCCCGTCATTGCCCCCCGGAGCTGGGGGTTCGGGGCGGCGGCGGCGCCGGGCGCGCTGCGGGTGCTGCTGCGAGAAGCCTGTTTCTGGGGCCGCCTGGAGCGGAGCGGAGCAGGCTGGATAATGAGCTGGGTGGAGGAGGCACGGCAGGCCCCGCACCCTCTCGGCGCCCGCGGCCAGGGCGCAGCGGGCGAGGCTTGGGAGCGGGATGGGGCTGGCGGCGGCGGCCGCTCCCCCACCTACTTGCTGGCGGCGAGGCGCGGGGGCCTGGGGCCAGCCGCGCGGCTCCCAGCTCCCTTTCCGACTCTCGCAAAGGAGCGAAACACGCCCCACGTCAGCCTCATCCCTTTAGACTTTTCCAACAACCACTTTTAAGCTGTCATTAGAGACCTCGGGCGCTCCCCGTAGGTCTGGGGCAAGTCCGCGCCGGTCCAGCAGGCCCCGGGTAAGAGCGAGAAAGAAAGACTGGGAGGGGCCTAGGGGAGGGGAGACGCGGGGAGAGGCTCTCAAGACCCCAGGGACCCCTCCCCGCGTGTCCAGGCTGCTCCCTCCCTGCCCCGGAGTAAGCTGACACAACTCCCGCGGGCGAGGCGCGCCACCTGGTCGGAGCCAGAGAAAGCCAAGTCCCTAAAGCCCGTCGAGCGGGCTGGCGGAAAAAGTGAACTTGAGTCTCGGCCGCCCCCGCCGCAGCCACAGTTCCGGCAATTCGGATCTCGAGCGCGCTCTCTGCAAGTTTGCCAACCGCCATTCGTTCGCCCTCCGGGCTGCGCTGCCTCCGGCGCGCGGGGGCGGGCACCTCGGAAACTGGAAAGGCAGCCAAAGAGCTCGCCGGGCCCCGCTTTCCCAGAGGAGCGCTGTCCCACTTGCAGCCAAGCCCCCGCCCCCGGCGCGGGCAAACTCCGGGCTCGTCCTCGCGTCGCCAACTCCGGCTCTCGCGGCCCAGGGCCAACGCCCCCCAAACCGCCAGGGACCTTCTCTGTTTTCTTGGAAGTCCCAGCCTCGACCCCTCCCAACGCTTGCACTGCGTCTTGTCTTTTCCTCCAGCAGCTACGTCGCCCCTTTCGCGCCGACCAGCTCCGAGTCCTAGCGGTGAGGTTGGAACCCGCGGACTTAGGGTCCAAGCAGCGCGCCCCGATACCGGGCGGGTCCTCCAGTGAGGCAGCCTCACCGGGTCACTGCGCGGCGAATTGGCCTCCAAGTCCGAGTTCGGAAGTAGGAGACAAGCCAACTACCGTGCCCCCTGCCTTCCCCGGCCCTCCCGTCTTGCTTTCAGGGCAGTTTATAATTTTACGCATCGATAGAAACCCATCCATCAATTTGTAACTTAAAAAAGAAAGGAAGACTCGATTTCTGGACTGCGCGGGCGTCGAAGTGGGAAGTTGACAGGGTCTTTGCTCCAGCGCTGGGTCGTCGTGCTCCGCGTGCCTCCTCCGCCCTGGACGCCACAGAGCGCGGGGGAAACTGCGCCAGGTGTGAAACAGGTTACAGCAAGTCCCTGCCTCCTGGGCCTCTTCCCGCTCCTTGAGGAAACACACACACAGATACACACACACTCACTCTCTCTTCGCCCTGCTCTCAGACATACACACACACACACACACACACACACACACACACACACACTCCGCCCTGCTCTCAGCGGAGAGCCGTCCGGAGAGGCGAGGATCCGGGAGGTTGCCCTACTAGTCTGGAGCGGTCCCCGAGGTGCCACCAGAGAGGCGGCGGCTTTGTTCAACAAGGCACTGCCCCTGAGCCCCGGAAATATGCAGAAAGGCACATTCGTTTCCCCGGAGCCCCAGGGCAGTAAGCTAAGTTAGTTGCACACGCGGACCTGCACACACGAGCTCGCACACGCCAGTAGCACACGGCTCCTTCCGGAGGACTGGCCCTTTGTTCCAGGATGCTCCCAGGTTTGGGGGCCGCTGGAACCCTCGGGCGGGAAATGTCATCGGGGCTGAGAACTCTGGTGAGAGCCGAGCAGGTTACCTACCAGGGGCTGCTCGAGGGCGGCCCTCACTGCAAGAGCAGTGAACCGAGGGGCTGTGTACGCTCGGGGCTGCGCTCCCTGCTCGGCTTGGGGACGTGGGCCCAAACTCAAGCCCAGGGGCCGAGCCGCCCGCCCGGGTCCCCCCCTCTCAGCAGGCACGCCCCCTCCCCCCGCCACGGCTCCCCCTTCCGCCCCTCTCCCCGCCGGGCGAGCTCCTTTGAATTGCTCGCAGTTTGCCGGAGGCGGTGTGCTGGGTTGGACGCTCCGGGAAACAAAGCAACCAAAAACAGCTCCCGGTTGACGTCAACTTATTTCCAGAAAAGAAAATAGTTTTGTGCTCCCAGGACAAAATACCCCCCAGGGCAGGTCTCTACTGGCAAAAACTGGGGGGGCGGGACCGGGGAGTAGCAGAACCAAAAAACCACAAACACAAATAACTTTTTAACGGACTTGGGAAAACAGCAGTTTCAGGTGCTGCCTGGACAGTTTGCAAACAGCCCACAGAACCTACGCTTAAATTAGATACGAAAAACACACCTTGGGAAGTATACCTTGGCCCGATTAACCGGCAAACGTGAATTTGCTTCGTGCACTAGCTTCCTGAAATGCTACCAAAATTGTTTGCCTGACATGATGGCACTTCATCAAATATTGGAAAAGACCTCTTCAGGTTAGTACCTCCAGTATTCACCAGGGGGAACACCCAGAAAAAAAAAGAGAGAGAAAAGATGTAAAACTTTTTTTTTCCTGGCCAAAAAAAAAAGGGTTGCTTAATTTTTGAAATCCAATAACACGAACTTGCAATTGAGTTCAGAAAGGAATTCACTTCCAGGTTTAATAAATGATCCTTAGAAACATCCTGTGATTTCACACACTCACTTCTAAATTGAGAATTTCAAGAAAGCCTTGTTGTTATTTTTATAGAGAGGCAATATTAGTTGTCGTTCTGCCAGTCTGCTGAGCTGCTGATTCCTTCACTTTGACTCTGCGGGTCATTATGTCCATTCAGCCCATCACTTAAAACTGACAGCTGCTAAGTCACTCCTTTGAAAGGATGCTTTATTTCTTGTGTGGAATACACTGCTTCTTTATTATAAAAATTGTTCCAGTACTATATGGAACATTTATTGCTGCTATTTAACTGTCAGAACTCACTCTTTACTATAAACTATGTTAAGATGTTTACAGCTTCAACAAGATGTTCCATCTCTTTCATCACCATTTTAAATACCACCTGTATATATTTGTGCTTCCCCACTTCTCAGAGTAGTGGAAACTAGTGACATGGTTACTTTGGATTAAAAAAAAAAAAAGCAAACCCACAGAGATTTCTCCTTCATTTTATAGCCCCCAAGTCCACACTTGAAAGGCTTTGTCATATAGAAACATATTCAGCTCTTCTCCCTTTTTGCTCCCAAAGAGGTCTGAGACTCTACTAGTATATACTTGATATTGTCACTGCTTTTTATCTGCATGTTGCCTCCACTAAACCAATACATATTTGTAATTTCAGTCTGGTACTTGGGACCCAGTGAGCACTCATTCATTTATCTTGAATGAATGAATGTACAGAATCCGTGTATAGTTAAATCAAACATCTAGCAAGACAATTTTTGTGAAAAATCTAGACAATCATGAATCTGAATTTCTATATTAAAAATCAGGGTAAAAAAGCTAACTATAAGGCAACATTATTACTTGCAAATTAAAATGAATGTAATGATTTTGGATTACTCTTTCGCTATCAGTAATTCCCTCTCTAGTGGAGCATGCTATAGGAAGTTACTGCAGCAGTAGAGTAAGGGACCATTTTCTTCCAGCAGAGTTAATGGTGACCCTTCTGAAAACAGATCTGGAGAATGGAAGGATCTACTAAGAGATAGTAAGAGAAGTATTAAGAGAAGTGACTGGGGAGGATTTAAATGAGTAAATTCAAGGAATTTTGTGGGCTCTTGGGGGCAGAGGCCAGAAAAAGCATTTAATTCATCATTTTAAAGAAAGTAATAAAAAAGGAAAGCCATGCTCTCTTGATTTGATTACTAAAAGATTCATAAAATACTTTGGAGGATAAATATTAATTTAAATGGAAACTATTTTGCCATTTCTGTTTCAGAGTTTCACTATTAAATTCTGTTAAATTCAAAAGATCATCTTATGTTTTTTGAACTCATTAAAACTGAACCCATATAATCTAACACTACAAATTAGAAGAAAAGAAAGATAACTCTGTAAGAACAGAAATTATTTGTCTGTCACTGAATCCCTGCTTGATTTCCAGCACAGTTCCTTGCATATTTTAGCAGAGTGGCTGGCACATAGTAGACACTCAAAAACAAACAAATATTTATGTATGGGGAGAGAGCTAACCTTAACAAAAGTTAGTGGAGTAGAGTGGTTAAGAGCTTCCTCTCTGAAACAAGACTTCCTGGGCTTGAATCCTAGTTTGGCCAATTTCCAGCCTTTCTATGTTTCACTTCTCTTATCTGTAAAATGGGTGAAAATAACAATGGTCCCTTCCTTATAAGGTTATTGCAAGAATGCAATGAGTTAATAATATATTTAAAGCACTTATCACACACAAAGCACTTCACACATCAGTAAGCATTCAACTGTTAGCTCTTATTGTTAATTCTTTAATATCTTTCAGGTTTGATTATTGGTTTGCTAGGGTTGCTGTAACAATCAACACAGAGTGACCTAAAACAATAGAAATTTACTATCTACAGTTCTGGAGTCTAGAAGTTCAAGATCAAGGTGTCAGCAGCACATTGCTTTTAAACCTGTGGGGGGTATCTGTCCCAGGTTTCTCTCCTGGTTTCTGGTGGTGGCTTACAAGCAATCCGTGGTGTTCTCTGCCTCAGTTGTCCCATGGTGTTCCCCATTCTGCCTCTTTGTCCAATTTCCTCTTCTTATAAGGATACTAGTCATATTGGATGGTGCTCACCCTAATCCAGTTTGGCCTCATTTTAACTAATAACATCTTCAAAGACCCTATTTCCAAACTGGGTCACATTCATGGGACCAGAGGTTAGAGCTTGCAGGGAGCCATATTTCAATAATAACAACCGTGATGAAGGATACTGGGGCGGAGTGTCTCAGAGGAGTGAAGCCACTTGCCCAAAGTCTCAGACTTCAGTAGGACAGGCATGCCAGGCTCTATACCTCCAGGAACTGTTGGAAGAAAAATCTTCAAGGGAACGCTTCCCTACCATTGCAGTACTCCTATGTGCAATTTTATTTAGGGATCTTAGAAAGCCAGAATAGTGTTAAGCTGAGTCTTGGACTGTGGGTACAGCAGAAATGGGCTAAGAAACAGTATAACCTTTGTCGCTTGACCACCTGGTACCATTTTCTTGTGCTATTGGTTATAGAAGCAGGGACCCATTTGTGTCTTAGAAGAAATGGCAATGAGTAATATAAAGACAAAAAGAATCCTACAAGGGCGGTGCGACGGTGGCTCAGTAGCAGAGTTCTCGCCTGCCATGCCAAAGACCCAGGTTCGATTCCCGGTGCCTGCCCATGCAAAAAAAAAAAAAAAAAAAAAAAAATCCTGCAAATCCAATCAGACTAGAAAACGGTGCTTTCTATTAGAACACTGAGCTGTTCTGCATAAATCTCCTCGGGAGGAGGGGGAGGGTTTTGCCAATTTTGTTTTCTTTGAAGCATTGTGAAAGAACAGGTCCTAATAAACTTAAAACAGTAGTTAACAAGAGTAGGATATTTAGTTTCTAGTTGCCACCTGGTAACTACAATTCTTGATCTTTCTACCTAATAATCACTTACCAGTCTCATAGGCTATTTTTAAAACCAGTAATGTACAAGAGGAATGTCGTTTACCCTACAGAAATTGTGCTTTTGTGGAGCCTAAAAGCATGCTCCTCTTTTTATTTTAAGATTCTTATAATGAAATTTCACTTAATTAATAAAGCAGTTCAATGTGAACATTATCAAAGTTAAGTCAAACATAAAAATTAATAATGAAGGTCAATTCCTTCTTTCTCTATTTCTAGTCATACTGTTAAAGGATTTGTGGGATTGAAATGAATATTTAGGCCTATTGTCAAATAACATTTATTTCTATGTCATTGCAATATTAGTTAAGGTGGGAAAGAAGATAAAATATGTTAATATATTTTTTAATAATTGGGGAGCAATTTAAAATGGTCTCAAAACATATATTCCTGAAATGATTTGCTACGTTTCAACTCAGGTATAGCCTATTAAATTAGTCAAAACAAAACAAATGGTAACAATGTTTTAAAAACACTTTATACCCAAGCAGTGGTGTGAAAATGTTATTCTCATAATATTTACTGTTAGTATCAATTGAGATAGCCTCTTAAGAAATCAATTAGGCAACCTGTGCAAAAGCCATAAAAACGTTCATATTCTTTTACCAAGAAATCACTTTTGGAAATTCAGCTTCTTAAGAAATACCTAATTTTATTTCGGTAAAGTTTAGTTTATTGTGCTAGACTATTTTGAACAAATGAGTTTTGCAGTCCATTTCACAAAGCGTGCTCTAGAACTACATTTCATAATGTCTCTGAAACCTACCTATATTGACAAAAGGTAAGAAAGTAAATATTTGTAAAAGAAAATAAAGGAAGAAGTTTAATTAGAGCAGAATCGTGTCTTCTTTATGCTCTATAGCAATGCCAAGTACCCTTTGACAAATACCAGTAATGACGGTGAAGAGAAAGGATATGAGCTAAAAGGGCAAAGCAAGACAGTTTTTAAAGCTCATATTTCACTATCCTCACGACTTTGAGAAAGTCATGACCAGATTTTATGGACCAGATTTTGAAGCTCTAGATATCAGAAATTAGTACCTAAGTATATTGTGGCAATTCACAGGGCGTGTTGAGGAGTGGGTATGTACTTGCCCTGTGGCTATGTTTCTAAATGAACTAAAAATGAAAAAAAAAAAAAAAAATCCCCCTTTAAATACCCAGAAGCACTAACCCACATTTTGAACTAATTGACTTACTTTTTCTTAGGAAAGCTTAATTTAACTTATAGGGGCACAAGGGTTTATCTGAACATTTAAAGAAACTCTGGGATGGGTTTGTTCTATTTCTTTAACTTGGTGCTGGAGACCCAAGCTTTGAGCCCTAATGGAAGAAACTGCCTTTGTAAGAGTGTGGGAACAGGAAATGTGACCTAACTCCCCAATTTGTGCTCTGAGTTTCCAGAGTAAGGGCACAACTGCTATCACTACAGGACTCCTGATTCTTTATGTTTAGTCTTCCGGCAATCTGCCCTTCAATTAGGATATCCCGGGGGCCACATGTTGTCTTTATGACACATAAAAACAAACTCTCTGACACTTAGTGTATCTGTTTCTTTTATTATTATTGTTTCTCTTTGTATGGCTTATTCTCTTAAAATTAAAAAAGACTGTAGATTTTTTAATCATAAAAGCAGTAAATGTTCAATGGAGAAGATTTGGAAAATACAGAAAAGTGTGAAATACATGTGTGGTGTATTGCTTGCTGAGGGTCGGTCTTCCCCATTCTTTCTAATTAGTAGATGTGATGATTCCCCATTCTTTCTAATTAGTAGATGTGATGATTATTCCTGTTTTCCAGGTGAGTAAAGACCCAGAGAGCTTCAATAACTTGCCCACAATGGCACAGCCTGTGAAGATCAGACTGCAGAGCACACATCCTTTCCAAACAATTTACCACACCAAGTCCTTTCAGTTCCACTTCCACCGTCCACAGGAAGCCGCTCTTTACATTTTGGGGTATTTCCCTAAATTCGATCCCACGTGGTTCACTAAGTTTTGTACTACATATTTCGAAATTCATAACTCGAAATATGCCACAGCGGAGCAAACCCTACAAAGCACGTGCTAAGAGGCAGTGGGCCATTCCCATGAGGTTCTCTCCAGGACCTGCTTGGCGTAATTCTAGGGAGGGTGGAATCTTCTGCAGACATTCAAGAGGCCAAAATGGTCAATATTTTCCTTGTACCTTTTTCATAGTTATCTGATTTTAATCTGCCATAGAAAATCATGTAACTTATCCTTTATCCAATTGCGGCAAGTTGAGATGAGCTGTGTGAGAGCTGGAGGGTAAGCCTTAACTCCAGGTCTTCTCTGCTGTCTGTTTAGAGATTTGCTATAAAATACAGCCTTTAAGTGGGCAGTCACCAAAATGCCCATGCAAAGTGTTTGCTATGGCTGGAATTCTCAAGTGTTGGCACTTTGGGCATTGAAAATGCTTTTTAGACTTTTGGCACTCTGTTTTAGTGGCTGGCAAGCTTTCTAAATTTACTATTAATTTAGCTTTCCTAGAATTATCAGCCTGAATCAGAGGTTCATAAACTTTAGAATGTATCAGAATCGCCCAGAAGCACCTGAGGAATTTGTTTGAAATGCAGATTCCTGGGTGTCAACTCCAGAGGGTCTGATGTAATAGGTCTTGGATGGAGCCTAGCGATCTGCATTTTAAACACACAACCCAGACAATTCTAATCTAATCTGAAACCACACTTTGAGAAATGCTATCTTGAAAGCTCTTTAATATAATTTAGCAGGCAATAAAATAATTTATTACTGAGTCACTTTGGGGGCCATGAATTCATTTGAAAATCTAGTGCAAGTTATGAAACTTCTTCCTCAGCAGATGCTCATGCACAACCAATGTTGCCTGCCCCTTCAGGGGGATTCGGTCCAAGCCTCTGTTCTTCAAACTCTGCCAGCAGGTCTCCAACACCACGTTAATACTTTCCTTCCCTGATCCAAACATGATCATGGCTCCTTTCTTACTTTAGTTCCACGTCCAAACTCCCCATAACTTTGCCCCAGACTAAATATCCAGTGTTCTCCAGTGTATTGCCCTAACATGGGTCCAGCCCTCTGTGGGATAGTGCTGGAAAGGTCAGACACAGAGAAGAATCTGGCTGGGGGTCCTAGGACTTGGGCCTCAAATTGAGCATGAATCAGAATCACCTGGAAGGCTTGTCAGATGCAGAGTGCCAGCTCCATCCCCAGAGTGTCTGATTCAGCTGGTCTGGGGTAGGGCCCAAGAATTTGCAAGGAGCCAAGGGGAGTGATGCTGCTGGACCACACTCTGAGAACCACTGGCCTAGGAGAAGGTGGGTAAATATATTTAAAGACAAGAGTCAGCACTGGAAAGGAGGAAAGATGGAGCTAGAGGTTGAGGGGGTAGAGTCTGCTGAGCCTCCAAGAGTTAATCCTGCAGCACCAGGGGGGAGGAATCTTTTATATGACTCCCATGGCAGAGCTATTAAGAGTCCTGAATCAGGGTGAACTCCCCAAACACCAGCTTCCTTCCCAACTTGAGAATTCCCCTCTCCTCCCTCTGCAACCTAAACTGTCCTGATTCATTAACGTCTGTCACCAAATCCTACTTGTCCACGAACCCTTCTCTGACCACTGAAGTCTGAAGCAAACCCTCATGGCTTTCATCAGGGCTGGCCACCAGGAGCCGGTGCTGCAGCCCTTTGGTTCTAAGGTTCAAGTTCTGGGGGCTGCTTTTAGCTTTTCTTCCCTCAACTCTGGCACTTTGGGCTTCAACACAGGCTACACCTTAGAATCAACAGGGAAGCTTTTAAAATACACAGATGATCCTCATTACTGAGGATTCTGTTCTTGCAAATTTGCCTACTCATTAAAATGTTATTTGTAAACCCGGTATCATTTCAGGATCATCCCAGACATGTGCAGAGCAATGAAAAATTCAAGTCACATGACGTGCACATTCCCACCTTAGGTTGAATAAGGCAGTGCTCTGCCATCTCATTTCAGCTCTCATACTACAAAAAAAAAAAAAAAAAAAAAGTCCTTTTTGTGGTATATTTAATGCCACAGTTTTTCTCATTTTTCTCCTTTTTGCTATCCTTTGTCCTTTTTACATGTTTAAAATGGCCTGCAAGCTCAGTGCTGAAGTACTGTCTGGTGTTCCTAAGCACAAGAAAGCCATGTTTGTGCCTTTCAGAGAATTTGTGTATGCTAGATAAGCTCTGTGCAGGCATGAGTTATATGTGCCGTTGACTAGGAGTTCAATGTTAATGAATTGACAAACTACATTAAGGTGCCTTATGATGGACACTTGGGTTGTTTCTATCTTCTGGCTATTGTGGAAAAGGCTGCAAGTATAAGTTGGTGTGCAAGTGTATTTCAAGTGCTTTCCATTCTTTGGGGTATATTATTAGAACTGGAATTGCCAGGTCATATGGTAATTCTAGGTTTAATTTTTTGCGGAAGCACCAAACTGCATTCCACAGCAGCTGCACCATTTTGCATTCCCACCAGCAATGCATGAGGGCCCCTATATATCACTGCATTCTCTCCAACATCTGTTTTTGAAATAATAGTCATCCTAATGGATGTGAAGTGGTAGCTCATTGTGGTTTTCATTTGCTTTTCCCTAATGATGTTGAGCACTTTTTATGTCTTATTGGCCATCTGTATATCTTCTTTGTAGAAATGTCTATTCAAGTCCTTTGCCCATTTTAAAATTGGGACTGAAGAATAATAAAGGGGTCTTTGACCCAAAATAGCTTAAGAAACATCCACATGGATGTGAGGAAATAAGCACGTGCATCTTCTATTGGTGAAAGCACAAATTAATATATTCTTTTTAGAGGACAATTAGGTAGTAGCTATTAGGGCATAAAATGCACATCCCTTTCAACCCAGCAATTCATTTCTAGGACTCTGGGCTGCATGCAAAGATATATGTACAAAGATGTTCTTGAAGCCTCATTTGTAATAAAGTATCCTTGATACAGTCTAAGTCTAGAGGTGGATGAGAATTGAGAATTGAGGAGAGGGCTTGAGAAGCTAACAGGGAATGCTAACTTCCTACATTCTATACGTGGTTATTGTTTGCACTTTGCACAATAAGCATGTGTTCCTTTACTGCTTGTTTGATAAGAAAGGGGTCCATGTGCTGACAACTGAACTGTCTGAGGCTTTGATCACTCTTCTGAGAGACCCACATCTAGAGGTGGATGGTGAGTAAATTATGTTTCATCTACAACAGAATACTAGCTATAGATACAAAGAATAACAGATCTGTAGGTGCTGAGAGGAATGATTTCCAACATATTTTATTAAATGAGAAAAGATTCATACTTTATCATAATGTAAAGTATGAATCCATTGGTTGCAAAAAACTGAACTAAAATGATATGTGCCCATCTTGCAAATGTAAATGCATTGCGGAAAAAATGAACATACTCTAAATCATTTACAGTGGTGACTGGTGGAGAAGGGAGTGGGATTGAGAAGCTAACAGGGAATGCTAACTTCCTACATTCTATACGTGGTTATTGTTTGAACTTTGCACAATAATCATGTGTTCCTTTACTGCTAGTTTGATAAGAAAGGGGTCCATGTGCTGACAACTGAACTGTCTGAGGCTTTGATCACTCTTCTGAGAGACCCACATCTCCAGAGGCCTGTTGTAGATGCCCTGGCTTAGGTTAAACAGGTCCTCCAAGCCTAAACCCAAAATAATGATCTTCTTCGCATGCCACCCTCCATTCTAGATATTTCAGTTACACAGCCTGTCACATCCCAGATCTTTCCAAGGGATGCTACCTTGCTCACAGCCACTGATGAAGGGACAGATTTGGCAAGCCGGGTATTCCATCACATGACTTCTATCCCTATCGGATCACGGAGGGGCCCTTGGACACCCAATCCCTAGGCTATCAAGATTCCTGGATTGAAACTCCCAAGACAACCGAGTTTCTCATTCTGGGACATGCAATGAGATTAAGTAGCCTGCAGTGAGAGGAAAGGGGAATAGAGCCATACAAGCAGCCCAGACTTGCTCCTGAAGTGAGCTCTTGCTGCAGGCCCAGGGCAGCTTGTATCCAGACCCACCTTCCAGCCTAATCCTCCAGGACCCCGCCTTGAGCTTTGAAGAGGTTCCATGTCCATTACCACCCCACCGCATCCCTGCAGCTAAAACCCCTGGCTTAAATTTTTCTTGCTTTCCCTCAAGAAATCTCCACTGCAGCTTTACCTTTTGTCTGGGCTTGGCTCCCTAAATCTCAGACTCAGTGAAAGGCACCACATTCACCCCCAGTCCAAGCTTGAGACCTGGACATCACCCCCCCCCTCCTCCTCCTTTACCACCTTTCTTATGCTCTACTTCTACTGACGCCCCAAGTTCTGACAACTCTGACTCACGATTTACTTTTAACCCATCTCCCGTTATCTTCATCCAAATGTGAATTCATGGTCTCTCCCTCCTAACCTGCTCCTCCTTCCTTACTTCCTATCTCATCAAAGTATCGAAGCTAGAATCCTGGCAGTCAGCTTCACTCCCCTTCTCCTGTCTCATGTCAGATCTGTTCCAGCCCCCTCATGCTCTCGGTCCTAGTGGTGTCACCTAGTTCAGGCTGCCTCCAAGTCCCTGGCAGCAAACTCAGGGAACAGAGTGGGAGCGGAGACAGAAGGCAGGGCCACCCATGGGAGGGCAAACAGCTCCCACGTGTGTCTGGGCTGTGTTTGGATGACCATGGGATATACGTGTATCCTTTAACTTGGGCTCTTTGTATGAACCTCTCTTCCTTGAAAACAAACAAGCCCAGACTAAGATTTGCTTTGTGCCTATGCCTTTAGTGGTGCCCACCATTGCCCACTCTCAACCCAATCCTCCAGACACTTGGATGATACTACTTTTCCCTGAAAGTGCTTGGCTCTCAGCCCTGCATACCTTTGTTCAAGCTCCCTCTGTTTGACATGACCTTCCTCCCCTCATTCAGTGGCTGAGCTCCCAAAGGTGTTTTTGGAATGATTTCACACACTACATCCTCTTGGAAGCCTCCCTTGACTTGCACAGGCTTGGGCTTCCTTTTCTTTATAGCAAGAGAGTATAGTGTAGTGGGTAAGGGCTTGTGCTCTTGGATTCAAATGCTGGCACTACCATTTACTTGCTGTGTGATCTTGGTCAAAATTCTTAACCTCTCTGTGCCTGTATCTTTGTTTGCAGAACGGAGGACTGTCATGAGGATTAATGAATTAGTACGGAAAACGAGTTTAGAACAGTGCCTGGTACACTCTAGGCACTCAATAAATGTTAGCTTTGACTGCAGTTATGCCATAGGACACATGGTGCCAACCCCTGAATTGTGAGCCTTCCATTCTCAGCTTAAGTCCTCTGAGGCACCACCCCTGACTCCTTAAGGCAAGTGTTTTCTAAACCCCATGACTCTTCTCCCTAATCAGACTCCTTAAGCTTCTTTGAAAGAGAGGAGCATATTTGCTTTTGTATTAATTTTGTCTAGCACAATCACTGGCACATAGAAGGTAATCAGTAGATGTAGTGTGTGTGCTGCAACTGTGAACTCACTTGTCTGAATCACCCACTAGGCTGTGAGCAAGTTGTATCCATCTTATTCTTTGTATAAGGAGAGGCAGCAGGGTGAGGAGTTACTGTGCATGGACTGGGGCCAGTCAGCCTGGCTTAAATTATGACTGTGCCACTACCTAGATGTATAACCTTTATCAAGTCTCTTAACCTCTCTTCTTCATCTGTAAAATGCAGATAGCAATAGTACCTATCACATAAAGTTGCTATAAGTCTCAAATTAATATTTTTGAGATGCTTAGAATAATTTCCAGCCATAGTAAGTTAAAAAATGCATGCATATATATGAATATATGTATACACTGACATATTAATATACGACTGTGTATGTGTGTGTGTGTGTGTGTGTAATATATATGTTATTTGTATTCATACAGCCTACCATAACCAAGAAGGCCCAAAGCACTAGAACTTAGCAGGCACGATTCTCTGCACAGAGGTTTGTGTCCTCCTTTACACAGCATCGGTTTTGCTCAACAAGGGGGCCTCCAGGCATCTTCATCAGCTCTTCATGGAAATATTGTAAGGATCAACTACCTCATCTCCCTGCCTCTCTACCTCGACACTAGCCCATCCTCCCACACTGTTTAGTTGGTTTTCTGCAAGGCAGAGCTGATTACATTGTCCCCTGCTCAAAACCCTTCAAATGGTACCCTCTGCCTACAGGGTAAAGTCAAAACTTAATGTGGCCTAGGAGGCTTCACCCCAGGCAATGCCTGCGTCCTTTTCCAATTAATGTGACCCACATCCCCATCCTGGCTCCTGCTGTGCTGCAGTGTGCCTTACATCTGGACCATCTTTGCCTGCTCATGCCCTGGGCCTTTGTCCCTGCAGCTCCCCTCTGGCCCACTTGACAGATTTTTAGTTATCCCTCAAGACGCAGCTCAAATGCCTTAGAAGCTTTCAGGGTGCTGTCTCTGATCGTCATCCTCTGGTAATACTGACTTCTATACTATTCTATTATAGTAGCAGATTATACATTTATTATATGCCACTGTGTTTTATTGCAATTACTAGTTTATGGGTTCTTACTCCTTGCTAGCAGGGTCTTATTTGACTTGGTGTGCACAGTGCCTGGTATGAGGTAGACACTTACATGCTTGTTGAATAAATAAATAGTAGGGCTTTAATGAATGCTTAATTATGAGAATAGTTCATATGCTCACTAATCAAATTATGTGTAGAATTACTGTGAATTTTAAAGCTATCTTTAATATTTTAGTAATATGTAGTTTTCAGTTTGCTTCATAATGATTATCTTACTTGAGCCTCCTGTTCTGATCCTCCTGTGACATAGAAGGGGCAGGTATTGTTATTATTATCAATAATAATAATATAAACATCGCTGTTATTTACGGGAAAGCTGAGACTGGGCAAAGGCCAGTGATTTAGTACTGGTGACAATAGGCAGAAGTCTCTGGAAAAGTTAAGAATTACTTTTTGAACTTAGTAGTAAAAGTATCTGAAAGGTACCCTTTCTCTCCTGAACTTAGGCTTTAGAGGACAAAATATATTGAATTCAGGTAGGATTTGTGAAATCCCATTAATTTCAGTGGGAGAAAATCTCAGTGGGCTTTTAATAATACAAGAATCACACATAGTACTTCAGAGAATTGCTGCAAATTCTGAAAAAGTAAAGTGTAAGGAGATCAGAATTTTATTATATGCCTAGATATAAACCTCTGAAAGGCAGTTATTTTGTAAAACCCAGCATAGCTTTTTACTTTAAATCATGTGAAGATACAAAGTCTTTCTGTTACTTATAACTTCTTTCATAAGTATGTGATATGCCCAAGTAATGGAGAAGTTTCCTCTTGCAAACTTGTAGCTCTTCCCGGGGGCTTTTAACCTAAGAACTGGATTTTAAGGACCATGATGAGTTTCAGATGTCCCCAAACATGGTGGCAATATATGCAAAATAATGGGATGGCTGGCCTTCTGAAGATGAAGTACCAGTGCCCAAAACTCTTGGGCCATCAATTGCAGAGTCTTGCCTATTAGTGGACTAGTTCCCTTCAGGATGTCAGTGTTATTACTTGCTCATTTTTGATACTTAAAATTTTGGCCATGTAGGGTTTGATATGATTTTTATTTGCAACTGGGACGCCAACTGAGGAGTCTTTAGATAGACTGCATGTTTAGGAAAGCTGATTAAATGTATTCCCCTTGTAAGTGCCCAGGGCTAGGGTTGTGGGTGGTAGAGGATGTGAAGAAGATTTCTGGAGTTACAAAATTGGGAGGGAAGAAATGAGAAGGAAAGCTTGGTTGGCTGCCGCTCCCTTGCTTTCTTCAGAATTTGGATCTACATATGAACGTCAGACGTTCCTAAGTGGGAAAGGGAATTGTTTTGGATTTTGTTTCAGAGAATTAGAGATTTCAGGAAATTAGCAATTTAGAATGAATTCCCCTAGCATTTGGTTTAACAAAGCAAGTGCCGCAAACCTTCGTTACTGACCTCATGATAAAGAAACATAAAATGCTAATTGCTCATCTTCTATTAATTGTTTGAAGATCCTTCAGATTTTCAAAAAAAGAAAGACAGCACCTGTCTGTTCACAGCGACACAGCAAAACCTCAGTGAGGGGTCTCGTTGCCGTTTGTCTTTTAGCTTGGGTCTTCTGTTAATTTGCAAAAAGATTTGCTTAATTGCAAAGGGGTACATCTCTACAGTGTGTGCACGTAAGAACAGTTTTAGGGTCACAGAATATACAACACTTAATCAACCCAAGTCAAAAGGGAACATCACAAAACATCAAAAGGAAAGAAATATTTGTGACTTGTCCTAGAATGTTATCCTGTGAGCCGTCTTCTACAAAGTTAGACCAACTTTTCTTTCAAGAGTAGCTATTGCTATTATGGAGGAAATGAGAGGACAGGAAGGGAAGACTTCATTAATATTGCCAAGGTCCTTTGAAGATGCAGACGGCCAGGTGAGCGTGCTTAGTGTCGGATTACTGTATAATTAGGGGTCAGGTCTATTCCAGATCATCTCCATCTCTGGCTGAGTCTTGCTCTACTGTTGCAAACAATTGAGCTCTTTCATTCCTAAACCTCCCTTTAGAAGAACATAGTTCTGCGGGGAAGCCATGTAAGATCATCAGCTGAGTCAGACTGTCACACATGCGTACATACACATACATTCACACACACACGTCACTTTACAGAAGTGAAATCTTGATTTCCCTTTCTGTTCTTCAATCAGGAAGAAGGAGTTCCCGCTTTGAAAATGGCAGCAAGCCTTCACAGAATAGACCTTAGACCTCTGAGAAATACAGAAAATCCATCAAAAACATCCAGTAGTACTTGAAATAATTTTTCATATCCACCTGCGAGAAATAAACTTGCTGTTTTTTTTTCCAGGGCCTGTTTCATTTTGGGGCATATTAGATTCTTCTGAATTCCAACTTACTTTTCTGGATAAATTAGGCTTGTGAACCTACTTTGTTTCCAGAACTTGTTCCCTGTCGGGTGTTGAAGCGTTACTGCCAATTTTTTTTTCTAAGAATGATGGAAGAGTCAGGTTTAGTACTAAGGATTAACTCAGCAGTGGCTGCTAAATTCTTTGAAATTGTTAGATGAAAGGCAAAAATAGGTCTGAACTAAGTATACGTATCGCTGCTGCTTTTGATATTATTATGGGAATTTGCCATTCAAGGGCTATGTTATGGGATAGTTCTCTCTTTAGGTGTGTGACGTTGTAAGTCTTTTTTAGGAAAAATGCATTTCTTTCACGAGTATCCTTAACAGTCTTTAACCACGATAACTTCCTTTTCTTGGCAGACTCTGATCCTATGGGATATAATCTGTCTCTTTCTTCATTCAATGTTCGTGGAGAGCCCAACACAATCCCAAACCCACAGTGGGGCCACAAACCAATTGTTCAACTGAATTGAAGCTAATGACTTACCACTTCCAAGTGGGATCAAATAGCTGCAATTAAATATTGTTCCTCTTTCAACTGAGTCAGTGGAAGAATTCGGTTGGTTTTTGTTTGTTTGTTTTGTTTTTACCATTTCTCTCCCTAAAATCTCTAAACTTCAGGGTTTCATTGGTCTGTCCAAGGACCTTTAGTGCTGTATTTGTGGCCTGAGGAAGGAGGTTGGAAGCTGGATTCCATAAGGACAGCTTCTGCCCAGGCTCCTGCCCTGTGCGGACCCTGGCTGTGCATCTTTCTCCACCAGGCCCACACCTGCACTGCAGAGGCCCTGACCAGTCTTGCTGAACTCCTCTCACCTGTCCTGAAGCAAACTGATGAGCGCGTGCCACTCCAGGTGCGCTGCCAGGCTCCGTGCCAGTTAACTAATTCACCGAGAAGACAGCTCTGAAATTGCTCCTGCCTACAGAGGGTAAGGGTGTATATAAAGAGAGATTTTTCAATTTGATGAATTCCTCTGGGAAATCGGGATTTACAGTTTAGGGAGGAAGCTTGTTCCTGGAGCATGTGCATGAACATTCTGCCAGGAGCAGCTTGTGTGGCTCTCTTGGTGGTCCAACTTGAACGCACAGCCTCTGCAGTCTCATCCCAAAGTCACAGCCCACACAACTGGCATCTCCCTTGGTGGCTGGGAGAACCTTAGACCAGAAGCCCTAAGCTCTGTGTGGGAGGGAAGAGCTAGAGGAGAATAGAGAGGGGATTGTGACCCAGCCATCTAATCCTTTCTACCTAGGAATTGGTACCCCGTGTCCTCTGGCTGCTTTGGACGTAGCCGCCAGTGTGGTGCCAAAAAGGAATGGCTGCTCTCTGAGAAGGGAAGGGTTTTCTCGGGCTGCAGGAGGCTCTCTGGGAGCTGGAAAGAAAAGAAGGGAAATGACTCTGAGGATCTCCAGCAAAACCCCTCTCTCTCAGCGGAATGTGAACACCGAACAGGCTTCCTTTGCTACTACTTGCCTAGTATTTTGCAAATTACTTTTCAAAGAGATACCCTACCAGTATCAATGTCTCCATCTTTGAACACATTCTCCAAAACAGGCAACTGGATGCTGCTATCCCTATATTGAGATAAGAAGTGCCCAGGCATTTCTCAATGTTTCCAGAAGTGCATTACTAATTGTAAAATACTGAAATCACTAATTATGTACATGCAAATTAAATCATAACAACACTGGAATCTGTTTGCAATTCCAACGTGCTTTCTTGAGAGCAAAGGTTAGAGTAACTGTTAGATCTTAGGGCATTGTTTTAGGAGGCCCTGCGGGAAGGAGAGGGAACTGCTTGTTCTAGAGAAGTAACCTCCTAGCATCCACCGCTGGAAATAGGAATTGACTACTTTGAAGATAACAACTGAGATTTTTCCTAATCTATGTAAAAAAGAAGTTTTCTCTTTGCATGTAAGTGAGGGCTCATTCCTTCATCAGGAGAAAAACAGCAATGCAATGATATTTTTTTCCAAAAAATACTGTTAATGTGATCAGAATCAAGATAATCAGAATCTCTCTTTTGGTAGGATTTTAAGCTAGCACAACATTTTAGATCTTTTTCTTCTCTAGCCATTTGAAAATTCATTCCCGGTTACCCGTTTCCTCTCCACTTAATAATGCATGATTAACAGATTTCATAAGGGGAGGTCAAATGAAACCCTAAATGCAGCCAAAGTAATGGCAGAGGGGGCTGGGAATGGGAGAGTTAACAAGTACCGAGGGACCAGCTCATGCATTTTTAAGGATTTTTTTTCTTCAACATAGAAAATTGAGGTAGGTAGAATGTAGAGGCTGTCGTTTATATAATCATTGCATCTAAAATAGTTTTTCACTGTACAAGGAAAAATAAAGTGATTAACAAGATCCATTGACAGCTTAATCAAGGCCAACACTCCTTTTGCTGGCTGTTAATTTGTAACTAATTTGCTGCTGCTGATATACTTTTGACAGGGAGTTCTCTCTCTGTAGAAAGGAAGCAGAACTCTGGAAACCAAACACGCTGCTCTGAGCGCTTCTGCTAAACTAATCTTTGTTGGTACTGCTAAAAAAAAATACACATGTATGTAAAGTTGATTTTCGGACTTAAATCTCTGTCATCACAAGCAGTGTTCTTTTTCTTTTTTTTTTTTTTGAGGATAAAAATTTTGAATTGGGTTGGGTGGAAAGGGAGGGGAATTACTCTTAATATTTAAAAAAGGCCATTAGCCTGTTAATTTATTGCAACCCATTGTATAAGCAGTATTTTTCACATAAAGACTAAGTGGAGGCACCTTTAATAATAATAGTAGTTTACCTTTGTAGGATGCATTGGAGCTTTACAAAGCACTTTGACCTAAACATAAGGGAAGATTGAGGAAATACTGTTATTCCCCATTGACAGATAAGGAAATTGAGGCTCAGCATTTAAACAACTTGTCCCCAAATAATTCAGGTATTAAAGGGAAGGATCAAGAATGGAACCCAGTATTCCAATTCCGATTTCTGATTTCCTTCACTGCACCATACATAGCTGCACCTAAAAATTATAGAAGTACCCTGGGGTGCTCTGAAAAATCAGCTTAGGGTTTTGAGCAGAACTTCTCTCAGTAACTAATAAAAACACATTCGTATCTTCCCACCCACCCCTACCACCTCCTCCCTTCCCTTGACAAATCACACTCAAGTGTCATCGAAAAGAAACACTTCCTACCTCTGTCATCTTTCTCCCGCCCCCAACAACTCTCTGCTATTCAGGCTGTCAGATTCTTTTGCAGAGGATTTGAGACTTTTATCTAGAATGGGGGGAGTGGGGGCTCCTTTGTCTAAATTCTCATGACATTGACAACTAAACTGTTCCATTAATTATTGAGGGGGAAGTAGGGGCACAGGGTTTTCGCAAAGAACATATAATTCCCAAATCACCTCTGGTTATAAAATATAGCCTCTGAATTGATCTTAACCCTCTCCTAGCTCAGACTTGAAATCATTGATTACATTTATACAGAAAGAGACAGATTATAAAGTTATTCACCCCCAAATAATTAAGAAGAATATATTATCTGCAAAACTGAACTAGTTAAATATTGGCAATCATTTAACTAAAAGGTCATTATAGATTTGGCACCAAAGGTAAGCCAAAGCCATTTGCAAGCCAGAGTTATTGGAGATCCGAGGGCCATGACTAAGAAGAGACAATTGGTTTGCTGCAAGGACTGAAGTTAACTTCTCTGCAACCAAAGATCCTTGAATAATTCTTGAGGAGAGTCCTATCTTAGCAAAAATCATTGACCAACAGCACAAATCAGGCTGTATCCGCATGCTAGGTAATAAAGCAACTAAGTTTCTAATAGGAAAGGATAAAAGTACTTTGGAGTAACCAGAAGGGCTTTATGGAGGCAGATGGAGCTTTGAGTTACCTTTTGGAGCCTGCAGACCATTTGGTTAGGCTGGGAAGTGGCATCAGTGACGGTGGCTGGGAGGAGGAACTAAGGAGACTTGAGTTGAGACTCAGATTTGGTGAGGAATTTGTGCCAGTTTGAAACTGTTGTGTATCCCAGAAAAGCCATGTTCTTTAATCTTCATTCAATACTGCTGGGTGGGATCTTTTTTATTGTTGCCATGGAAATGTGACCCACCCAATTGTGGGTCCTACCTTTTGATTAGGTGCTTTCCATGGAAATGCATCTCTGCCATTCAAGGTGGGGTTGCTAACTGGAACCCTTTAAGAAGGAACTATTTTGGAAAAAGTTTCAGGGCCAACAGAGCCCACACAGCCTGAGATCTTTGGAGATGAAGAAGGAAAACGCCCCCGGGCAGCCTGATGAAACAAGAAGCCAGTAGAGAAAGCTAGCAGACATCATGTGCTTTCCCAGCTGACAGGGGTGTCCAGAAACCAAAGATCCCAGCAGATACCACCAAATGCCCTCTCACCTGATAGAGGTGTTCCAGACAACATCAGCCTTTCTTGAATGAAGGTAACCTTTTGTTGGTGCCTTAATTTGGACATTTTCATGGCCTTAGAACTGTAAACTTGCAACTTAATAAATTCCCTTTTTAAAAGCCATTCTGTCACTGGTGTATTGTTTTCTGGCAGCTTTAACAAACTAAAAAAGATTTTAGTACCAGAAAAGTGGGGTGCTGTGGCTTGCAAATACCAAACATGTTGGAACAGCTTTTTAAATGGATAAGGGGAAGATTCTGAAAGAGTTATGAGGAACTTGATAGAGAAAGCTTAGAGGGCTTTAAAGAGACTGTTTTTAGAAATATGGACTCTAAGGATACTTCTGATAAGACCTTAGACAGAGATGATGAAAGTGTTATGCAAACTGGAAGGAAGGCTATCCTTGCTTTAAAGTGGCAAAGAATCTGGCAAAATTGACTACTGATTTTGGATGGAAGGTAGATTTTAAAAGCCATGAACTTGGATATTTAGCAGAAGAGATTTCCAAATTAAATATGGAAAGGTTTCTCCTTGCAGCTTATAATGAAATGTAACAGGAAAGAGATAAGCTGAGAACTGAACTCCTGGGTACAAAAAACCCAGAAATTGATAGTCCAGAAAATCCTGGGCTTCCAGAAAGAGAGACCCCAGAGAATACTGTCCCATGTGAGGCTTTAACCAAACATGGAACCAGTCAGCCATTTCAGAAAAAAGACCAGGACTGGAGATGGAGTTATCCAGGAAAGATGTGTGGAAAGTCCTATTGTCTGATGGTTATGATCCCTGTCTACTACACAGAAAACCAAGAGTGTTATGGGATTTGTAAATGGAACCACTGCCAGCCTGGACTAAAAAGGACAGAAAAGGGACAAATTGAAGGAAAAATAACTCCAGAGGCAGAACCATGGAAGCTAAGATCTGAACCCAAGAAACCTCAGGCCAGGAGAGCAGACCCACCCATGCACTTGGAGAGGGTGAGTTTGCCCCCAAAAGCAGATGGAAGGCAGATGGCAGGAGTTTCAGTGTTCCGGGCCTTGGAGGGGGTAGATAACACTCCTTGGAGATTGAGGAGAAGCTGGTTGCCACCACATTGTTCTGAGGGGGTTGAGCATTTGCCCCAGAGATGTCAGATGGGTCTGGCCCCTATGCTTGGAGAGGGTGGAGCTAAGAAAAAGGTGGTCTCCCCAGTGTCCTTCAAGGTTGCAGTTCTCACCTCACAGTTTGGAGAGAGCCAGGCCACTGCATGGGCCCTTGGAAAGAGTGGGACTGCTGTTTCTAAAGCCCTCAGGATAAATGACTCTTAGATTTTGAAATCTAATGGACTTTGCCCTGAAGGTTTTTGGAACTGTTTGAGTCCAGTGACCCCTGTGTTCCTTCCAGTTTCTCCCTATGGAAATGGAAACATGTATCCTATGACTGTTCCTTCTTTGTATGTTGACAGCAGATAACTTGGTCTGAGTTTTTACAGGTCCAGAACAAGAGGAGAAATTTGCCTTAGGCCAGACCATGCCTTATAGCTGACTTTGATGAGATTTTGTGCTGTTTCAGTTTATTGTTATTGAAAAGGTTTAAGGCTTTCTGATATTGTAATGGAATGAATGTATTTATGTCTTTTGGGGGTCCAGAGGGTGGAATGTGCCAGTATGAAACTGCTGTGTACCCCAGAAAAGGCATGTTCTTTAATCCTCATTCAGTATTGCTGAGTGGGATCTTTTTTATTGTTTCCATGGAAATGTGACCCACCCAATTATAGATGGCCCGTTATGATTAGGTCATTTCGATAGAGATGTGTATCTGTCCATCCAAGCTGGGGTTGCTTACTGGAACCCTTTAAGAGGGAACCATTTCAGAAAAAGCTTCAGGATCAACAGAGCCCATACAGCCAGGATCTTTGGGGATGAAGAAAGAAAAACACCCCCAGGGGAGACTGATGAAACAAGAAGCCAGTAGAGAAAGCTAGCAGACATCGCCATGTACCTTCCCAGCTGACAGAGGTGTTCTGGATGGCATCAGCCTTTCTTGAGTAAAGGTCACCTCTTATTGGTGCCTTAATTTGGACATTTTCTTGGCCTTAGAACTGCAAACTTGCAACTTAATAAATTCCCTTTTAAAAGCCATTCTGTTTCTGGCATATTGTATTCTGGCAGCTTTAACAAACTAAAACAGAGTTTAACTTTGATCTGCTAGATAATAAGAGCCATGTAGAGCTCAAGTTGGTGAGTGACACTGAAAAAGTGGTGCTCTGGGAATATTAATTTTGTAAGAGGATGAAGGGAAATTTGGAGAAGAAAGATACTTATGGAGACCAGAGGAAAGGAAGGAAAAACCTGAAGAACATTGAAGGAACAAAGTCCTCATCAGGTAACTACGTTCTATCTTGAGCTCTTCTACTAATTTGTTGTGTGACCTTTAACCTCTAGCAAATCATTGAACCTTTCTGGATTTACATTCCTTTACCTCAAAATGAGGCATTTGAATAAATTGTCTTCCTTCTCTAACATTAAAGGATTCTATAATTCCAGTAATTCAAATCCCAGGGACAAGGAAAATGGTGCTTTGGTGGGCTGCAATAAGGAAATTCCCAATGGGCTTCTCTCAAGGAGGTTGTATTACTCCATTCTGTCAAAGGACCCTCTGCTCTTACTCTGAGTACAACTCCATTACACTCTGAGAATGTCCCATCATACTCTGTTACTCTCTGGGTGTGATCCAGACACTTTCATAGTCCTAATAATATTGTTATCAGACAAAATTTCCAGATTATTCACTTCTACTGTGAACATCTATTACATCTAAAATTCCTCATTTTGATCATGGTGATGAACATACAACCATGTGATGATATTGTGAGACACTGATTGTACACCATGTATAGAATATTTGTATGTTAAGAATGTTTGTATTTGTATGTTATCAATAAAAATATTTGAAAAAAATAAAAATAAAATTCCTCATAAAAGCTCAACTGCAAATTTCCAGGTAACCCATGAGTATGAAAACCTTCCTCTCACCAGCTGGCAGGAAGGGATGAAGTTTCATTCATGTTGTATTACCAGAGACCAGTGTTTTCCCTAGTACATGTCAGCTCAGTAAATCCATGTCTATTGAATGTGTGAATGAATGAATGAATGAGTAAATGAATGACAGATTCCAATTTTCCAAACTTTAGGAAAACTGCTATTACCTTAACAAAAAAGAGGAGAAATAATCAACAACAATCTATTTTGTGAATTTTTTTAAATGCCCACATCTGAGTGATTGCTTCAAGGATAAAAAGCTAGTTATAGATAGATATGTTCAAATATGCTAATATGCTGGCGTATTAGCTAGCAATCACAATGTAATCCATTTCAAATTGACTTCCTGAAAAAAAAAATCAGTGTAGCAAATTTAGGCTCTGCCAAAATGTACCTCCTTATATAATGTTCCATATTGCTCCCCAGTGGTATCAAGTGTTAAGTGTAGTGACCAAGAAGAACAAATTAATCCACTGAGTGAATTTACTTTGTGTATTAGTGGATGATATTTAATTCTGTACCCATTTTAAAAAATTGAATTCCATGCTAATGGTAAGGTTTTTAAAAATTCTTCACTGGCACCATTTCAAAATGACAAATGAGATTTCTCTGTGTGAGAAAATTCCTTCAAGTAATTCAAAGAAAGTGATGGATCATGGGTATGACACAAACAAATACATGAGTCAGGTTATATTAAGATCTTTTTGTTGGTTTTGAGTGGTATTTTTTTAGGGCCAGAGTTTATCAGAAGGGATGTGAACATCAAGATGATTGTAGTAGAATGTCCAGGCTTCTTGTATGATGCTCTATTAAGATTGGTCAGTGTGTGGGATGAAGACACTGCCTAAGGAGGGAAATTGGCAGAGCAGGAAGCCCCAGGAATCAGATCCTCCACTAGAACAGCTATTAAACAGGTAGGATATGTCCGAATCGACTGGTTCAAGACTCTACAATACAGGAGAACACTACACAGCACCCAAGGAAAAGTAGGAGGGAGAGGCTGGTAAATTGTGGCAAATATCAGTGAACTGCTCTCTCTCTTCCCATCACCCATTTCCAGTCTCATGGCTGGCAGCAGTGAGGTGCTCAAACCTGGCCCCTGGTGCAGTGTGCTGGTGCCCAGGTGGGACACAGTTCACCAAGATCTGGGGTATATGGTACAATTGCTGTTTCTGCTTTTGATTAGCTACTTCACATCACAGGGGCCCCAGCTCTGAGGGTGGCTTGTTCCAACCTGCCCAAGACAAAGGCAGTGGAGACTTAAAGATGGCATGTTTCCTCAGAGCTGCGGAGGACAGTTAAAATGATGCATTTGCTGGGCAGGTGCAGAGTCAAGAAACTGCAGTTTTGGGGAATTATGTGAGAAGTTCCTGGCACCCATCCTGGTCCCTCCCTCAGCTCCCCACCTCCAGGGCAATTTGGAGCCAGCAGGTGCTTGCTTTGTGGATCCCTGGCCTTGTTCCACCTGGGAAAGACTGACTTAGGAAACTCTTCTCTGGCATGCCCCTTCCCACAATTTGTCCTCCAGGCCAAAGCAAAGTAAGAAACAATTGAGTCAGGTGACCTGGAACAAAAGCTTATCTGCTTTAAGTCCTGCAGTGGAACAACTGAAAGAGGGAGACGGTCTGTTTCCAGGAGAGTAGAGGGAGCATACAAATTCCTGTAGAGAGGGGAACTCCTAAGGCTACTGGCAAGTACAAGTCCAGGACAAGACACAGACTGAGAAAAGACAGGGATGACCCTGTACTTTGCATTTGCCTTGGGCTGACCTTCCTGAGAGGAGGCCTGAACACTGGAGGAGAGCAACAGCCAATGCAAAGCCAATTTACAAAGACTGTGAACGGTGTTTCTTTGCTTGGTTTTGTTAGCGCCCAACATTCAAGAAAATCTCTGTCATTTCACTAGCTGGATACAAATTCAAGAAGCAGACATCTTAAGGATATAAATCTCAGAGTTTATATTTTAAAGTATTAAAATGTGCACTGTGCAAAAAAAGATTACAAGACAAAGAAAGAAACAGGAAATAATGTCCTATCGAAGGGTAGAGGATAAAAAAATGAAAACATCATTGAAGAACACCAGATGGTGGGCATACTGGACAGAGACTCATGAAACTGAACTTCATTATGCTCAAGGAGATGAAGGAAAGTATAGAGAAAGAACTAAAGGGTATCAGGAAAACAATGAACAAATAATATGAAATCTGAATAAAGAAAGAGAATTTTTTTAATAAAAGGAACCAAGCTGAAATACTGGAGTTGAAGACTACAATAACTGAAATGAAAAGTTCCTAGGAGTGTTTCAAGAACAGATTGGAGCTAGCAGAAGAAAGAATCAATGAACTCAGAGACAGGACAATTGAAATAATCAGGCTGATGAGCACAAAGGAAAAAGAATTATAAAAAGCAAAATAGTCTAAGATCATGAAGCATGTGACAATATGGATAAACTTGAGGGACATAATACTGAATGAAATAAGCCAGACACAAGAGGATGGGTACTGTTTGATTTCACTAATATGACCCTGGTAAAGGTAAAATCAGGGTCGTATGTAGAATATAGGGGACCTAGAGATACACAGAAGCTAGGGATAGGTGACCTGTTACCTAATGAGATTGAACTTAAATATACAGGGATAGAGAGAAGTGATGGTAGTTCATTAGTGGATTTATAAGTAATATGGCCATATTGAGGATGCATGTGATTGAAAAGGGTTGTATAGAGTCATGTATCTCACTGATTAACACTACACATGTAAGTATGTTTTCACATGAACCACTTCAAAGGTATGAATCTTGTACAAAGAGTCAATGATAGAGAGGTTTAGGGGGAAAACTGCTATTGTATGCTATGGCCCACTTTTAACAGGAAGACATCCCCAGTACCACAGCCATACTAGGGGTAAATAATTGGTGGGAAGGGACAAGAGTTAAGAGGAGTTTTGGATTTTCTCTTTGGTGAGGGTGTGGTTATCTGTTATTTTTCTCTCTGGGGCAATGAAAAATGTCTAAAATTGAAAGTGATGATGACTGTACAACTAAGTGAGGACACGGTGAGATACGGATTATTTATTTTGGACATTATCCACAATGCCCAATGGATGGAGGTGGCCGAAAGGTACCTTGAATGAGAAGCAGAGAGGCAAACTGTGGTGGACACATTATACATTATAATGGAATATTGTGTGGCTACAGAAAGGAACAAAGTCTTGAGGCAGGCGACAAGGTGAATGAAACTTGAGGACATTATGTTGTACAAAATAAGCCAAAAACAAAAGGACGCATATTGTATGGTCTCTTTTAGGAAATACTTATGAGAAAATTATAACTCTCATAGCAGTCACATTTATTCATGACCTTTAAGTGTTATTTCGAGATTTTGAGATGCTATGCTATATGTATATAACCTGGTATTTCCCTGGAACTTTGGGTAGCTGTGTGACACCTAAGACCCAGAGTTGGAGTTCTGCAGCCCTGAAAGTCAGCATGCAACGACTGCTATGGAAACTGAGAAAGAGATCAAGCTTCAATTAGAGATCAGAATGAAGCTGATCTGGTTGGGACTTAAGGTAAATCAGAATACAGGGTAAAGGATGACAGTTCTGTATTTTAGAACTGCGCCTACCGTATGAGACCAAAGGAAGAGAGCTTTATTTTGTGAAAAAACTTAATTTTCTGTAGTATATAATCTAACTCAACCTGTCTGAATAGCTCATTTAAACAAACCAAACACATGTAGACCAGAATGGGAACGAAAGCTTACAATTCTGTACAGCTTAATGTAGTAACTGGAATACATCTCAAAGTATATTGAGCAGATAATTAAAAAGTATTGGCATCCTGACCAAATGGGGGAAAAGAAGTATAACTAATAAAGTATCAGTGACAGAGAGAGTTAAATAGATTTGAGAGGCTACTCTGAAGGTTGCTTTTATGCAAGCTTCAGTTAGACCTTGCTACCTATCATAACCTGCCAAAACCAAGCCAGGACCATTCCAGCCAATCCTCAAGAACACCTAGGACCATATATAAGATTCCACAAGGGTTCCATGCACTCGAGTAACTTTCCAGAAATCTACAACCTCCAGATGGGTCCCTGGTACAGATAAGTCCTGAAACCTAGAGGGCCCAGCCTTTCCCAAACATCAGAGAGTTCCACCCCCCACCCCATATTAGTGACAGATTCTTTCAATGTGAAAAAGTTAGCATGGCCATAATCCAAACACCCCTAAAGAGAGGGATGGAAAGATCAAAGGTGGTAGAGTTATACAGGGAAGATAGGATTTAACAAATGAATGTGAATACTGAATCATTAAATTGATATCTCTTTTAATCTCCAGTATCTTAAAGCAGCTAGAAGTAAAAACCTAAAATTTTGGAATTGTAACCCATGTCAAACTCTGAAATATGTTCTACAACTGATTGTGGTGCTGTGCTTGGAAATTTATTGCTTTTTTGTATATATGTTATTTTTCACAAAAAAAGAAGAAAAAAGTCAATTATGATGATAAAAAAATATTTAAGCCTTTTAGCCTCCTATATTCTGGAGCAGCTAGAAGGAAAAATCTGAGAGGATTGTATAGTAGCCCATGACACACTCTGGGATCTGTCCTGTAAATCCCTGTTGAAGAGTGCTTTGAAAACTATTGCTTTTTTATTTCTTTGCTTTGTATATATGTTATACTATACAATAAAAAGTAAAAAAAAAAAGTATTAGCAAAGTCTCTTGAGGGATGAGAGAAAAAATATGGAACTATTAAATTTTTACACTTGGGAAACCCCTGGTACTCTCTCAAACTCTAGGGACTCCCAACTTAATAGACCAAGCTGCTGATCTTGAGGCTTGCTCTTATGAAACTTATTTCTATAATGGAGAAGCTAAGCCTACCTATAATCATGCCTAACAGTTACTTCCAAAGAACCTCTTTTGTTGCTCAGATGTGGCCTTTCTCTCTCTCTCTCTCTCTCTCTCTCTCTCTCTCTCTCTCTCTCTCTCTCTGACCAACTCTGCAAGTAAAATCATTACCCTCCCCTGCTGCATCGGACATGACATCCAGGGATGAAAGTGTCTCTGACAACATGCGATACGACTCCTAGGGATGTGTCTTGCCCTGGCACCATGGGATCAACAATGCATTCCTGACCAAAAGAGGGAAAAGAAATGAAACAAAATGAAGTATTATGGCTAAGAGAGTACAAATAGAGTTAAAAGTTTATTCTAGAGGATACTCTTAGGCATGCTTCAGCTACATATTGCTAATTGCTACAGTTTGCCAACCCCCACCAACATCATTCCTGTTAAGCTAAAAATTAGGATTCTATCTGAGATTCTAAAAAAGTTTCACACACTTTCCAAAAGGTTACAACCTCCAGATGGGTTCCTAGGCTAGATAAGTCCTGAAACCTAGAGGTGCCAGTCTCTCCAAGAACATCAACCAGTTTCATCCACCACCCATATTGCTGAAACTCCTTTTCTACAGCAAAAAAGTTAGAATAGGCATAACCCAAATATCCCTAAAGATTGGGAGAAGAGTCAAAGGAGAAGCAGGAGATATAATGGAAAAATTAGGATTTAACAAATGAGTATGACTACTGAATCATTATATTGATATTTCTTTTTAGTCTCCAGTGTCTTAGAGCAGTTAGAAAGAAAAATCTGAAATTGTGGAACGATAACCATTACCAAACTCTGGAATCTCTTTTATAACTACTTGTTAAAGTATACTTTGAAATTTATTGCTTTTTGTATATATGTTATATTTCACAATAAAAATGTTTTTAAAAAGCTTAAGAAACTTGTGGGATGCCACCAAGCATATCAATATACACATTAACAATATATACTGATAAAAGGGTTAATTCAACAAGAAGACATGACAATTATAAACATATATACATCTAACAGCAGAGCCCCCAAAACATATGAAGCAAATATTGAGTTGTAAAAGGATAAAAAAGAAAGAAGGGACCATAAGGAATATTCAAAGAAATAATGACAGAACACTTCCCAAACTTAGCAAAAGATGTGAATATTCACATTCAAGAAGCCCAGAGAACACCAAACATAATAAACATGAAGAAAAATACACCCTGCCATATATTGATTATGCTATCAAATGCAAAGGACAAGAAGAAGGTTCTGAAAGGTGCAAGAGAAAAGAAATGTAGTATGTACGAGGGAGTCCCAATTTCTTACCAGAAACTATGGAGGTAGGAAGGAAGTTGGTTGAAATACTTATGTGCTGAGAGAAAAAAATTGCCAACCAAGCATTTTATATCTGAGGCTTTAAAAAATTAGGCTAGATGAACACATTCCCAGATAAACAAAACCTGAGGGAGTTCATCACCACAAGACCTGCCCTACAAGCAATTCTATTGGGAGTTCTTCAGACTGAAAGGAAAGTATACCAGACCGAGGTTAAAATCAGATTAAGAAATAAAGACCTCTGATAAAGGTAACCATATAGGTAATTATAAGTGCCCAAACTACTATTTTCTTTTTTAATATGTAATCCCACTTTTTACTTCTTACAGGTGCTAAAATGCAAATGCAAAAAGAGTACAAAGAAGGTATGCAGCAAATCAAATATGACTGATACATATTTAGGATGTTAAATTTTAACCCCATGGTAACCACAGAGAAAAAAAAAAACATATATCCAGAAAGAAATGAGAAGGGACTCAATATGGTAAAATACAAAAAAATCAAGTTTGAAAGTAAGCACTAATAAGAGATTTGAGGGATAAAGAAAGTATAAAACTTACAAAAACTAAATAGCAAAGCGGTAGAAGAAAGTCCTGCACCATCAATACTTTAAATATAAATGGAGTCAACTCTCTAATCAAAAGTCAGAAATTGGCAGAATGGATAAAAATGTATGACCCAACTATATACACACTGTTTACAAGAGATTCACCTTAAATTCAAAGACATAAGTAGGTTGAAAGTGAAAGTATCAAAAAATGTACTATGCAAGTTTAACAAAAAGAGAGCTGGGATAATTATACTAATAACTTATAAAATTGACTTTTAGTCGAAAATAGCCATGAAGGACAAAGAATATAATTGATAAAGGGATCAATTCAACAAGAAGACATAACAATTATAAAGATAAATACATTTAACAGCAGAGCCCCCAAAATATATGAAGTAAATATTGTCAGATTTGAAGGGAGAAACTGTCAGTCCTACATTAATAGCAGGAGATGGTAATACATCACTTTCAATAATGGATAGAACATTTAGACAGAGGTCAATAAGGAAATAGAAGACTTGATCAATACTCCAAACCCACTAGACCTAACAGACCTATATAGAACACGTCACCAAACAGCAAAACAATACAATTCTTCTCAAGTTCACATGCATCATTTTCCAGGAGATCATATCTTAGGTCACAAAACAAGTCTCAATAAATTAAAAAATATAAAAATCATAAAATGTATATTCTCTGATCACAATGGAATGAAGCTAGAAATCAGTGAGAGAGAGAAATGGAAAGTTCACAAATATGTGGATATTAAACAACATACTATTAAACAATAAATGGTATAAAAAGGAATTCACAAAGGAAATTAGAAATATCATTAATTAAAATGAAAACATAACATACCCAAACTTACGGGATGCAGCAAAAGCAGTACTGAGAGGGAAATTTATACCTCTATATGCTTACATTAAATAAGAAGAAAGATGTCAAATCAGAGACCTAACCTCAAAACTGGAGCAATTAGAAAAAGAACAAATTAAACCCAAAATAAGCAGAAGGAAGGGAATGATGAAGATTAGAGTTGAAGTAAATGAAACAGAATAAAAAATATAAAGAATAAATAAAACGAAAAGTGAAGGAAAAAAGTGAGTATACAAATAACTAAAATTAGAGATAAAAGGGGGGACATTAATACTGACCTCACAGAAATGAAAAGGACTAAAAGAGAGTACTATGTACAGCTGTATGTCAACAAATTGGATAATCTAGATGAAATGGACAAACTCCTACAAACACACAAGTGCCTACACTGACTCAAGAAGAAGTATGAGATCTCAACAAACTAATTACTAGAAAGGAGATTGAATCACTAACCAAAACCTCCTGAAAAGAAAAGCCCAGGACCAGATGGCACCACAGGGGAATTCTACCAAACACCAGAGGATTAACAGCTTAATCCCAAACCAGATAAAATAGAAATTAAAATGACAAGAAAATAAAATTACAGACCAGTCTCTCTTGTGACTATAAATGCAAAAATACTTAACAAAATACTAGCAAAGTGATTCCAACAGCACATTAAAATAATTATACACCAGAACAAGGAGGATTTATACCAGCTATGTAAGTGAGGTTCAACATTTTAAAAAATCAATAATGTAACGTACCATATTAACAGAATGAAGGGGAAAACCACATGGTCATTTCAATTGATGCAGAGACGGCATTTGACAAAATACAGTACCCCTTCTTAATAAAAACACTTAGAAGACTAGGAATAAAAGGCAACTCCCTAACATAATAAAGGGCATATATGAAAAGCCTACAGCTAATATTCTATTTAATGTGGAAGACTGGAAGCTTTCCCTCTGAGATCAAGAGTAAGACAGGGATACCCAATATTGTTCACTATTGTACTGGAAGTTCTTGTCAGAGCAATTATGCAAGAGAAAAAGAAAAGGCATCCTAATTATAAAGGAAGAAGTAAAACTTCCATATACACAGATGATATGATCCTATATATAGAAAATACTGAAGAATCCACAACAAAGCTTCTAGAGCTAATAAATGGATTCAGCAAATTGGTGATGTATAGGATCAACATCCAAGAACTCAGTAATGTTTTTATATTCAAGCAATGAACAATCAGAAGAAGAAATCAAGAGGAAAAATTCATTCACAATAGCAACTAAAAGAATTAAACATCTAGGAACAAATCTAACCAAGGACGTAAGGGACTTGAACACAGAAAACTACAAAGCATTGCTAAGAGAAATCAAAGATGATCTAAATAAATATAAGGACATTCCAAATTCATGGACTGAATGACAATATTGTTACAAGGTCAATTCTACCCAAACTGATTTACAGACTGTCCCTGTTTGAAAGTATTATGTATCCCAGAGAAGCCATGTTTTAGTTCTGATCCAATCTTGTGGCCGTAGCTATTTCTTTTAATCCTGATTCAACACTGAAAGTTGGAAACCTTTGATTAGATTATCACTTTTGATTAGATTATCTCTTTGGAGCTATGACATGCCCGATTGCGGGTGTGACCTTTTGATTAGATGGAGATGTAACTCCGTCCATTTCAGATGGGTCTTGATTAGTTTACTGGAATCCTTAAAAGAGGAAACATTCTGGAGAGAGCCAGAAATGATAGAAGCCTCAGAGCTGACAGAAACTTCAGAGCAGAGCTGGCACAGATGCTGACACTTGGAGGACAGACACATGAATGTTAGGAAATGCTTGGACTCAAGCAGACATTGCCATGAGTTGTTAAGCAAGCCAAAACCTGGAGAGAGCCAAGGGAAGCCAAGAGATGAAGGCCAGACCCAGAGAAGCAAAGCAAGGAACCCACATAGGAACAGAGGCTGATAGCAACAGAGCCCAGGAGCAAGGGACCAGCAGATGCCAGCCACGTGACTGCCCAGCTGATGGAGGTGTTCCTGACCCATCAACCTTCCTTGAATTAAGGTATCTTTCCTTGGATGCCTTAGTTTGGACACTTTTTAAAGACAGAACTATAAACTTGTAAATTATTAAATTCCCCTTTTTAAAAGCCATGCTGTTCTGGTATATCACATTCCAGCAGTTTGCAAACTAACACACAGACTCATCACAATCCCAATAAAAATTTCAACAACCTTCTTTGCAGAAATGGAAAAGTCAATCAATCACATCATATGGAAGGGTAACAGCCCCCAAATAGCCAAAGCCATCTTAAAAAAGAATAAAGTTGGACTCACACTTTCTTATCCTAAAGCTGATTACAAAGCCACAGTAATCAAAACAGCACAGTACTGGCACAAGGACAGACATATAGACAAATGGATCCAAATTGAGAGTTCAGAAATCAACCCTTACATTCATGGTTAACTAACGTTTGCCAAACGGTTTAAACCACTCAACTGTGAGACAATAGTCTCTCCAACAAACGGTGATGGGAAACTGGATTCTCATATGCAAAAGAATGAAGGTGGACACCCCAACTTACCCCATATACAGAAAATCAACTCAGAGTGGATCAATGACCTAATATAAGTGCCAGCATCATAAAACTCTAGAAGAAAATATATGGCAGCATCTTCAGGATCTTGTGTTAGGCAATGGTTTCATAGACTTTAAACCCAAAGCACAAGCAACAAAAGAAAAATAAATAAATAAATGGAACCTTCTCAAAATTAAAAACTTTCAGGGATCAAAGGACTTTATCATGAAAATAAAATGACAACCTAAACAATGGGAGAAAATATTTGTAAACCACATTCTGATAAGGGTTTAATTTCCAGAACATATAAAGAAATCCTAGAGCTTAACAACAAAAAGACAAACAACCCAATTAAAAAATGGGCAAGAGGCTTGAATAGACACTCCCCAAGGAAGTTATATATATATATATATATATGGCAAAAATGCACATGAAAAGTTGCTTAATATCTTTAGCTATTAGGAAAATACAGATAAAAACTACAATGAGATACTATTTTACACCCACTAGAATGACTACTGTTAAAAAACAGAAAATTACAAGTGTAGGAGAGGATATGGAGAAACAGGGACACTCATTGTTTGTTGGTGGGAAAGTAAGATGGTGTAGCCACTGTGGAAGACAGTTTGGCAGTTTCTCAGAAAGTTAACTATAGAATTACCATATGACCCAGCAATCCCACATCTAGATATATATCCCAAAGAGCTGAAAGCAGGGACTTGAACACATATTTGCATACCGATGGTCATCATGGCATTATTCAAATTGTCAAGGGAAGCAAGCAACCCAAGTGTCCATCAACCAATGAACGGATAAACAAATTGTGGTACATGCATGCAACAGAACATTATTTGGCTGTAAAAAGGAATGAAGTTCCGATACATGCCACAACATATATGAAACTTGAAGACATTATGTCTAGTAAATAAGCCAGAACACATAAGGACAAGTATTGTTTGATTTCACAATATGAAATAATTAGAATAAACAAACTCATAGAGTCAGACCCTAAAATACATTTTACCAGAGAATAGAGCATGGGTAGCGGATGTTAATGCTTCAGTTGTACAGAGTTTCTATTTGGGATGATGGAAAAGTTTTGGTAATAGATGGTTGTGATGGTAGCATATATGTGAATATATGTGAATATAATTAGCAACACTGAATATGTATTTGAATATAGTTAGAAGAGGGAATTTTGGGTTGTATATACGTTACCAGAATAAAAAATTTAAAAAAATTAATGGAACTGTATAACACAGTGAATCCTAAGGTAAACCATGGACTATAGTTAATAGTATAATTATAAAAATGTGTTTTCATCAATTGTAACAACGGTGCCACACAAATGCACAGTGTTAATAATTGGGTGGAATATGGGAATCCTGTATTTCATGCATGATTTGTCTGTAAACCCACAATGTATCTAATAAAATCAAGGAATGAATCCACAATGATTTAATCTATGAGCACACTCAAAAAAATAAAATTAAATTCATTGCGTGAGGTGCTTGGTTGCTTCCTGAAGCAGAGATTGCAAAGTCAAATGTAGAATTTTATTGATGAGCCACTTGGGGTGGGGCGGCAAACACTCCATTTTCGTCTTCTTTAAAATGTCTTTTAATCAACTACCCAAAAATTATTCATTGAGGAACTGCCCATCATGGTGGGAAACTGCAATACCAAATGAATTAGATCACTGTCTAGGTGATCCTAGGGAGGATCCTAGGGAGGAGCTCTCGTTCTTGTTGACTGGAGTCAATTAGATTTCAAGATGTTTGTAGTGGTTCTCAGATCTGGTCAAACTTGTGTAGCAGTTAAAACAATATTGCAAAAGCTCATGGAAATAAAGGCCCTCCCCAAATGGCTTAGGTTTGGAGGAAATGATTTTACACAATCTTCAGTGCATTACTACATTAAAGGTTGATTTCCTAAAATATTTTGTGAACTGATTCATAGATCCCAGTGATTCTAACTCTATCGGACTCTAACTCTATGCCTCCTTTTTTCTTGGGTTGAGGGGGGTGGGGGAAGGTGCATGGTCTTGGAATCGAACCCGGGTCTCCGGCGTGGAAGGCGAGCATTCTACCACTGAACCACCCGTGCACCTCAATGCCTCCTTTTTATAACAGATATTTTGTAACGCCTGCCTGCAAAGAAGTTCACAGGTAATATGACACATATAATTTAAAAAATCATTATATTGCCCTATTTGTAATATAAGGGGAAATAAAGGGAAAGTAGTTTATTTTTAAATAATACCAATAACAAAATGTTAATGCTTGGGCACAACTACACAATAGGCCATAATGAAGCCCTTGGAAACTTGCTCTCTATGGAATTACCATGGACGTGAGAGCTACAAAATGCAGACTGGTGCATTACTGGTGAGGATGACATTTACCAAATGGTGCATAACTCAGAAAGTTTTGAACAAAACCAGTTTTCACTTGATGCATTTTTGGAAAATTCAGTGTATTTCAAATCAATGCAAGAGCCACTCTGCGCTTATATTGGAAAAGAAGTGGGGTTCTGGCTTTAGATAATTGTAAGCATATCTTTCTCTTGTGTGTTGGGTTGTGTCTGAAAGTCATGAAGGATACTGGGCACCTCTTTCCACGGTGAGACTGTCCCTTGCATGGCAGGACATCTCACATCCCAGGTCCTGCCCATCAGGAGTATTCCACAGCCCACGTGACAACTCAGAGGTGCCCCTACATTCCCGTCATGCCCATTCTTGAGAACCTCTGACAAATGCCAACCATCTGTCAAGCCCAGTTCCGGTCACCCACAGCTTTCTCCATTGCCCTAGGATTCTCTCCTTCCTGTCTTTCATCAATCATATTTAATAAATAATAAAATAACTTTTAACAGTGTTGCTCAATTAGCTGAAAATCAAGTAATCGAAAATCTTAAATAACCATGTGTTCCTTTCTCTACTTTTATAATAGCTGATGAGTAAATGAGCTAATATCAGATTTTTAAAAAAAAAAACTACCCTTGGGTATCCATACTGATGACCTTTAGGCTGTGCAGGACTCTGAAATGCCTCCAGTTGTTTAAGCGAGATTAAAGCACATTCAAAATGGTTCTGAGTTAACACAAATACTTTCACCATGGTCTTATTACTAAAATATTCATAGTTTTCAAGAATACAGGTGCTTTGAGGACAAACCCTCGTGTTTGCATTTTCCATAGTACCCTCTCCTAGCTGAAGGCCCTCACTAAACAGCTGTTGAAATGAGTTGAATTTGTCAATGCAAAATATTTATAGTGACTAAAAATATTAATCAAAACATCTCAGCTTCAATCCCTCCAGCTAGATGGAATTTTAATAGACTATATTTCACTTTCAAGTATGTCATCATCATCATCTCATGATCAATAAAGACAAACATGAGTCGTATGCAGATGAAAACTCTTCCCATAGGTTATTCTTTCAGTGATTTCATTCCAGATAAAATGAAGTAACCTGAAATCTGCAGAGTAATTATGCCAGCTAGCGTCACGTCATCATTTATTCATTCCCAGGATAGAAGTGTTTCTCCTCGGCCCTACCAGAAACAAGTTTTGCTAAGGCAAGCAACCCCCAATTACAGTGATCTCTTCGCTGTGGAAAAAAATAACCGTATAATTAAATTTTGCAGGTGCAACAATCCTGCCACCACAAACCGTGGAAGGAAATTTGTGAAATTATCCTGAGCAATTTTCTCTAGTGTAATTTGGAAATTAGCCCACCTGGAGACATAAACCCACAATTTCATCTGCCGTTGTCTTATCATGCTTAGCTTGTCTTAAATGCTGGGACTCTAACTGCAAAAAAGAAACAGGTTTGAACATCAAAATCTCAGCAACTGACTCAAATATTTCAAAAGTTTGAATTCCAGGTCCATTGACTTTCTCGGCAGCTTTTAAAGACCATAAAAACCAACCGAAAGTACTGCAGGGCATAACTAACCTGCCAGAAAAGTATCACAGAGTTGGGCCACTTGGGAACATGTGCAGACTTGAACTGCCGTGTGCTGGGCCAGAGCCTGAGTTCCTGGTAACCGCATGCAGCTTCTCCTGAAGAAACGAGTGTGCGAACACACCTCAGAGAACAAAACTCGTTCACACCAAATAGTGCGACCTCCTGGAGAGAACCATTTTTAACCCTTCTCTCAGTCTCCCCAGTGTTAGAGGGAGGGGTGCGATTCAGACTCTAGAACAAAGACACAAAGTTAGAAATTGTTCTGTTCCTTCTGCAAGTCACTGGGTGACTTGGGGAAATAGCTTTCTGAGCCTCAGGCTGGCCATCTGCAAGAGGGCTTTGGGATCTTCAAAGAAAAGACTCACCACCATTATCTAAATAGTTGTACTTTCAGGCTGCGCAGTCATTCCTCTTTTGTTCCTAAAATTTCTCACGGGGTTTGACTCTCTCGGAAACCTTAGAATGTCATCTTCTTCTCTCCTCCTGTCCCCACCCCAGGCCTCACTGAACACACTTATCTCTTGAGCTTAGAGTTAACCATGCCGCTATTGGGTGTTATCTTGTTATTAGCATGGCTTACTTGCTTTTATGTCATACAAATATGTAAGCAACCTAGGTACATAAATGCGTAAAAATATATTCTTATAAAACTATACATCCCATATAAAGCCTTGACACTCATATATCTATACCCATCTATTTATATTCCATTTGAACATTGCTGCTTCCAGGAAGCCTTACAACACTGCCTTGCCCAATCCAGCCTGAGTAAGTGTCCCTTTCATAACCTTCTCCAGCATTCTGTGCCTCCATCTATCAGAGCTGTCATCTCCATGTTGTAATTGTGTGTTTAATTGTCTGTTGTACCCATTCATCTTTGAAGGCAGGGGTTGTATTGTCTATTGCCATCTCTCTTGTGCTTAGTACAGTATTTAACTAGGTACAGTTTAACTAGTACTTGTAAACTTAGCATGGTTTAACTGGGGCTTAGGTTAAAATAGGTAAAAGGAATGGATATAGTTGCATTTAGACCTATGTAAACATTTTAATACATATCATTCTTTTTTTCTCTTTGTAATTTTAAAAATTGTGCTAACAACACACACGTATATAACAAAATTTGTCATTTTAGCTATTTTTTAAAGTGTATAACTGAGTGGCATGAATTCCTTTTACATGTCGTGCTAACATTAGCACCTTCCATTACTAAAACTTCATCACCCAAAACAGAAACTCTTTCCTCATTAAGCAATAACTCTCCATTGCCCTCCCCTCAGCCTCTGGTAAACTCTAATCTATTTTCTGTCTCTATTAATATGTTTATTCTAGATATTTCACTTAGGTGGAATCATATACTATTTGTCCTTTTGGGGTCTGGCTTGTTTCACTTAGTATAATGTTTTCAAGGTTGATTCATGATGGAGCGTGTATCGCAACTTCATTCCCCTTTATATAGCTGAATAGTATTCCATTGTATGGATAGGCCACATATAAGTTGTTTTGAAGCTTTCAAAAGTTATAGAGGCTCCTGATAAACATTTTATTTTTTAATTTTTTTAAATACAAAAAAAACACCAAATAAACACAAACATTCCTATTTTGATCATTCCGTTCTACATATATAATCAGTAATTCACAATATCATCACATAGTTGCATATTCCTCCTGATAAACATTTTAAACAATTTATAGAGGCAAATATGAAAGTCTCTTTTCATCCCTCCTCATCAATCCACTCCTTTTTCCAGAGGAAACCATCAGTAAAGCCTTTTCTTTGAGGAAACCACCTGTAAAGACTTTTCTTTGCATTTATAAACATATTAATGTGTGAACAAAAACATATTTTAATACATAATGGGATTATATTTTAGGTATTCTGTAACTTGCTTTTTTCTCCTTAAAATATTAATATCTCATTCTTTGTATTTATGAACTCAGAATATTGATTTTTCAGATATTCCTCTGGCTATTTATTTATCCATTATAAAAATATTTAATATACTTGTTTAAAACTCCAACAGCACAGAAGGGTATAAAATAAAAAGTAAAATCACCTTTGTTTATTTCTTTATCCATCCCACACTTCAGAGGCAAAACACTTTTAATTGTGCCTAGTTTTAATACTGTTGGTGATTATCCCCCAATTCTAAATAATTTATTGATGTCTCAACATTTGAAGGTATCGATCAACTCTCTAGGAGGAAAGCTGAGGAGTGTGGTACCCTGACTCCACGTGCCCTTTACTCTTCCACCTCCTGATTTCCTTCCTGTTGCTGATTTACTTATTTTAGTGGTCATATTAAAAATTGTATAAAAAATACTTAGAATTTAAAAAAAATTTTTTAAAAAACTTAAAATTTTATCTTGCCCCATAAACATGAGGCAGGAACTACTGGTAATCTGTGTGTGTCATGACTTCGGAGCACTTCCACTTCTCTCCACGCCAGCTCTGCCTCCACCTTCACACTTCTCTTGGCTCCACCATTGTGGACAAGGCTGTGAGATTTTCCTCTGAGCTTTAGGGTTTCACCTGTTCATGCCGTGCCTCTGCCTTTGGGTCCAGAAATTAGTTTAAATTGATCAATAACACCTTTCTTGTTTTGAGTGTTGTTATAAATTAATTCTTTTTAGAATACTTTTTTATTGCCTTAGTGGGTTTGGGGGTAGGTAGGAGAGATAAAAATATGTTCTTAAGACATTTTGAACTGGGTTTTCCTGCTTCCTTTGAACGTGATTATTTCTTTCAGATAAATTCATTAACATTTCTTAATTCAGGTTGCCCTTACATATAATTATGTCTGTGATTTGAATCATATTGAAAAGAATTTTCGATTAAGATTATTTTGATTTGTCGATTAAGATTATTATTTTCATGTCATCACTGTACCTCAGCTTGGTGTTCCGCATTTGTCTGTCTCTACATTGTTTCCTCATAGGCAATGATGGCAGAGTTCTATAAATAATGACGTGTTTTCTCTCCAATAAATCACTTTTATAAACTTTGGCAGCATTGTGTTGTTTATAAAAGAACTGGCTTTAATGAAAATATATATACACTAAAATGAAAGTTTTTATTAAGAAATTGAAGTTGTTTGTATCAAAAACTACTGTCATGAGTTCCAGGGGTGTAAGTCTCTCCGGCAACGTGGGACATGATTCCCAGGATGAGCCTAGCTCTGGCATCTTGGAATAGACAATGCCTTACTAATCAAAGGGGGGAAAGAAATATAACAAAATAAGGTATCAGTGGTAGAGAAATTGCAAATAGAGTCAAGAATCTATTCTGGATTTTACTCTTATGCAAGCTTCAGTTAGATGTTTTGCAAGTTGCCATGGTATGCCAAGCCCCAACCAGCAGTATACCTCAAAATCCTGAAGAATACCCAGGGCTCTATCTGAGGCTCACTCACTAAGTTTATGTTTCAGAAACTTAAAACCTCCAGATTGTTCCTATGCCAGATAAGCCCTGAAACCCAGAGGCATCAGTTTCTCCCCAAACATCAACTAATTGCATTCCCCTACCCCATAATGTCAACACCCCTTTTGAACATGAAGAAGTTAGAACACTCATTACCCAAATATCCCTAAAGGTTGGGAGAAGCATCCAATGAGAGGGAGGGGGTGTAAAAGAGAAGATGGGATTTAATAAATGAGTATGTCTACTGAATCATTATATTGATATTTCTTGTTAGTCTCTAGTGTATTAGAACAGCTAAAAAGGAAACAGCTGAAATTGTGGAACTGTAACTCACACCATACTTTGAAATTTGTTCTAGTTAAACTGTACTTTGAAATTATCACTTTTCTGTATATGCTATATTTCACAATAAAAGAATGTTAAATTAAAAAAAACGATTGTCATTTGTTCATATGGTCTGTCTTTCCTAGTAAAGATCGTAAACTCATTGAGGAATTTTCAAGAACTTCTGAGACTGCATCATACTAGTTTTTGTTATTTGCAAGGCATGTAGTAGGTATTTGATTAGTTTTGACTGAACAGAACTGAGCTCGGTGGCATCTGTTGATTCTCCACTGCAGACTTCTGGGCTCTAAACCATGAGGACAGCATGGCTTTGACATTTCTCCCCTAAATGACTGTATGAAGGAGATTTTGAATTACCTGAGAAAATCCCCTTTTAATCATAATTTTACGTGACGTCTCTCCCCTTCTTGTATGCCAGTACTAAATGGAACAGGGAAACTAAGCTCAGTGACAGCAGATGACTTCTTCCAGTTTGTCAGATTACACATACAACATTTCCTGGAGGTTATCCAGTGTAATTCTTAGTGGTGGGGAATATAAATAGGGTGCCAATTACTTAAGATGTGCTCATTACGAATTCGAAAGCAAATATAATTACGACATGCCAATTGCATAGGAAATAAGAGTGCTTTTCAATGAAGCCAGGTCTGTTTTATGAATCCCATATGGCTCCTATGGGATCTGTTCTTACCTGTTTTTCATCTCCATCAAATACTGATTACAGAAGACAATGGCTTAGGATGTAGGAAACCTACTAGATTGCAAACGTCCTATTTATGTATATTTATCTTGTATCCCAAGTACCTAGCTAGGCACACAGTAGATACTTTAACATATATGTCAGATCTTTGTAATACCTATGGTAGAAAGGAAGCTACTTTTTTTTGCAGTGGTTTTTTTTTTTCCCATCATAAAAAAAGCATCCAGAGTTTGTGTTCACCCCTGCTCCAAGGAACAGCTAGAGAAGTAACGGGAAGGCAATTGGGATGGTGATTCCAGGGTGTGAGTGACCCGGGAGGATTTCTACACCACATAGGGAAGCCCTGGTTGCAAAAGCTGAAGAATTGAGATGCAGAGAACCAGAGACTGTCCGTTACTGCAAACAGCCTGCTGCGTCCAAATGGAGGTCCAGAGCACTCAGGAGTGCATGGCTGGGGAGACCAGGACAAGGAAGTAAGCCAAACCACGGTCCTTGAATGCACTATCTTCAGGTGCCTCATGCGCCTCACCCCATCCCACCCTTAACTGGTGACTCCCCACACACTTTGCGCATCTGAACCCCATCATCTCCCACAACCCTTAAAGTGCCCCCAGCCTGACCCACTCGCCAGGGCGCCGCCCCAGAACCCCGCCCTACGCACGCGCACAAGCCTGCTCCAGGCACCCTCTCCCACACAAGCACACAGTCTAGCCCCGCCCCTCCCAAGACCTAGCACCAGCGCTCAGGCCCTGACCCCAACTCCCCCTCCATGCCTCCTGCAGGTGGTGGCCTGCATGGCCAGGCTGTGGGCACTCACCTTCATGCTTGGGATATACCCACCTTCAGCCCATAGAGTCGCACAACCCCACCCCACCCTCCCCAGCTCTGTGCACTTGTATATCAGTACCCCCAGATCCACACGTGCACACGTGTGCACCATGCTACGCCTCCTCCCCTAGCTCTGAGCAAGTGCTGACCTGCACACATGGGCTATACCTGCCTCCAGCTGCTCAGTCCTGCCCTGCTGCTCCTGAGCTCTGCACACAAACATGCCAGGGCCCCGCCCACAGACCCAGGCACACGTACAGCCACATCTCCCACCGGGCCCCCACACATCTGTGCACTGACCTCTTGACCCCTGCACCCCACTCCCCCTGAACCACACACATGCAGACCCTTGTCCCACCCTCCAGCACAAGTGCCCTGCTCCCACATGTGGCATGTGCTCACATGTGTATCTGTGCTACATGGGCCCCGCCCTGTATACGTGTGCACCCCTGCCCCAAACACCACACCCTGGCCTGCACTTGCGCAGCCCATCTAGTGCCACACCCACCCGACATCACCCGCCTGACCCATATACTGCAACCCCTTCGACCTGTGCCCCACCCCTACATACTCACGCACCCGCATCCCCGCCCCTGTGTATACCTCCCCCTGTGCAAAGATACACTTGTGCACTGTGTTCCATGTGCTGAACCTCTATGCTCTGCACCCCACACCCTAATACCCACGACCCCCACGCTCCATGCGCCAACCCACATCCAGCATGCACACCAATCTTGTGCATTTGCACACCCCCCATTCACCTCCCACCATGCCCTACCTCTGTGTCGCCCGCAGAGTGCCCTGCCACTGCGCTCTGAGGCCTGCCTGACCTGTAACCCACCCCTACAGCCTCCGCACTGCACATCTGCAACCCTGCTCTAGTGCACCCCATGCTCATAGGCACCAGCCTCGTGTCGCCGACCTGTGCCTATACCTGTACGCAACCCATCACTGCAGTATTGTGCCCTACCCCACACCCCACATCCTGCTCCATAGCCATCCCACAAAAACACTACTGAAGAAAATCAGCTTCCAAAGTAACTCTATCAAGATATTTAAATGCCTTCAGGCCACAGAAGATCACTATGCATGTGAAGATGCAGACAGATATAGCCCAGCCTAATGACCAGACTAAAACACCAGAGGAGACATAGACCTTGGAACAACTAATCGAAGATGTTCATATAACTTTACTGAATAAAATCAGGAGGCTGGCTAATGACATAAAGGAGATCAAGAGGACACTAGAAGAGCATAAAGAGGAATTTGAAATAATAAATAGAAAAATGACGGATATCACAGAAATTAAAGATGGTGTAGACCAAATAAAAAATATGCTAGAGACACACAACAGTAGATTTGAAGAGGCAGAAGAAAGAATAAGTAGACTAGAGGACAGGACAAGAAGCTACACTAACTCAAGAAAAAATACAAGATCTCACCAAACGAATCACAAGTAAAGAGATTCAGTCAGTCATCAAAAATCTTCCCACAAAGAAAAGCCCAGGGCCAGATGGCTTCACAAGGGAATTTTGTCAAACATTCCCAAAAGAACTAACACCAATCCTGCTCAAACTTTTCAAAAACATTAAGGAAAAAGGAACACTATCTAACTCATTTTATGAAGCTAACATCACTTTAATATCAAAACCGATGAAAGATGCTATAAGGAAGGATAACTACAGGCCAATCTCCCTAATGAACATAGATGCAAAAATCCTCAACAAAATACTAGCAAATTGAATCCAGCAACACATTAAAAGGATTATACACCACAACTAAGTGGGGTTTATACCAGGAATGCAAGGATGGTGCAACACAAGAAAACCAATTAATGTAATACAGCACATTAACAAATCAAAAGGGGAAAATCACACGATCATCTTGATTAATGCTGAAAATGCATTTGACAAAACACAGCATCATTTTCTGATAAAAAAAAACACTTCAAATTAAAGGTAACTTCCTCAACATGATAAAAAAAAAAATGAGACTGAAAGCTTTCCTCCTCAGATTGGGAAAGAGACAAGGATGCCCTCTGTCTCCACTAGTATTCAACATTGTACTAGAAGTTCTAGCTACAGCAATTAGTCTGGACAAAGAAATAAAAGGCAAATAGGAAAGGAAGAAGTAAAACTCTCATTATTTGCCCATGACATGATACTATACTTGGAAAATCCTGATAAATCTAACAACAAAGTTACTCGAGCTAATAAACAAATTCACCAAGTGGCAGAATATAAAATTAATGGAAAAAATCAGTAAATGGTTTCTATTCACAAGCAATGACCTAACTGAGGAGTCAAATAAGGAAAAAAATAGCAACTAAAAGGATCAAGTATCTAAGAATGAACTTAACTAGGGACATAAAGGACATGTACACAGAAAATTATATACCATTACTAAAAGAAACAAAAGATCTAAATAGGTGGAAAGACATTCCCTGCTCATGGATAGGAAGGTTAAATGTAGTTAAGATGTCAATTCTACCAAATTGATCTACAGATTCAATGCAGTACCAATCAAAATTCCAACAACCTACTTTGAAGACTTAGCAAAGCTAATTACCAAATTCATCTGGAAGGGGAAGAGACCCTGAATAGCTCAAAGTATCCTAAAAAAAGAAGAATGAAATGGGAGGATTAACACTTCCTGATTTTAAAAACTTATCATAAAGCCACAGTGGTCAAAACAGCATGGTACTGGTGCAAAGATAGAAGTATTGACCAATGGAATCAAATTGAGAGCACAGAAATAGACCACCAAATCTATGGTCAACTGATCTTTGACAAGGCCCCAAATCCATTGAACTGGGACATCAATCATCAAAATAATGAAAGAGGACCCTTACCTTACACCCTATACAAAAATTAATTCAAAGTGGGTCAAACACTTAAATATAATAACTAGTACCATAAAGCTCCTAGAATAAAATACAGGGAAATATCTTCAAGACCTAGTAATAGGAGGTGGCTTCCTAAAATTTACATGCAAAGGACAAGCAACAAAAGAAAAAAATAGATAAATGGGAACTCCTCAAAATCAAATGCTTTTGTGCCTCAAAAGACGTTGTCAAAGAGTGAAAAGGCAGCCAACTCAATGGGAGAAAATATTTGGAAATCACATTGGATAAAAGTTTGATATCCTGTATACATAGAGAAATCATACAACTCAATAAGAAAAGAACAAACAAACCAATTATAAGATGGGCTAGAGATATGAATAGGCATTTTTCTGAAGAGCAAACACAGATGGGTAAAAAGCACATGAAGAAATGCTCATTTTTATTAGCTATAAGAGAAATGCAGATAAAGACTACAATGAGATGCCACCTCACACCTATAACAATGGCTGGTATTAAACAAACATGAAATTAAAAATGTTGGAGAGGATGTGGAGAAATTGGGACACTTATGGTGGGACTGTATAATGGTGCAGTTACTATGGAAAACAGTTTGGTGGTTCCTTATGAAACTAAATATCGAGTTGCCCTATGACCCAGCAATACCATTACTTGGTATATATCTAGAAGAGCTGAAAGTAGTGACACAAACAGATATTGCACCAATGTTCATAGCCACATCATTCACAATCACCAAAATATGGAAACAATCAAAGTGTCCATCAACAGATGAGTGGATTAACAAACTGTGATAGATACGTACAATGGAATACTAGGTAGCAATAAGACAAAATGACATCCTGAAGCGCATGAAAAGATGGATGAGCCTTGAGGAGATAATGTGAGTGAAATAAGCCAGACACAAAAGGATAGATATTGAATGATTTCACTTTTATGACCAGGGTACAGATAAAAGCAGAGGCTTATAATACAGAATATATGGGACCTAGAGATACACAGAAGCTGGAGATGGTGAACAGTTCACTAATGAGATTGAACTTGAGAGTAAGAGAATAGATAGAACTGAAGGTGGTTCAATTGTGGGTCTATGATATTACCATATTGAAAGTGAACATGATTGAATGCGAATGTATAGACCTATGTGTCCCACTGATTAACACAACTAATATAAATAAGTTCTTTCATGAACTGCTGCAAAGGTATGAATCTCGTACAAAAAGTGTGTAAGTTCAGGGTATAGGGGAAAACTGCTGTTGCATGCTATGGTCTGTTTAACAGGAAAACATCAACAGTACCACAGCAGTGGTAAATAATGGGGGTGGGGTGGGGAGAAGAGTTAAGGGGAGGTTTGGATTTTCTATTTAGTGAGGGTGCGTTTACTGGCTATGTTTCTTTTGAGAACAATGAAATTATCTAAAATTGAGATTGTTTATTGACTATTGATGTTGGCCATTATACATGATGTCCAATGAAGGCAGGTGGCTGAAAGATGCACTAACTGAGAATTAGACTAGTGAACAATGGTGTATACATGTGATTGAATATTGTGCTGCTACAAAAAGGAACAAAGCTGTGAGTCATAGAACATTGTGAATGAACCTGTGGGACATTTGGTGAGGCAAAATAAGCCAGAAACAAAAGACCAAATATCGTATGGTCTCATTTAGAAAATACTTATAGGACTGCACCAGAGACCTGGATTTGATTCCCAGAGCCTGCACGTGCCAAAAAAAAAAAAAAAACCTTATAAGAAAACAGGGACCTAGATTGTAAGCTCTTATAGCAGCCACATTAAGTCTGGAGTGATAATTGTTATTTCTGGATTTTGAGAAGCTATTTTATATATGTAAATATATGTATACTCTGGCATTTAGAGATAAGAATGAAGCTGATCAGGCTGGGATTAAGGTAATTCAGAGTACAGGGGGTAAGGAAGACATTGTCTGTATTTTAGAACCTCACCTGCTCTTTGAGACCAAAGGAAGAAAGGTTTATTTGTCCAGAACCTGAATTCTCTGTAGCACATAATCTAACTCAACCTGTCTGGATAGGTCATTTAAACAATCCAAACACAGGGAGCCCAGAATAAGAATGAGGACCTTTAATCCTGTGTAGCTTAATGTAATGCCTGGATACATCCTAGAATATATTAAGCAGATAATAAAAAAGTATTGGCAAAATCCCTTGAGGGATGGGAGAAAGAAATATGGAACTATTAAATTTTATCACCAGGGAAACCCCTCATACTGTGTCAAGCATTAGAGACACCCAAATTAATAAGCCAAGCCCATGATGTTGAGGCTTACTCTTGTGAAGCTTATGTATGTAGCAGAGAAGCTTAGGCTACCTATAGGTATGCCTAACAGTTACTTCTGGAGGACCCCTTTTGTTGCTCAGATGTGGCCTCTCTCTCTCTAAGCACAACTCTGTAAGTGAAATCATTGCCCTGCCCCCTATGTGGGACATGGCATTGAGGGGTGAAAGTCTCCCTGGTGGTGTGGGAGATGAGTCCCAGGGGTGAGCCTGGCCCTGGCACTGTGGGTTCAACAATGCCATCCTGACCAAAAGGGGGAAAAGAAGTATAACAAATAAGGTATCAGTGGCTGAGAAATTTCAAATAGAGTCAAGAGGCTACTCTGAAATTCACTCTGTGTATGCTTCAGTTAAACATTGCTACCTATCATAGCTTACCAACCCCCAACCAAAGCCATTCCTGCCAATCCTTAAGAACACCTAGGGCAATATATAAGATTCTACAGAAGTTCCATGCACTAGTGTAACTTTCCAGAAACCTACAACTTCCAGATGGGTCTCTGGACCAGAAAAGTCCTGAAACCTAGAGGGGCCAGCCCCTCCGGAACATCAGCTAGTTCCATCCTCCTTCCCCTTATTATCAACAGCCCCTTTCAACATGAAAAAATTAGAATGGGCATAGCCCAAATACCTCTAAACAGTGGGAGCAAGATCAAAGGTGATAGTGGAGTTATACAGGGAAGGTCGGGTTTGACAAATGAGTATGAATTTAGTGCTGAATCATTATATTGATATTTCCAGTATCTTAGAGTAGCTGGAAGTAAAAACCTAAAATTGTGGTAATGTAACCCGTACCAAACTCTGAAATCTGTTCTACAAACAATTGTTATGATGTGCTTCGAAGTTTATTGCATTTTTTTGTATGCTATTTTTCACAAAAATGAAAAAGTCGATTGCGATGGTAGGTGATATTATGAATCAGTGATTGTACAGTTTGGATGATTACCTGGTATGTGAATATACAATATATGCCAATAAAAAATTATTAAAAAAGCATCCGAAGACTGGGATTGTATTTAATCTTATATAAAGGTTGTATTTAAGCTTATATAAAAGTTTAGTGCTGGAAATTGTTAGTAGTTAACAGCCACCCCAACCCCCAATTTTACAGCGGGTAAAATGAAGCCTTGGTATGGTCATGTGGCTGCCACATCAGAAGGGCCTTTCCTTGGTTCATGCCCCATTCTCTCTGCTTGGTTGTAACTGTCTTTCTAGGGAAAGACCGGGACTGACATTCCTCCTGTGCCTACCCCACCTAAAGCATCTTCACCCCAGTCAGCGCCTTGCCATGTTGTCCCGGCTATCAAAGTATATGCACGATTGGCTAATTGTTCCATTTTGTGGGCCACCTTAGGAACTAGTTCAGTCATACGAAACTACTTTGCCAATGTCTGCAGAGACAACAAAAGTTGTATATTTGTTTCAATAACTCCTCTGGCATTTCCAACCTGGGCTAGAGAGTGTTAATTTAGGATTTACTGTCTTGCTTTCCCTAGGAGTCTCAATTTTCTTCTTAAAATTTTGTTGCGTTTTACTCAAAGTGCTTTTATTATCTATAGACAGTTTTGGAAAAAGTCAGATTTTCCACATATTACATGCAAAAGACAGAAATTCTTCCCCACCACCGCCTTTTCATACTTCCATTCCTTATTAGCATGCAGAAACACTCAGCTATGGTGAAATAATCCAGAGATGGCCAAACCAGAGACTGAGAACAACTGGGGACACCTAAGTGGTTTGTTTTTGAATCTCAAGTTAGAGGGAGAAAACTAGAGCGATTTCTTCAGTTTGGCACCCTTTCCTGCTGCTTGGGACTCCCACCTGTTGGAAGGAGCCTTGTTCATCCTTTGAATCACAGAGGAAGTGGAGAACAATGAAGAAAATGTGGCCTAGCCCACAATCTGCCTCTGCTCCTCTATCTCCTGAGCCCTACAGAGGGATTGGCCACATGTCACATGGTCCTCACCCATTCTCTCTGAGACAGGTAAGTTCCATTGGTGGAAAGGTTTTCCATGTTTATGAGAGTTCAGGATCCACCTGCCCAATACTCAGTGGGTGGCTTGGAAAGAAAGATGATGCATCCAGCCCACAAATGCCTATTGCACCCCCACCATATGCCAGGCCTATCCAACTGCTCTGGGAATAAGCAGTGAGTAAGACAGATGACCCTCTTGCCCCCACGATGGTGGGGGAGGCAAATGAGAAGTGTAATGTCAGGTGTCCTAAGTGCAATGGGGGAAAATAAAGCACGGTTAGGGGATGTGGCATAAGTGAAAAGTGCTTTGGAGTGGGCAGGCTTTGCTGCTGGTGAAGGTGGGTCTAGGATGCCCAGTGAACTATTGGAACCCAGCTAGTGTGATCCTGTAGTGAACCTGGCACCCAATACCATCATCATTCAGTCCGATCTCTATTCTGATAAGAACAGAGCACATTCTGTGTTTACCGACACTATAGGACAAGCAGTGGTGAGAACAGTCCTTTGTTTTCTACAGCACTATCTTTGTTTGGAGCCTGAGGATGTGATTTATTATAATTATTATTGTTATTACTGTTGTTGGCCTTGGAAGTAAAGTTCCTGTTGTTTCTAAATGTGATTCTAAAAGAGGCCACAGAAATTCACAGCTCAGAGAACACTGGAGAGGCAACGCATCAGAAGGATCAAGAGCAGGGCTCAGCAAACTGCACACTAAAGACCTCCAACCTGTTCCTTGTTTTTATATATTTTATATATAGCTGTGGGTTAAGAATGGTTTTTAACATTTTTAAATGATTGAAAAAAGCAAAAGAATTTATCTTTTGGCACATAAAAGTTATACAAACTTCAAATTTCAGTGTCTATAAGTAGCTTTACAGGACACAGCCATGCTCATTTATTTACTGTGTACAGCTACTTTTACTCCTCATAATGGCAGAGTAGCATGGGTGTGACAGGGACCATATGGTTCCCAAAGCCTAGAAGGTTTATGGTGTGGCCCTGTGATGGTTTGGAGGAACCCGGAAAAGATTATGTTCTTAAAGCTAATCCATTCTTGCATTGTGGGTGGGAACTTTTGATTAGGTCCTCTCACTTGAGGCCTGCCCCAGGTAGGTCGTAATCCTCTTACTGGAGTCCTTTAGAGGAGATGAACTTCAGAGAAGCACACACAGAAGCTCAGAGTGAAAGGAGAGAAGTTGAGAGAGAAGGATTCACACAGAAACTCAGAAAGAAAGCAACAGATGGAGTGGCCAGAAGCTGAATGCAATGAAAACCTGGGAGAGGAGGGAGAGACCAGCAGATGTCACCATATGCCATGTGACAGAGGAGCACCAGAACGCCAGCAGCCTTTCTTCAGGAAGGAGGTATCATGCTTTGATGTCTTGATTTGGGTATTTTCATGGTCTCAGAGCTATACACTTGTAAGCTAATACATTCTCATTGTTAAAAGCCAGTCCCTTTCTGGTTTAGTGCCTTTCGGTAACTTTAGCAAACAAGAGCAGGTCCTTTAAGAAAATGCCTGCTGCTTCCTGGTGAAAAGCATGGACTGTGCTCAGCAAAGAACCAGTCCTAACATTTCTGGTATGTGCTGCTAAAGGAATACTATACAACCCCAAACAAGATAGAGCTCTAAATATTGCCAGAGAAAGATGTCGGTGATATAGTAAGTAAAACAAACAAACAAAACCCACTGAGTGCAATGCATTTGGCTTTTCTAAATGTTGCACCATGACAGATGCTCCATGAGGACAGATTCCTTGTGCATTTTGTTCACTGTTCTCTCTCAGCATGTAGAGACATGTGACCCTTGTTACTGTCTTGACAAATATTTCTTGAACGGATGAATGAATATAATATAAAATCTAGGCTACTGTAGAAGAAAAGATTTATAGAGTTGGCTGCATAAAAATTTTAAAGACTTTTTACTTTTGGCGTAGCAGAACACACAATGAGCAAAGTCAACTGACTAAGGACAAACCTCAGAAAAATTTAAAAGATCTTATTCCTTAATGAACCCTGCAAATAAATAAGAAGATCAGCAACCCAGCAGAAAAATGGGCAAGGAATATCAACAGGCAATTCACAGAAAAAGAAGTATAGATGGCTCTTAAACCTAAGAAAAGGTGATCAGTCTCACTCAAGAAAAAAGCAAGTGTAACTAAATGAGCTAGTATTTTTTTCCACCTCAGAAGTAACAGGGATCACTTTACTGGTGAAATTGTACAATTTGTCAATATCTAATCAAACCATAAAGTAGTTTGAACTAGTAATTCTAATTCTAGAAATTCATCCTAGAGAAATACATTCGAAATGATGCAAGTACATGATTATTGCAGATTTGTTTACAATCCCAAAATATTGGGAATAACCTATATGGTCTTTAATACCAGAAGAAAACTTAGTGCAGCCTACAAAATGCCATGTGGCCTTTGAAAGGAAGAGGAAGGATTTTATATATAGATATAGAAGGATCTCCAGATTATACCTTGTAAAAGGTAAAAAGAATGCGGATGAAATCATACCATTTGTTTTCAGAGAAGACAAAGAGATGACTTAAATCTTTAGAAGGACACAGAAGAAATTGGTAGCAGTGGTTGCCTTTGAGAAGGGGAACTTCTCAAAGAGAACAGGATGGGAGGCAGCCTGCCAGTTACTTCATATCCTTTTGATGCTTTTGATATCATACTTAATAAATAAAATTAAGAATGATATACTAATTGTATTAGCTAAATTTTGGAAAAATATCAAATATACATAGGAAAATATGAGAGAATATACAGAAGCAATTAACCTCCGAGGGCACTTTCCCTTTTAAATTAAATATTTCTATAATATTTACTAGTGCAAGTAAATAGAAATCAGAAAAATATTACAATAATAAAGAGAGAAGAGAGCAAAGGTGAGCATGGACTTTTATTCAGAGGCATGCAGGTTATAGGACTTAAATGATGTCTGCAAATATCAAATCATCTAATATATAATTTGGCTGCCTGCGTGATTTTATTCTCTGCAAAGGAGTGCTATTGCATATAATCTGTTTTGCCTCATAGAAATTCAAAAGCATTTGGCCATAGATAAGTTACATTAAAATGGAAACAAGATTCTTTTGATTTCATTATCATCCAAATCTTTAGCGCAACAAAAATACAGAGGTCACCAGCCAGTCTCTCAGCCGTCATTCTGATGACATGATGTTTTAGGATATTTGAAAATATCCCTTCTGTTTTGGAAAAGCCGTCAGACTTCTCATTCATCAAAACACAAAGTCAGCTCCTGAGGACGCTGATGATCCTGATAACCCCCTTTATGGTATCTACTTTCTCACTTCTCGGAACAGCCATCAGCATTTCCTCTCGCTGAATGGCAGGCTGACTCTGGTTTTGAATGTGGCCTGCTGTTTTGCATCTGCAAGTCGCAGGAAGTCCCAAGGTCAAGGGACAAGTCCTACTCTGTGGCTGCCCTCCATATTTGCGAGATGCCAGTTGGGTTTGGTGTTGAGTTGAGGGCATGCCTGGTCTGGAAGGCTAGGATTCTGAGACAACTTAGAGACTGGGCAAGAGACACAATAGCCTGTGACTAGTCTGGCAGCATCTTGGACTGAAATTTCTTGGAGTGGAACCATCTGAGCTGTAGTACTCCACTGTCCAGTACAGTAGCCACTAGCCTTGAACTGTGACTAGTGCAAACTGAGACGTGCTCTAAATGTGAAATAACACATACAGGATTCTGAAGACTCAGGATGAAAAAAAAAACAACAAGAAAAGTGAAACATCGCAAAGTTTTTTGACTGTTTACATGTTGAAAAATAATATTTTGGACATACTGGATGAATTAAAATATATTAATAAAATTAATTTCACTGATTTATTTTTACTTGTTTTTTAATACAGCCAATAGGAGACTTTAAATTACTTATGTGGCTTGCATTATATTTCTCCTGGGCAGCACAGTGCTAGAGGGTTACTACCCACTGATTCATTCAATCAGTTATCCAGCAAATAGTTATAAGGTGATTATTATGTGCAGGGCCCAGCAGATACCATGATGGATAAGACACATTCCTTACCATTAAGAGTTTTCGATTTAGTGCCTTAGGCAGACGAGAAGGGTCATGGCACAAGTATTCATTTAGGGAACAGACAGGAGGGACTTCTGACCACACCTGGGTGGGTATGGGGCGGTGAGGGAGACAGAGGGAGACAGAGGGAGGGGAGGTTCCCTGGAGTGGCTGAAGTACAAACTGAGTGCTAGCCAATTGGCGGGAGCTCCCCAGATGGGATGGAGGATTCTGGGGTGAAGGGCAGTGCAGGCGTGGTACTAGCATGCCTGTGCGTGGAGGCAGAGAGAAAGCAGCTGCCCTAGGGAAGGGCAGGTGGCCCAGCTGGAGTTTGGGAGTGATGAGAAGTGGAAGTAATGGTGGGGGCAAACAGGTCCAGACCCTGCGGACCCCTTCTTCCAGGTGTTCTTGCCTCTGGTGTTGGGTGCCTGGGCCCAGAAGGGACTCCTCATTAACATCCCAGGCCATCCTTGCCCTGGTCTCATTCTGCTCCCTGGTACTGGATTGGCAGATGGCCTTTGGGTGCCCAAGAGGACCTGCCATGAACCGGGAAGAATCAGTCCACCTCCATTTCGGTTACTGGCATGGTTTTGGTAACCAGTACTTTTTTGTAAATAACTTTTCAATTATAGTAAGATCACCAACCATGTCAGTTACTTAGAGCATAAAGCTAATTATTCAAATGGAACTCTTTACCTATACAAAGAAATAATATTTTACCAGGCTACTGCAGTAAGTACTGGAATCAGAAGCTGTTGCTCTGCTATCTAATGGATGATCATAAACAAGTCAGTTATCAGGCTGTGGCTCAGTTCTTTTATTGATTTATTTATTTATTGGCATGGGCAGGCTCCAGGAATCGAACCCGGGTCTCTGGCATGACAGGCGAGAACTCTACCACTGAGCCGCCATTGCACCACCCTCGGTTTGTTTTTTAACAAGAGGTTTCGACTTGATGATCTCACTTTCTCTTTCGGTTTTAATGTACCCAGAGCCTGGTGCATGGTACACACACACTAATAAAGGATTATCTAACTGGGATAAGTCCTTGTACAGTGACAAGAAGGCAAAAATGGAATTTCATTCAGCTTAATGGTCCAAGTCAGAGAACTAATTACATATTTCGTAACTATTATTCAAAGTGTCATATTTTATTGAATTATGCTCTGTGATTTATCTGATAATTTTTTAGCAAAATTGGCAAAATGAGAGCAATCACCATCTCTTGGACTTCTTCTTGATAATAATTCTTAAATCTACCAGACTTGATTAACTACAATTAAAACAAAAAACCATTATAGGTCAATAGAAGTTTATTGTAAAAATATTAAATAAGCAAACAAAACTAACAATTTTGACCTGGTAGAGCTTTCTGGTAGTTTTGGAGATTTCTCCAGACCAAGACAATAATCAGAAGCCACTAGGGAGCTCCTGTAGTGTGGAACATTCTAGATACCACTGTAGAGTACAGTGCACTATGCTGGGAAATACTAAAATGGTGTACTATATAGCAGCACTTCTCAAAGCTTGTGGTCTCAGCATCCCTTCACACTCTTAAAAGTCAATGACAATCCCGCAAAACGTTTGTTCATGGGGCTTATATTTATGAGTATTTATCATCTTAGAAATTAAAATGGAGAAAATATTATAATACACACTTTAAAATTAATTTTAAGTAGCAGTAATAGAACTTTATATGTTAACATGGACATTATATTTAAGAAAAATAGCTATATTTTTCAAAACAGAAAAAAGTAGTGAGAATCCAATTTCCCCATTTTGAGAATTCCTGATATTCTTGCAAGCAGTGGAGAAAACTAAATCAATAGGTTGAGCCCTCGATCTTGGGGTTTGCCCTATGGACCTTATTCCCACAAAGGACACCCTATGCCTACTTAAATTTAGGGCTAAGATTACTCCCAGAGAACCTCTTTTGTTGCTCAGACGTGGCCTCTTTCCCTCTCTAAGCCAACATGGCAGGTGAACTCACTGAACCTCCCCCCTACATGGGACATGATTCCCAGGGGTATAAATCTCCCTGGAAACATGGGACAGAACTTGGGATGAGCTGGGACCTGGTGCCATGGGATTGAGAAAACCTTTCTGACCAAAGGGGGAAGAGAGAAATGAGGAAAAATAAAGTGTCAGTGGCTGAGAGATTTCAAGCAGGATAGAGAGGTTGTTATTTATTTATTTATTTTTTGATACAGTTCAAAACGTTTATTTACTAAATCACTTTAAGGTTGATTTACATCAGTTAATTTCAACAAATAAAATGTTTAATGAAAACAAAAAAAATTAGTGAGAAAAGTAGCATTGTTTTACATTTTTGCGAATCTCTTTCAGATTTGGCTTCATAGAAAAGAGTTGGATGCTCATATCTGCTTCTGCATTCAATCTGGGACATCACATGTCATGTGGCCTCTGGAAAATCCCACTGTACATTTGTGAGAGAATGAGAATGAAAGGGACAAGTAATGCCTTAGAAACTAGTTCTAACTCTGGTTGAAGCAAGGGAGTTGGGGTGGGCTTGCTCATTCATCCTTTCCTTCTACCACCCCAGCCCCAGCCAACCCTAAAGCATGGCCTCTGAACCCTAAATTTCCAGAAAAGGGAATCCCTCCCCTGGGCCAACATGTGGGGTTAGAGAGGGTTGGAAGGGAAGTAGCTGTATGTGAGCTGCCCCATAATTAGAACTGTGGCTGTGGGACTAGACCAGGGTGAGGGCAGGATGGTAATACGAGGTCAACAATAGAGACACAGGACCCAGGGATTCTGAGTCCACCGGGCGAGCCATTGGCCCCACGAGGACATTAGTAAAGAACAAAGGATGAATGCCACGACATTACCTAAGCACCATTATTCGCCAAGCGCTCTGAGAATGCTCTCATTTAATTCTCACAAAACCACTTGAGGTTTTATTATTTTCCACATTTTAAGGAAACTGAGGCTTAGAGAAATTAAGTAGATGGTGTGAAGTGACATAGATGTAAGTGGTGGAGCTGGGGATTTGAACCGATGCTAGGACCCCAGATCACACCCTCAAGTACTAACCTCTTCTGGTTCAGGTAGGAAGGGCTGAACTCATTCATCCACTCAGCAAATACGTGTGAAGTGTGCACTGAGCACCACCAGGAGACAGCAGCGAATATGGTGGCTGCCCTCTAGGAAATTAGGTTTCAAGATTAAATCTTTAGTATTTCTAGAACACCTTATTGGAGGTATCCCCAACTCGGAAGAGGAGAGAGAACTAAGAGAGGGGTAGAATGAGCTGATGCTACAGTTCTGAAATGTAATAGGACATAGACAAGACAACAGAATTTGATTTTTAAAAATTCTAAAGAAATGAGTGATTTGGGGAAACCCGAGAAAAATCTTCTAAATATTGTCCTGGTATTTCATTTTAAATTATACTCCTTTAAAAACCAATATTTACATAATATTAATATTTCCAGTCTCAATGGAAGTCTTTCAGACTTTAAATACACTTGAAAAAAAAAAGTAATCAAAGACCTGCTAACAATGCTTTTTAAATGTCTCCGTCCCTTTGACAGTCACGACTCGTGGCTCAGCCTTTGGCATTAGCCTTTCATTCTTGCTAACAGAGACCCAGTTTTAATCAAGTATCTGGTCACCACGTGTATCAAGGGAGACCGGGCCCCGCCCTAACGCTAGAGAGCCATCTTTTCTTTAAAAAAGAATGTTTTTATTGATAAAATTTAACATACAAACCTACAAACATTAACACACAAACATTTCAACATTTCATACATGGTGTACAGTCAATAGCTCACAATACTATCACATAGTTGTGTATTCATCGCCGTGATCCTTTTTTTGAAGAGTTACATCACCCCAGAAAGAGAAATAAAATAGAAAAAAGAAAAAACTCATGCATCTCATACTCCTTACCTCTCCCTCTCATTGACCACTAGTATTTCCATCCACCCAATTTATTTTAACCTTTATCCTCCCTATTATTTATTTTTATCCATATTTTTTACTCATCTGTCCATATCCTAGATAAAAGGAACATCAGACACAAGGTTTTCACAACCACACAGTCACACTGTGAAAGCTATGTCATTATACAATCATCTTTAGGAAACAAGGTTACTTGAACACAGCTCTCCAGTTTCAGGTACTTCCCTCTCTAAACCACTCCAATACACCATAGACTAAAAAGGGATATCTATATAACGCATCAGAATAACCTTCCGGATAATCTCTCGACTCTGTTTGAAATCTCTGTCATGGACACTTAATTTTTTCTCATTTCTCTCTTTTCCCCTTTGGTCAAGAAGATTTTCTCAATCCCTTGAGGCCGGATCCCAGCTTATCTCAGGATTTCTGTCCCACTTTGCCAGGGAGATTTACACCCCTGGGAATCATATCTCAAGTAGGTGGGGGAGGGCAGTGAGTTCACTTGCTGTGTGGGCTTAGAGAGAGAGAGGCCACATCTGAGCAACCAAAGAGGTTCTCTGGGGGTGACTCTTAGGCCTAATTTTAAGTAGGCTTAGTCTATTCTTTGCAGGGATAAGTTTCACAGGGGTGAACCCCAAGATCGAGGGCTCAGCCTATTGATTTGGTTGTTCCTACTGCTTGTGAGGATACCAGAAATTCTCCAAATGGGGAAGTTGAATATTTCCTCCTTTCTCCCCATTCCCCCAAGGGGACTTTGCAAATACTTCTTTATTCACTGTCTGAATCTCTCTGGGATTTATCGGGGCATCACATTAACCTGAACAAACCAACAAAATCTCATGCCCTATTCAAAATTCCATGCACTTACACGGTGCTCAACTAAACTGACCATACAAGTTAAATTAGGAAATACCCTACCTAAAATATAAATTTTGCACCAAATAAACATCTCTCCCTTTAGTCTCACACATAAGTTGAAGTTTTAAATTATGAATGATATCATCCCTTACCCAGTTTTCTGATATTCCTCAGGCCTGTCCAGATCAGCTTCATTTATACCTAGAGAGTGATCATGATTGGTATAAACCCAGCAGGGTGTTTCCATCCTCTGGCCAGTTCAGAAACAGGGGCACGATGGATAAGGAGGTTACTGGAAGATTATTGTGCCTTCCTGCTGATAAGGAGATGCACAGGAACAAAGAGCCCCTATTCTACCTTGTTGGTCATAACTACATGTGCGATACCTGAATCTGCAGCAGCCATCTTGTAAGCAAGAGGGAAGCAAATTTGAGAAGGCAGAACTAAAAGGCTGTAAAACTTTTGCTATTGACCTATTGAATTAGCAAACCCCGGAACAGCTCTACCTATGTACTCCTTAGGTGAGATTTTTCTTTTTTACTAGAAAATAGACCATTTTTGAGTCTCATTATTTGCAGCTCAAAGTGCCCTAAATAAAGTTGTTACTTATATTGCTCTATCTGTTTTAAAAGGTAACTGATTAAGCAATAACTTAAAATGCACAATTACTTTATTTTAGCAAGGCTTCTTGTAGAAGATGAGACCTTCTTTTCTGCTTGTCTGGAATAGCTGTACTCCTGAAAAATGAATAGCTATTTGCAGGACAACATAAAAAGTAACATGATGCAGCTTCAAATATTCAGTTATTTCTGTTTCTATGTTCCACAAGGGGTGTAAATTGCCTATGTGCATTTTTGGTATTTCTAAGTTCACAAATCTTAAACAATTATGGACATAAAGTGTAGCATTTATCATGTATTCAATAGATTTTACCTAGGTCCTATATTGTAACTCTTACCGGGATTAATTCTAAAAGAAAACTATCTAAATAATGCTTTAAAAGAAAAAAAAAGATTTCCAGATCTAAGTCATTAAATCACCAAGTCATTGGTGATTTAATTGAAATATGAAGACAGTTAATTATTGATTATCTGCACCAAAGAGAATATAAAGATTACCAGTTCAAACTAGAGAAAGTATATGAAAATACTTAGGAAAACTATTTCAACCTCCTTTACCCATCTTTTTTTCCCAGTTAATTAAAAATTTCACTTTATTGAATATAACAATATATTAAAATAGCAGATCCTATGACAATGTTTTTTTTCAAACTTTTTTACTGTACAGTATAACATATATACAAAGCAAAGAAACAAAAAGCAATAGTTTTCAAAACACTCCTCAACAAGTAGCCACAGGACAGGTCCCAGATTTTGTCATGGGCTACTACATGATCCCCTCAGATTTTTCTTTCCAGCTGCCCCAGAACACAGGAGGACAAAAGGCTTAAATATTTCTACATCACCACAATAGAGTTTTTTTCTTTCTTTTTTTGTGAAAAAGAACATACAAAAAAGCAACAAATTTCAAAGCATAGCACCACAATCAGCCGTGGAACATATTTCAGAGTTTGACATGGGTTACAATTCCATAACCCTAGGTCTTCACTTCCAGCTGCTCTAAGACCCTGGAGACCAAAAGAAACACCAATTTAATGATTCAGCAGTCATACTCATCTGCCAAATCCCATCTTCTCTGTACAACTCAGGTAGCTTCTTCTCCCTACCCCATACTGGTAACAGACCCTTCCACCATGAAGGAGTTACAGTGGCCATAGCCCAAAACCCCTAAGGGGAGGGACAGAGGGATTGGAGGTGATGGCGGAGTTGTACCCATTTTTGAGGATTAATTTAACCTTGTTCAGAAAAGGTAACCAAAGATGAAGTAAAGCATATTGCCCAAAGTCAAACAGCTGGTATAACAAGGCCCTCAGCTAAGTCATATCCACCTGACTGCAGAGCTCAGACCTAGTCCAAACTCTTTCCCAGGTGCTGGAATTACCCTCTTGCCTTCACCATGGCACCTTCCTGCCGAGATTGTAAGTAGCAAACTGCTCAGAAGGTGGGCAGAAGGAGAGGGGCGGTGGAAGCAAAGGACCTACCTAATCTAGGTATGTGATCAGCTATCTAAATACTCTAATTACTCTTAAGTCTTATTTAAAGTGATCAAATTAAAAACCTGAGACATTGAATTATTTTTAACATTAGAACACAAAATCAGGAGCTTACGCAGTAGCCATAACTACTGGTTACTTTGTTAACTCTAACGGGAACTTCTGGCACTTACACAAATGAATGAAAGTCTTTACCACATTTAATAATGCCTTGCACAGAGCCTTGTTCAGTACGAGAAAAGCATACAAAGGAAACTGATGAATTCTTAGTTCTCATCTAATGAGAGTAGAAATGTCTGTTCTTAAAAAATCCATTCTTAAAAAAATTCCTTATAATGCACTACATAGTGAGAGGAAACATTTTCCTGAACCTTAGAATCAGGAGATGCCATTTGCTGGAAAAATAGTTTAAATAATCCTTTAAAAATATTTTGCTCTGCTGTGAAGTATATGAAGTTGCCTGTGGTCCTATGACACTGCAAAATATCCTTGGGTGAGAAAAACATGGAAAAGATACGAATCCAGAATCCTGCAGTTACTTTAGGATTGTTCTATTTACAGTATTTCCATGGCTACAATCACAAAGCTGTAAGGGTTATGTGCCTACCATCCCGTTTCACCCAGTCTCCAGTTCCCTTCCCAACATCTCTTCGGGGGATTCCACCTGACATTCCTATGCTATCTCTATTCAGATAAGCCTCCTAGACTAATCAATGTCCAAGCTCATGGTCACATACTCTTGACCGTCTCTATTTCAAAGATCTCGACCTCCACTCCACTTCAGCAATCCGCCCTCAGGGTCCCCCCCCCTCTGACTTTGCCTTCATGTGGAACAGCTCCAGCTTTGAAAACTTGAACAGTACAATCCCCTTTTCTCAGCAACGTCTCTTTTCTCATGTCCCTGGAGGCAGCCTGATGTAATGAACAAAAAGAACACCGATTTTAGAACTGGAGTTCTGGGTTTAAGTATTCGCTGTTCCACTTGCTATCTGTGTGACTTCAGGAACATTCCTTTCTGTTTTTGCAGCCTCATTTTCCTCATTGGTGTAAGAGGACTAATAACCCCTATTTTGCAGGACTGTAATATGGGCATCTAGCAATGCCCTTAGTTGATGCTCAGTGAAGCTAGCCTCTCCCCTCCCCTTCGCTCTTTCTCGTCTTCATATCTACTAAGTATATTCTTCAATCTCAAAGAGAATGTTGGACTGGTGGCCCTTGCAACCTCCCAGTCCCCTCTGGACTTCAAGTTCGGTCATTTCATTGCATGCTCCCCAGCATTGGTTGCTGTTCCTCAATGACACTCAACCCTGGAACATGCACTTTAAGCATCCCCTCTTGCTCCTTGGCTGTGAGTGTCACTGCTTAGGCAGAGAGGCTCTGGCCATTTCTATTTTTTGAAGTTATATATATATATACTAATTAAAGAATACTAGTTAGCACATAAATGCCTATATATATAATATATATACTAAAGCCAAAACAGGGTTACAAAAATTGTGCAATACTGAAATGTTTATATTTGGGGGAAAAGCACATTCTTAGCTCTGGTGTCTCCTTCAATGTGGAGAAAACCCGCTAGCCTGAGGAACAGGGGCAGTCATCCATCAGATCCCTGAGTGCAGGCAGCACGCCTCCTCTTCCTCTTGCGTCCTTCTGGCACTTTCCTGGGCTCACCCACCCGCAATCTCAGTGGGATTGTCTTGCCCTCCAGGTGGGGGACACTTGGTCAGATGCTGCCAGGGACTGGGGGGCTAAGTTTGCCTAAATGAGTGTTAGGAAACGCATTGGCCTGCAGGTGCGCGCTGCATTCCCCCAGGTGAGCTTATTTTGTAATAAAGGTACAATTTTGGCATTCGTGTGCTGACTAGTATTTCTTAATTAGTTTAGAAGTCAGAGGGAGGAGTGATTTTTATTGGGTCCCTTAAAACCTTCAAGTTTGTCTGTAATCAATGAAAGCTTTTAACCTTAGAATATAGTGCATTATGATTGTGCTATTCATGTGATATAGATATTTTTTAAAGATTACAGTACACTATGGGTGATGTGAGCCAGGTAACTGCAACCAAGGTGCAGGCTGTTAGATTATCATTATGGCCTAATGTATAATTCATTTAGAGAGAAAGATAAATGTCTACCTCTGAGGCCCTTCGGGGATGTAAAGCCTGGGACACAAGGGCCTCTACCCTCACCCCATCGCAAGGGAGGCCCTGAGCATTGTACATTTATGTGACATGATTTTCTTATTTCAATATGAATTTCTTATTTCCAACTTCAGTTCAGCCCTCAGTTTCATTCAGTCTCTTTAATTCTTCTCTGGTGTGGCAGAGGCTGCTCGTCTATCTCTAACGTCCTTTCTCCCTTCTTCCTTAGAAACAGAAACTTCTATTCTTAGACTAACTCCTGACCCTCTGGGACTAGTGGTCAATGTGAGGGAGGGGTAAGAGTATGGTATGTATAAGCTTCTTCTTTTTTGTTTTTCTGGAGTGATGCAAATGTTAAAAAAAAATGATCGTGGTGATGAATACGCAACCATGTGATGATATTGTGAGCCGTTGATTGTACACCATGTATGGAATGTTTGTATGTTAAGAATGTTTGTGTCTTTGTATGTTATTTTATTAATAAAAATATTTAAAAAAAAATAGAATGTGAAAAATGGCCCTAACTAGTGTGACTGACAAGGGATATTGTAGCAAGAGGGGTTGAGTTGTTAAAGAACTCATGGTCTGAATTCAGATAGATCTTAGTTTGGATTCCTCTGGCCCATAAAAGCTGAGTGGCTTTGACCGAGCTGCTTTGCCATCCTAAGCATCAGGTTCTTCTGCAAAATGGATACAACACCCAACTCACAGGCCTGTTGTAAAGATTGAAATTAAGTCCAAAAGTGCCCGGCATTCAGTCATGGTTTAATAAATGGGAGATAGCCGCTGGCATCACTGCTGTTTCTCCTCTTATTATTCCCCAGAGTAATTGTTTTAAACAGTTTCTTCTTCTTTGAGCCCTGAGCACTCCCTCCGTCATCCCCAACTTTGAACAGACGACAGGGGAACTAAGGGACATTAGGTGGGATTGCTGCTGGAAGAGCGCTCCTAATATCACAAAGGGCTCTTGTCTGCTGCCTCTTCCATTTCCCTTCCTGGTTCTAAAACCACTGGGGCAGAGCTGCGTGGGCATCTGGGCTTGCTCGGTGGGAGCTGCAGTGACCTGGAGGGGAGTCTTGGGGTCTGAGTAGGATAAGGAGGATGTGTGGGTGGGAGGGCGGCCTGTCCTAGGAAGTTGGAGACCCAACAGGCTGAGGAGGGGTCCGTGTGGGAGGCAGGGACAGGTGCAGGTATGGGAGTCCAAGCGAGGAGGAGCAGGGCATCCCCAGACAAGGGAAACCTGAGATGGAAGCTAGGGCCTGGGTGAGGGGAGGAGGCAGCCTGACCCAGGTGAAGAGAAAAAACAGCTTGAGGGGTCAGCACCCGAGTGTCTTAAGGAGGGTGTCCATGCAGGCAGCGGGCAGCGGTGGTGATGGGTCAGTGGCTACACTGTGTCTGCAGTTATAAGGGATACACGTCTAGATTTCTTGTGACAGCTTTGGTTTTGACATTTAGGCAATACTAACTTGATAGAATGAGCTGGGAAGTATCCTCTCCTCTTACATCTTTTGGGAAAAGTTTGTGAAATATTGATATTTTCTTATTTATGCTTAGGTAAAACCAGCAAATGTTATAAAGTACCAAAAATATAAAAGCGTGTATCATATCAAATAAGTCTTCTCAGCAATTCCTGAGGCACCATAAACTCATCTGCTATGAAATAGAATTCATGAACCTACCTGGAGTCAGGAAAACTCTCAGACTCCTGGCATTTGCATATTCTATTCTCTAGACTTCAAAGGCCTCTTCATTTACTAGAAGCCTAGTAAATTTCTAAACACATCTGTCAAGACCCAAATCAAATATAATCTTAACTGAAAAAGCTTCTTGATCCTATCCGGACGTGTTTACTTATTTCCTCACTATGCTTCACCCCTCTATGACAGCAAGAAGCCTACAGTAACTTGTTCACACACACCTCTCTCCATTAGGCTAAGCTAATAATCTTACAATGTGCATCAAAAATATTGGGTGCACGAACAAAAAAATAAATGCTAGGATGTTGAGCATACACAGTCTTTTCTCTTTTACATTCTCTTTCTTCCAAATTATGAATATACTTTCTTTTATGCCTAGGCCCTTCCTTCTGCAATGGTTCCCCCCCCAATTACATTCATTTATTATATAGTGACTGATGTGATTTTGCATCTCTTTCTTTTCCATGTGTTGTGTTTACGTCTATGCCATGCAAATAATTTCCTTGACTGGTAATTCCCCATATTGGCAGGCATGCTATTTGAAGATACTCCTTGAAATTTTCAAATTCTTAAAGTTTCTCAAATGTTTCAGTTTAATCTTCAAGTATATTCACCATAACCCTATTGACTACAAGTTACCTGTTTGCTTTGAATGCCCTACCATCAGCCTCCATAAAAGTGATTAAAAGTCACCTTGTCTGATTAATCTTTAATGTTACTCATCTCACTAATTTTTTATTTCCAGGTGAGGACAGAGATGTCTGAGTAAATTACTCTAAGCACAGGTTTGTTGGTGACAAGACGGAGATTTGTAACCTCTGATTTTCAGTTCTTTAGATTTCACCCACTCACTCAGAGCTTCATTTGCTATATGTCAGTTTGTCATAACTCAATTGTCAGTCCTTAGTGTAAAATGATTACATTCTTACATAAAGTTCCTGAAAAGAGGCATAAAAATGATCCCTTTGATCTCTGGTCACTGCAGCTATCCCTGCAAGGAGCCTAAGAAAAGACAGCATTGCACAGTCAACAAAGGTTTGTGTGGGCTGCTCTCAGCCCGGTCCCCTCATTAATCTTTATTGTATTTTATGTGTCAGTCTTAAAATCTTCGAATGTATAATTAATCACATCCTATGTCTTACTGTGCACAGTGATGCCTCACCAACTTTATACTGAACACAGTCTATTTAATTATTTTTAGAAGACATATGCGATTTGCCTTTGCAAGATCTGATTCCATCAGAAAGCTTTGCTGTCACAAGCCAGTTGTTTCTGATGTCAAAGTTAATCATTTACATAAAAATGCAACAACAATAACATTTAATGCCTTTCATTAAACCAGATCGTAAATACTAATTAGTTATACTTCACTGTATTCTGGCGGGGCTCAGTAAATTATCACGCTTGTTTTATAGATACTGAAATGGAGACAAGAGATTAGTGGTTTGCCCAGGGCTACAGACGATGATGTCAAAATTGAGGGTATAACTCTTGTACCTTGTCCACTAGAGCTCTCTGAATTCATAGGATGAAATTTTAAAGTAGTATCAAGACCTCACACACACACACACACACACACACAAAAGGACTCACAATGAAAAAGTCCTGACACATCAGCCATTGCATTTTGCATGATACATTTAAATAAAATTCCCTAAGCATTAAATATTTAAGAAAAAAAATTTAGCAAATGGATTAAATGTCTCAAATTCCTAGCGCTAGCATATCATGCCCTAATTCTCTCTAGTGAGCTGTGATTTTAAAACGAAATCAGCTCTCATCTCTGGTGCAGTACACTTCCATACTGGGCAAATTTAGCCAATTGGGTTGAGGTTGGCCTTCTCGCTTCAGCACCAGGTTGGGCCCTCAGGAGGTAACAGGGCCATATTACCAGGCGATGTACCGCCATATCTGAAAGCAATGTCTCACGAACTGTTCCAAGAACTGGGATACCTCGCTGCAAAATTCTTCGTTCTTTAAAATCCTGGATACAATTTACTTTTTAAAATCTTTGATTTTTTTCCCCATCAAGATTGCTTTCAGATTGTTATGGAAACCTTGTGTTTGAGATCTAAAAGGGGGTAGTTGGACCGACTCCATTCCTAATGGATTCTCAACATGCCTGCCAATCTAACCACCAACAGGATTTCCTGCTTTCTCCATGGCTGAAACTACAGCCTTCAAATTCTAGAAAAAACCTTTACAATGTGACTTTTACAAGCATAAAATCAATTCTATTTCACTTGGTATAGTTCATTTAAATTCCCAAGACTTCAACAAGTTTCTAAGATGGTAATATGATATATTGCCACGAATGAGCTATCTTTTCTCTCAAACACATCAAGTGCTCGTGAACTTATTGTAGTCAACTTACAGTTTTGTTTTGTGGCCTGCAAAAAACTGGATTTTTGCCCCACCCCTTGTGTATACTGAACCTCTACAAGGTTTACATTATGAGGTAATGAACATTCAACCGCTTATTCGAGAATGCCTCATTATAAAAAGTTACTTGGAGAAGCCAAGAGAATGGAACATGATGTAAACGTGTGTGTATCGTTGATGCCTGACCATACTCTCCTTGGAACCCTTATTTTTCAGCAAACATGAGGTACTTTTGCATTGGCGCATGTCTGGCCTGGGCCTATGATTTACTTTGACTAAAGTAATATCCACCTGGGTATTTTGTTCTGGAGATTCTTTCTCTCAGGACACAGAAGCTGCACTGGAAGGAGCCCAGGTCCTGGGAGACACCTTCTGAGTTGCTGTGGGAGACAGCCCTACCTGAGCTCTGGGCCGGGTGTGCTTCCGACCCTCTGCGCCCCTCAGCCATTCCCACATGCTGCAGATGCTCCATCTGGTCAACCCACAGAGTCACGAGAGATAATATATTAATGTCTTAAACCACTGAGTTTTGGGGTAGTGTGTTATATACAGGAATAGTTAATTAAAACAGGAGGGGAAGGAAGAACTGTATTTAGGAGTGGGGTAAGTCACCAGAATGTGCAGATTCTGACTTCATCTTCTTTGTGGGCACATGTATTATATCGTCATTCAAGTTCCTTAAAAAGATCACCATAAGTGTTCATTACTTTCTTTTCTTTGGCAATGTTTAATCTTCCATTAACCTCTTCCAGTACTTTTTTCATTTCAGACTATAATTTTCACTTCTAGATTTTTTTTTAGGTCTTTTTTTTTTTTTTTTTTTTTTTGTATCTTCCATGTCTCCATTTAACTTCTTTGGACATATAGAATACAATTATAAATAACTGTTTTGATGCCCTTGTCTTTTAATTCTAACGGCTGTATCAGTCTGGGTTAGTTTTGATTAATTATTCTCCTCATTATGGGTCATGTTTTCCTTCTTCTTTGCATGCCTGATAATTTTTGCTTTGACGACAGACACTGTGAATTTTACCTTGTTTGGGTGCTGGATATTTTTGTGTTTCTATAAATATTCTTAAGCTTTGTTCTGGGATGCAGTTATGTTGAGACAATTTGATCCTTTATGTTCTTGCTTTTATGATTAGTTAGGTTTATCTGGAGAGTGCTCATTCTAGGGCTAGTTATTCACCACTATTTGGACAAGACCTTCTTTAGGCATTTATCCATTGTCCCATGAATTATGAGTTTTTGCAGTCTGGCTGGTGGGAACCCTTCCTGGCCTTGTATGAATGCTGGGTTCCGTTCTCTCTTGTTCTTTCAAATGGTTTTTCCCTGGCCTTGGGTAGTTTCTTCTCACGTATATGCTGATTACATTCTGCTAAATGCTCCAGGAGGAGCAAATGCGGATATCAGGATTTCTCTCACTGTTCAGCTTTCTCTTCTTGAGTACTCTTTCCTGCACACTTTGCAGCCTTGATCCTCCTGCACTCTTGGCTCTTTCTTCTCAATTCAGGGAATCCACTGGGTCTGCTTGGACCTCTCCCTGTACCACAGCTTGGAAATTCTCTCAAGGTATTCAGATGGGGCAATTGTAGGGCTCATCTTGTTAGTTCCCCATCTCTTAGGGATCGTTGTCCTTTGTTGCCTAATGACTAATGTCTCAAAAGACTTTGTTTTCTTGGTGTTTCAGGTAGAAAGGTGTATCTGGTCTCTGTTATTCTTTCTTGGATGGAAGTGAAAGTCCTCACTCATTTTAGTCCTAATTATGCGATGTCCAACATTATTGTTTCATATTCTTGTGATCATGTTTTGGCTTGCCAATTGGATTATAACTCTGAGACCAAAGGACATGTCTTATACTTCTTTGTATTAAGTATAATGCCTGGGCTAGTGCCCTACACACAACAAGGATGGAATAAATATCTAACAGCATATTTTCAGTTCCTTGGACTCAGCACATTTAGGATTGACTCATGATAAAAAAATCAATGGATGTGAAATTTCTTATTCAACTTGATATTTTTAGCGTGTGAAAAATAGCCTGAAACTAAAATATTTTTGTTCCTATCATGTTTCAAATAAGTGACACTCTATTTCCTTTTTAAATTAACAGTCACGTACATTTCAGCACAGAGCTGTGGAAGGAATTTTTGGACTCAAACCATCCAAACTATGAAGTAAAATGAACAGCTTGTCACTGCTCATCTGGATTTTCTATCTGTCATATTTGTTCATCTCTCAACTCTTTTCAAAGCAGGATATAACACTGTTAGGTGGCAAGGACATGAAAGGAATAGGAGAGAATCACATTTTTTGGTTTCATTTTAGAAGTTCAAATTAACTCATTTTTTTTTACTGTACTGTTAACGTAAGGTGTTCCCTGAGAAATAAAGGATACTTAAGAAGTCTCATCCAAGTTTTTCCAAACATAAACTGGCAGAATTGTATAGGTATAGGTTTGTGGCTCTAATATATAATTTACAAGGCAGGCATTTTTGTTCTGCTGTGAAAAGAAAGACATGGCTCTGTTACATGAACAAACTGTTGACAAAGTGTGCTAAAATATAATTGTATGCATTTATTTAACAATCATCCAGCATGTTTCTGCCTCAGGGTCTTTGCACATACTGTTCCCCCTGCCTGGTTTGCTCTCTTCCACCTGGCCCACTCCCTCAATTCATTCAAGTCTGTGCTCAAAGGTCACCGTCTTAGCGAGGCCCTCCCTGACCACTCTTCCCAAAAGATCATTGTGACCCCAACATTCCTACTCCATGTCACTCTCTTCCACTCACCCTGGAATATTCATTTTTTTTTCATATCATCTACACATATCACTTGACAGTTAAAAAATGTGTGTGCATGTGTATACATATATATACACACACATAAAAACATGCATACATACATGCTTATTTATCGTCTTTTTTCCCAACTAGAATATATACTCCATGAGAACAGAAACTTATTTGGCTATATTCTTAGCACCACAAACAGTGCCCAACACATAGAATGCATTGAATCAACATTTGCTGATTTCCTATTCACTGATGGAACTACGAAATTAATCGCTCATTTCCTACTTTTAAGGTTTTAATCTTCTTTTAGAAAGACAAACTTATGACTATGCTACAAAGCAGAAGAATGGATTTAGAATTGCAATTTAAAAGCACAAAGGAAGGAGCAGTGGGGAGAGGCAGAGAGGTTTGTGAGATGAGCCTTACATAGAAGCTTGATTGACAGAGAGGGGAGGGATGGTTCGTCCAGCCTGAAGATGGAGAGAGAAAGCTTCTCACGTGAAGGCCTAATGTGGACTTGGGAGGAGACTCACAAGGCTGGGTGTGTGAAGATGTGGCCGGAGATGAGGTGAGAATGAGTTTTTTGGCCTGATCATGGATGGCCTTGAGGCCAGCAAAGGAGAATGGAATTTATCTTAAAGGAATTGAGGAAGGTATTTATTTATTCATTTTGGCATGGGCAGGCTGCAGAAGGAAGGTATTATTTTTAAAACAAGCCTAGCTAGTCAATCTCTTATCCAATAAACCTGACATTTTTCAGCATATCATTGAATATGAACACGTTAACGTGGTAACCACACTTTTTTTTGTTTCCCTACACATATGTATGGATACCTTTTCTCTTAGCAATTATATACCATGAAAGCCTTGCACCACTGGAAGAGTCATTAACAGCATTTATTGACAATTTGCTCATTGATTCCTTTACTATTTTTTTGAATAATAAACTTGCTTTACATGGGGCTTCATTTATGCTTTCTGTGAAAAAATGAACCCAGCCTTGAGGAAGCCTCTGGATCTGGCTTTGTGTAGCAAATGAATTCCGTGCAATCAACATAAGAAGGAAAATTCAGTGAAATGGGACATAAATCCTAATATTCACCCTACCTAAGCAGGGAAATATTTTGGACTTACAAAAACCTTCAAGATTATCAACACCTTGTGAGCACGATCCCATTCATTCCATCCAACCCAATCCCACCATTTTATAGATGAGAAATTAAGCCTTGGCCAGGTTGAACGACTGGCTCAGTGGCTCCAGCTGCTTTGCATCTGAACCAAACCTGTGAGTCAGGCCAGAGCTCTTTCTAGTCCTCTTATTTCTGTTGTAAAACAGGTTATGTCAGAGTTACTGGAAACCACACCAACGAGGGCATGTTCCCAGCGTGTTGATTTTACTTGGAGTGTTTGGGATGGAGGTTGTGAGTAGAAGGAGAGGGCAATGAGCTAAATAATTTAAGAAATAAGTAGTATTGGGCATTTTAATGTTCAAATGAGGGTTAAAACAAATGAGGACCTATTATGAGTAAAATGAAAAACAAAAAAAACCCCACATAATTTTAAAGCTGGAGCAGGAGATCTCAAAGAAATGTCTGCTCTGAGTGGGCTATTCAGTCTCAAAATCCTGCCCCCTAAAAGTACTGGTCACTTTAAAAAGTTGAGACTTTATTATCCTACCCCACTCTGATGGAATTGTGAACACTTATCCACCTAATTTAAAATGGAAATGTCATTGTTGGATGGGACAAAAGGAAATTCCAAGAAAAGAAACTGGACCCTAAGGAAAATATTACAGCTTTGGTCTCCCATCGAAACAGAAATTGCAATCATTAGTACTTTTAATAGTCATGGAAGCCAATGATTTCTTTTCTTTTTTCCCCTTTTAAAATTAATTTTTCTCTTTTCCTAGCTGGACCTCTGTCCCGAGTGTGGAGTTAATCACACTCCCCAGTTCATGTCTGGCATCATATGTCTGTGCCAGGACCCTTTATTGATTGAGTGATTGATAGATTGATTGAATAGCTTTAATCCCATTTCCTTCCCTCAGTCCCCCCCACCATAGGCAGCCACCACAATGGATTTTAAGGTGCATTTCTTTTTTGTATGTTTTCTTGCCAGATGTGGGTTGCTGTTTTATATGCCTGTTTATTTTTTCACTCTGTTCTATGCCTTCAAGGCCCATCCATGATATTATGTTTACATCAAATTCAGTAACTCTAATGCAACCTAGAACTCCACTGTGTTTTACTTATCCGTTCTCCCAGTGAAGCACACACAGTCTGCCTTGGGAGAAGCTATTTCAAAAGGAACGGGATGCTTGATCTTGGTCTAATGCAGTTTTATATTAAATTCAATTACTTGGATTTCACTGATGAGTACAGTGAGCAAAACCTGTCTCTGTTAGTTTGTGCAAAAAACCACACAATTGTGCCTCAACTAAGTGTGGTCTGCCTGGTTTGATGTGATGGAACAAAGGAGTGAGAGAGGTTAAGAAATGCTGGGTAGACCTTTCACTGCTCATTTAGGACCTTTGAATGGTGGGCCCATGCATTTTTAAACAGTTTGACCACTACAAGGCAATCTTTCAAGGTCATTTCTCCAGGCTAAGCACATTCAAAAAACATTGCTCCAAAAACAAACTATGTCTTGAGTACTGTTACAGTCAGGGTCAAGGAACAGGCATTACTATAATCCACAAAGCTAGTTATGTTAGCTAAGAGGAATGTCTGCTGCCAACCACTGTAAACTGATGTGTGTAATAGCTGAAGCTTCTCAGTATACCTCGCTTCCATGTTTTGTTTGGGGAGAAAAGCCTTTTGAGAAGCAGGGTAACTAACAATTTAGCTTTTCTGAAATATGATATGGTTAAATCAGGATAAATAACAACAAAAAAAGCCTTTTGGTACATTGGACACTTACTGAGCTAAAAATATGGAAACCAAAGGGGATGATGTCTCGTAAAAGATAAGAGGTATTTTGAGCAGCCAACAATATAATTTTAATGCATTTAATTTTTCAAATAATACCACAGGCTCCTATGTGGTAGAGACTGGTCTCAGCATTTAGAATGTGGTGTCCTAGTACCACATATGTTGGTTTTAGTCTAATTGAAAGTTGGATAAGGAAATTAGAGAGTGTGGGCAAAAGAAATAACTTAGCATAATGTATTTGTTTTTATCCAAATCACTGCTATTGTGATCTTGGTGTTAAGCAATGAGAGATGAAAGGAAGGGAAGGGAAGAGAAGAGAAGGGAAGGGAAAGAGAAAGAAAGAGGGAGGGTAGAAGGGAGGCAGTCCATATGAACTTTTAAAATAATAATCATTCTCAACATAGTCCAAATAACTAGTATTTTTTTGTTGATGAAATTTTCCTATGATTTTGTTAATGAGGGAAAAAAAACTGGAATTGGATGAACAAGAAGACCTAGTTAAAAAAAATTGAATCTGCTACCCAAATCCAAGTGACCTTGTGCAAGTCATTTTATTTTTCTGAATCTTATTTTTCTCATTTGTAAAATAAGTTGTGACAACTATCTTACAAGTGGTTCTGAGGACTAAGTCGGGATGCCTTTGGAAAATTGTCCAGGTCTTATACAAATGTAAGATAGTCTCACAGGTTGAAAAGATTTACCTTTAAGGAAGTTAATTAACTGGATTAGGGAGATGAAGTAGCACACGTAGTTTTGTCAGTAATCTTTTATCTGAAATGATGGAGAACCCTATCAAGGGACTTGAACCCCATCTTTCTAGAACTGCAAGTCAAAGACTTGAGGAAACACATTAACAGATGGAAAAAACAAAAAAGGCCCATCTTCATCTTTCTCAGATGCCTAGGATCCTTGATGATAAATTAATGTGAATGGGGAAGGACCTTAAGGCAAGAAGGTGTTTCAAGAATGACCCTTTTGGCCAATTTTATTTACAGTCCAGTATAGGACTTGATGTCTACAAATCCAATTAGTCTTCTGTTTCAATTCTTTTCCACAACAGGGTTGTCATTATTTAGAATTAAAGCAGCTACATTTCTTTTGACATTTGGGAAATGATACATAGAAGGACTGCCCTTTTGGTTGGCTGTCTCCTTTCAAAAATGGCAACAATGCTGCTTCATTGTTTCTTTAAGAATAAGAAGATAGCCTCTTACAGCCTTCCATGAAAAGCCAGGGCCCACTTCTTCTCACTGCAGGTGGAAGCTTACACATCCTTGCCCCTTTCTAAGTCCTCGCACAATTATTGTCTATTTTGTAGAACTAGCACAATTGATACTGTTCTAGTCTTGAACCATCAGCACTGGAAAAAAAATCTAAACTAGTTAAGTGATATGTCTATGTGGCCTTCTTGTTTACAAACACTTCGTTGTGTCTTGCTTCTGTTACGGATTGAATTGTGTCCCCTCCAAAAGATACGATGACGTCCTCACCTCTGGTGCCTAAGGATGCGACCTTATTTGGAAATACAGTTCTACAGATGAGATTAGGAGAGTTAAAGGGAGGGCAGACTGGAGAAGGGTGGGCCTTAATCCAATTTGACTTCTGTCCTCATGAAAGAGAACATTTGGACACAGAGAGACGTAAGAGACAATGTGATGGATTGGCAGCAAACCACGAGAAGCCAGAAGAATCATGGAACAGATTTTTCCCTACCAAGTTCCACTGAGGGATGGCCCTGCCGACACCTTGACTTCAGACTTCTGGGCTCTAGAACTGTGAGACTATACATTTTTGTCACCTAGTTTGTGGAACTTGGTTAGGACAACCCTGGCAAACTAAGACACCTTTCTAAGTGAGTGTTAAACATTTTCTGGCTAGAAACTCTTTCATACATCTTGTGTACCTACTCCATACTTCCTACTAGAGTGTTCTCTTGACAATTATCTTCAAAGTATTGTTTTGTTTCTTTACTTGGACTTTTTAAGCAGATTCTACTTCTGATCATAAAAAGAATATATGCTCACTTTTGGAAATAGAAAAATAAAAAGAAGAAAATGACAAATGCCTATAATATTATCTCCCAGTGATAACCACTAATAACTTTTTGGTGTATGTCATGTGATTGCTTGTTATGGGGTGATAGAGATGCATTGCGGCCAACATTGCAGCTTGTCTAATAGTCATTTCTCCCCACTTTCATTCTTATTAGAACCCAGTATTGTACACGCATCTATCCCACCTGTATTTGGGTGAGGGTGGGTGAAGCCAGCTTTGCAGTCTCATTTTGCTGGTCCAATGATGGCCTTAAATGTGGGCATAGGACCGGATCCTGGCCACTCAGACCAGTGGAGATGGCCTGTGGGGTGGCAGGTGGGGAGCTTTGTGACATGGGAGCCTGACAGGAAACGCCCTTCATCCCTGAGCATGGCTTAGCCCATCATTGGACTGTATGGGGGTTTTGCCAGCACCCCAGGATAGCAGAGGGGAGAACGGAGAGTGTTTGTATTGTTGATGAGCCACCAAAAGCATCCGCTCCAGAAAGCCACCTCTGGACTTCCTGTTTTGTGAGATAATAAGTCACCTCATTCACGTCACCTTCAGTGGCATTTTCCGTTAATATGTTCATCCAAAACTGCCTTAAAAAAGAGATCAAACTTCAAAATTTGAGAACAATTTAAAAATAAGAGTATAAGGGTTGCGATGCCATTTCATTTGCTGTGTAGCCTTTATCCTCACACACTTGGAATGACGCCCGTGGCCTGGTTTTTTTGGGGGGGGTGCGGGGGGGAACAATTTTCACAAAACTATGCTTAAGAGTCAGGTTCCTGGGGGGGGGATTTTGGGTGTATTTTTCCTTATTATTGTTTTGAGGTGCTACGTACTAGTTTGGATGAACCTAGATGGGTCCTTCTAATAATTCCTCCTCTAACACCCTCTACTTCCCCTTTTATAGCAGTAACCGCGAAGTGATGGCCTCTTGGATGTGCATTTTTCCTGTTAATGAAAGCTTTCTGAGGCCACAGACCACGGTTTCCTTCACCCCTGAACTCAGTACTTCCCAGCTGTTCCACAAATATTTGTTGAGTGAGAAGTTAAGAGTTGGGCGGGATAGGGGATGCAGTCATGTTCACACACAAAAATCCAAGCTGCCCGTTACCTTATTTTATAATTTGGACTGTAAATGGAGAAAGTGGAGGGAGAGTGATGTGGAGGAAAAGAGGGAGAGGTGAAGGCAGAGGGGAAGAAGCCAATCTTTGCCCCCATCTCTGGTTGTCTTAATAAAGTGCATTAATGTGAAATATGCACAAGGGGGCAGGCCAGAGCTGCAGTGAATGGTAACCTGTTGACTATTTTGATCTTTGGTAATATTGTTTTTTTTTTTTTAAACAATATAAGGAGTTGGTTTCTGAAAATTGTTCTTCTTAAAAGGCACTGTCATCACACATTTTTATCCATGTTAAATAGGAACCAATATGCATTTGAGGGTCCTGGTGTACTTTATGTGGCCTCTTCATGGGAGAGTTAAATTGGTTCCAGAAAGGAACAAAGAAGATCATGGATTTCTGGAAATCCACTCCAAAGCCTTGACCTCCACTGTGCACTGAGTATGGGGTGATGAAAGGACCCTGAACTAGAGGAAACAAAACATGGATTCCGGTCCAGGTTTTCTTTCTCACTAGCTGTGTGGCTTTGAGCAAGTCATTTAGCATCTCTGGGACATATCTTTTATTTTCAAAATAAAGGGATTCATTAAAAGCCAGCATTTCCCAATGCAATAAAACTATGCACTGTAAGCTGTCTAAATTCTCTACTAAAGGCCAAAGAAGAAAAAGAAAGGGTGAGGAAAGCAAAGAGGAGCCAAGTTTTAATGACTTAGGAAAGAATGGAGAAGGAGGTGAAAGGGTTTGAGTTGGTAAAGATGGGAAAACACTGATGAGAGCCCTTTAAACTCTAAATTCTGAGATTCTACCTCTTCTTACTTGATATTTTTCTGTCCTTGTCTGCCAGAGACTTAACTTGCCCCACATCAAAGTCACTATATTGTCTCCATAAACCATCTCTCTTTACCAGAGAGATGTTTCCTGGTAGCACACCAAATTTTCTTCTAATAATCTGAGTTCCTTGCCAGCCATTGTCTCTGTTTTATACCATAGATCTGAAGTCTGTAGGGAAGATAGACAATAAGGAGTCAACAAACACATAAACAATTATAAATTGGTGAGTCCCATGAAGAAAGAAAGGAGTCTTAATGGGAAACCATTTGGAAATGTGTGTGCCTGTGAGAGAGAGGTTGGAACCAAATTTGGGATGGGGTCAGAGAAGGTGTCTCTGAGGAAGTGACATTTAAGCTGAGACCTGAAGTAGAAGCAGAAGCCAACCACATGGGTGGTGGTTTGCAGACCTAGTGAGAAGAAATGTGGAGGTGTGGGAGCGGCGAGAGGAGTGATGGTTGGGGAGTGGGAAGAGATTGGAGCCAGGGGAGCCAATGAAGAGATTGTCTAGGCATGAGGCAAAGGCCCAGATCTGACATTAAAAATGGAAGAATGTAAGAGATATAAAAGAATAAAGTCTTGCCCTGTTTGGCCTAGGGGACCCTGTGCCTCTTCCACCTTGCCTCTTGCCCTTTTTCACTTGCTCACAACTCCCACATCATATGGCTTTCTGTCAACTCCTGTTGCTCAGGAGGTGTGCTTTCTCCAGCCCAGGGCCCCTGCAAGCACACCCCACCCCACCACCACCCATGTGGTTGGCTTCTGCTTCTACTTCAGGTCTCAGCTTAAATGTCACTTCCTCAGAGACACCTTCTCTGACCCCATCCCAAATTTGGTTCCAACCTCTCTCTCACAGGCACACACATTTCCAAATGGTTTCCCATTAAGACTCCTTTCTTTCTTCATGGGACTCACCAATTTATAATTGTTTATGTGTTTGTTGACTCCTTATTGTCTATCTTCCCTACAGACTTCAGATCTATGGTATAAAACAGAGACAATGGCTGGCAAGGAACTCAGATTATTAGAAGAAAATTTGGTGTGCTACCAGGAAACATCTCTCTGGTAAAGAGAGATGGTTTATGGAGACAATATAGTGACTTTGATGTGGGGCAAGTTAAGTCTCTGGCAGACAAGGACAGAAAAATATCAAGTAAGAAGAGGTAGAATCTCAGAATTTAGAGTTTAAAGGGCTCTCATCAGTGTTTTCCCATCTTTACAGATCTTCTTCAAGCAACTTTCATCCTATCTTGCCACCACCCAAAATCTTCAGCAGCTTCCTGTTGCCTGTTAGATAATGAATGGATTCCTCTACCTTTGAGATGTTCAGCAGGTTTCCTTGAGCTGCTCAGCCTTATCGCCCTACAACAGGTCCCTCCATACTACAATAAGAAATCTTGCATTACAGTTTTAGTGATGATATACTAGGTGCCTCTCCCCACCCCATTCTCCCCTAACGGGGTCCGGCATTTCCTTCTGGTTTTCTTTCCTCTACCACATAGTCTACCCCCAGCTCCCAGGTGGCTGCCTTGGCTTAGCCTAGGACAGAGACATGCTCTCTCCTGGATTGTGAAGGTCTAAATGTGAAGCCCGGAACTGCTGAAGTCCTTCTGCCATCATAAGGGAACTATCTTTAGGCTGAAATTGACACTGTGAAAGGCATTATGAAGAAATGGAAAGAAACTGGATCATTCCTCGATGACATGGGACACTGGCCTTCACAATTTCATGAGCCAGTAAAACCCATTTTAATCTGGTTCGATTAGGGCTTTTTATTTCTTGCAATCAAGAGCATCCCTACTGTCCAAGCCTTCTTTGTATGCCAGGCACTGTTTTAGCAAATTCCCCACTCTCATGAAGCTATCCTCCTACCAAGGGGCTGCCGGAGGGCATACCAAAACAAAACAAAAAACAAGAAATAAATGAAAAAGGGTAATTTTACATATTGGCAAATTCTATGAAGAAAATAAAACAAAATGATTCAGAGAAGGTTGGGTTGAGGAAAGTCTACTGTAGATGGGGTGGTCAGAGAAGTCTTCTCTGAGGAAAGGACAATTACTGGGAAAAAGGAGTTAGCCATGGACAGATGAGGGGGAAGGTCATTCCAGATAAAGGGAAAAGCTAGTGCAAAGGCCCTGAGGCAGGAAAAAGCTTGGTGGGTTCCAGTAACAGAAAGGTGTTGTGGCTGATGAAGGGAGAGAGTGGTGTGAGATAATGTTGGTTTTCCTCTTTCCTTACATCTTTTGAAGTCTTCAATACTCATCTTATGTCCCATCTCCTTCTTAAACATTCCCTGGTAGAGCTAAGAATCTCTTCTCCTTTGGATTATAGCTTTCCAAGATTGTATCATCCTTTGCACTTGGCAATTTTGTACCTCCTGTATACTGTAGTCTATAGCTCTCTAATCTATTCTTATGATTTCATTGAGTTTCCTCAGTTCGATTCTAGTCCTTCAGAGCATTTGGTACTGTCAGAAAAGTTTAATGCCAATAGCCCTTAGAATCACCTGGTAGGGGCAGATTATCTGGCCCACCCCTATCTTTTTTGGGGGGGGCGGGGAGTGTAAGGGCCAGGAATTGAACACAGGTCTCTTGCATGGCAGGCGAGCATTCCACACTGAAGCCAATAGACTTTAAATACACTGTGAAAATAATACTGTGTTTCCAGATTCACTGTCTCCCTACCAGTGCATTTGAAATATGAAGCTGAGCCATGTGAAACTGTAATTTTTTGTGGGTTTAAAATAATCAAATATCAGCAATTTCATATGGCTCAACCCTTATTATAATATCATTAAAAAATTTATACTATAGTCCAATTCTGCTGCCAACTCTCCAAATGTGTTGACCATGGTTCCAGGAAAATTCCCTTTGTGGGACTTGGGGCCCTCCAAGGAAATGCTCTCTTGTAATGAAACTATTTTTTTCTACATTAGTTTGTGGGCAGTACATTATTAAAGAACAAAACAAAACAAAATAAACGACTATGCAATTTAGCAATTTTTTAGCTTTAAGCTTGGATGCTGCCTTTGAATTTTACACATGTGGCTGGGTTTTAGTGGTGTGACTTGAGAAGAGTGAAAGGTTATTAGTTCATGTGTGACCTAGTCCAGGAATTCCTGGTCCCTTTCAATAGAAGCCATGACTGCACTTAGTTACCCCTAGAGAATGCACGCCCTGCTCCTCAATCTGGGTCCAGGAACTTATTGGTGAAATAGTTTTCCTGCCCCTCACTAAAAGAAATTAAACCAGTGCCCTCCCTACCCCCCAGGGCCTGCAGTGTGCCAGGAGGATATGCCCTTGGCCCCCTCCGCTTCCAGTGTGAGCTCTGCCAGGCTCTGTGGCCTTCCCTAGGCTAGGTCCCCCCCTTTCCTCTCAAGTGGGTCTGGAGGTGGAAAAGAGGCCATAGAACTGGCTTTTGTTTAATGCGTCTAAATTCTCTGTGTAAAGGGCACATGTTTCAGAATTAATAATTGAGTTTTCATCCAGACTAAAATATTTATGTAACTCTTTGCACCTCAGTTTTCTCACCTGTAAAATGAAGACCCAGACTAAATGATTTCTAAGGTCTTTTTCACCTCTCCACCTTGTGGTTGGCCAAGACTTGTCACTGGTAAGGTGTTAATGCACCTATGAGGTGTGAATATATGTGTGTGTGTATATATGCATATATATATTCATAAATACAGTTTTGGTCATAATTTCCTGTGTAGCCTCTTCATACAAGTTTTCTTTAAAGAGTGGAAATAAATCTTTATGCGTGCAATACACAGTTTGAGAACAACTTCATTACAATCCAAACAAATTTCTCTCAACATGCCAAGGAACAATTTGAAAGTTCTAAAGGAAGAAGTTTGCATTTGGGAAAAAAATAGTAAAAAGGTATCTGAGTAATTTCTTAAGTGGTGAAATACCCCCCCTTCTCTCTCTCTTTTTTTTTATTTTTACTTTTTTCTTGAGTTTTAAAAATAGCCTATGTACTTCAACTTTCTACAAGAAAACATACCTTTAGGCTGAAAGACAGTATTAAAAATTTCATCCCAGAGAATTATTTTTGGGGTGTGTGGGGGTGGGGTGGGGTGGAGTTTTAAGAGCCTGAAGATAGAGGTTTCTAATTAAATTGCCCCCCCCAACCAGAACTGCAGAGTATGTGCTGTAATCACCACAGTTCAGTTTAAATCTGGGACGGAATGATAATTTTGTGAGTTCAGAGGTTTTAAATTTTGGCTCACAACTGCTGAAGAGTTTCTGATGACTTTCCAAGGTTCTGCAAGGCGTGTGCATTTGCTGGGAGACCAGGGGACATTAAGTCAATGAAAAATGGGAAGGATTTCACAGTCTCAGGAAGTTTAAGTAGGTCTCAGAGATCAGGAAGTGCTGTACATGGCTCTATGGATGACAAAAAATCTTCAGCAGTTAGGGAGAAAATTTTGGATGCTTTCCCTACTAATGGTGATGGACTCTGCACTGATTTCACCTGCACTATTCATACTAGTTCATCTGTAGTGCAGGCTTGGGGAAGAAAAACTGGTGACCAGTAGTAAAGGGGAAAGGGGTGAAGCCGTTTTTGGTTTTAGCCCTCCAATCCAACCAACTGAGTTAATCAGCTATAGGCAAATCAGATTATTCATTCATCCAATAATACTGATTGAGTGCTATGTGCTGAGTTATGTGCTAGGTGCCGGGGATACTGAGGCGGAAAAGGTGGGCAGGGTCAAGAACTTGAGCTTATATTCTTAGAGAAGCAAATGCAATGGGTCAGCAAATAGATTACAAATTAATTAAAACTGTAATGTCTATGATGGCAATACTGAGGTTTAATAAGAACACAAAACATGGAAATTGAGCACAGTTTGAACAATGGACCCAGGGAAAGCTTCCCAGTGAAAGAGAATTCAAACTGGAGCCTCAAGGATGAGGAGGGAAGTTGACCAAGCCAAGGATTATGGGGTCAACATTCCAGTTAGAGGGACCAGTATGTGCAAAGTCCCTGAGGCAGAAAAGCACTTGGCCCTTCCAAGGAACTAAAAAGGAGTACAATTCATCTAGCGTAGTGGTTCTTAGAGTGTGGCTCACAGAACCGTAGGGATCCCTGAGATCCAGCCTTCAGTGTGGGTCAGAGAGGTCAAAATTTTATACAAAGTAATACCAAGATGTTATTTGTGGTCTTTCACTGCATTATTTACAATCATGGCGCAAGAAGCAATCATGGTAGGGTCAATGCTCCTTGCCAGCAAGAAGTTAAAATGGTCATGGCCCAGATATCTCTGAAGATTGAGAGAATGTTCAAATGAGAGGGAGGAGGTGTAGTGAGAAATTAGGATTTAACAAATGAATATGGCTGCTGAATCATTATATAGATATTTCTTTTTAGTTTTGTAGTGCATTCAAATAGCCAGAAGGAAATACCTGAAATTGTTGAACTGTAATCCAGTAGCCTTGATCTTTGATAATGACTGTATAACTATGCAGCTTTTATCATATGACTGTGATTGTAAAAACCTTGTGACTGATAACTCCCTTTATCCCAGTGTACGGGTAGATGAGTAATAAAGACAAACATGAAAAAAAAATAGGTTAGGAATATAGGCGGAAAATACCCCTACGTAAACTATGGCTAATAGTTTAGTACTACTTAAATAATCTTTCATCAACTGTGACAAACGTAACTATAGTTAAAAAGTAGAACTATAAGAAAAGTGATATCAATTGTAACAAATTTTCCACACCAATGCAAGTGTTGGTGGAGGGGTCGTGTATGGGGATCATGTAATTTATGCATGATTGTGATGTAAAACCACAGCTTCTCTAATACGGAATTAAACAACAACAACAAAAACAAAACCCAAAACAACAGCAAAAAAAGAAGCAACAGTGGGTAAAATTGCTGGCACCTTCCTGCTTATCAGGGCGAGGCACCAAATTGTATGAGGAGTCATTGCATTTTTCACCAGTACATACTTATAATTTTTTTAAAATGCTAATTTCACTTAAAAAAATGTCCTTGAAGAAGTTGAAAAAATTATCACTTTTATTAAATCTTAAGTAGATGTCTTTTAAATATTCTGTATTGCTAGCTGGGAAATCTGCAAAAAGTACTCTCTTTCAAAACTGAAGTTATGAAGGCTTTCTCAAGGAAGAACTCGTGGGTAACTGAGTTGAGAGCTGTAATAGCCTCTTTTCATGAAATACCATTTTTACTTGAAAGAACAAATGGGCAGACAAACTATAATAACTGAAACTTGAGTAATTGGCATATACTTTCTTGAAAATAAATGAAGCCTGCCTATCATTCAAGGAAAACAACCAATGGTATTTGTTGCCAATGATATAATTGAAACTTTTGAGTGAAAAATCTTTTTTTTTTTTGAAAAGCTGTATTTCATTTATAAATGTAGATAAACAATTCTAGATAAATAGTATCAAACCATATACCAATGACCCTGGTAGAGTTTATTCCAGGAACGCAAAAGTGTTTCAATATCAGGATATTGATGAATACATGATTTCTCAAAATTAAAGGAGAAAATTAATATGATTTTATGAACAGATGCTTAAAAGGACATTTGATTCAACAGAGCAGCTATTCCTAATAAAACTCTAAGTAAAAGTAACTGTAAGGAAACCACTTCAATACAATTGAAGTATTGCCTAAAAAACCCTCCATCAAATATACAAATGGTGGCAGACTACCGTGGCTCAGCAGGCAGAGTCCTCGCCTGCCATTCCGGAGACCCGGGTTCAATTCCCGGTGCCGGTCCATGGCAGGGGAAAATACAAATGGTAAAACTAAAACTACTTTAGTTAAAATCACAATACTGACAGGAAAGCCTAGTACCAATATTATAACTTTGTCTGAGGCGCGCTAGTGAATGCAATAAGATAAGAAAATGAAAAACTTGGAATAAACACTGGGAAAGAAATAAACACTATTTTTGCTGATAATATGAGAAATACAAGAACAAGAGGATATAAGAAATGTAAATAGAGAAAATAATAGAGAATACAAGAATAAGAGGATATAAGAAATGTAAAAACAAATCATTAGCTTTATTTATCATTATAATGAGCACATAGAAAAGGAAAAAATGCTGTATTTATAATGTAGTGAGCAAAAATAGCTAGGGATGTGGTTAGTAAAGTCACATCCACGTGAAGAAAACTGAACTTATTAAGGGTTACAAAACAAGGTCTGAGCAAATGGAAAGATATATGTACCAGATTCAGATGGGAAGACGGAGTATCACAAATTATCAGTTCTCCAAAAAGAAATACGTACATTTAATGCAGTTATAATTAGAATTGCAACAGATTTTTTTGTTTATTTTAGGTAGTGGTGAAGAGAAGACTGGATAAAACGATTTAAATTTCACATGGATGAATAAATGTTTAAGAATAATTGTGAAAAGAACGGAAAAGAACTGGGACATGTGAATTGCCTTACCAGACACCAGAGCATCACATAAAGTTGTCATAAATTAAATATGGTATTAGGATGAGAGTGAGAAATAGATCAGTGCAAAAGAAAAGAGAATCCAGAAATAGTTTTGGACATGAGAATTTAATATATAGCGTATATCAAATGTGGTAGTTCAGTTTGGTGGGAAAACAAGAAATTATTTTAAAAGTGATAACTGTATAATTGGCTAACTATCTGAAAGGAAATAAAATTAAATCCTTTTTTTAAGTTATATACAAAAATATATTCCCCAAGAGTGGTTGCTTAATATGTACAGACTGCTTAACTAGATTGTACTTAAATATTTGCAAATGGACAGAGGTGACAGTAGCACATTATTGTGAGATTAATTAACAGTGTTGAATAGCTTGTGAGTGTGGAAGAAAGGGGAGGTTTAGAGTCACATATGTCGCCAGAAGGAAAGTTGGAGGTTAAAACATGGGAATGTATAACATGGTGAATCTTGTGGTAGACAATGCCCATGATTAACTGTACAAATATAAAATGTTCTTTCATCAACTAGAGCAAATGTATGACACTATCAGAAGGAGTTAATAATAGAGGGGTTTAATGGAGGGAAATGCATCTATTGCAAGCTATGGACTATAGCTAACAGTAATATTTGAATACCCTTTCATTAACAGTTAATACATGTACTACACCAGTACTATGGGTCAGTAATAGGAGCGGTCAGGGGTATAGGAGGATTTGGACTTTCTGTTTATTTTTATTTCTTTTCTGGGGTAATGAAAAGTTTCTAAAATTGATCATGGCATTGTATGCACAACTATGTGATGATACTGTGAGCCAGTGATTGTATAGTTTGGATGGATTGTATGGCATGTGAATATATCAGAATACAACTGCATTGAAAAAATATATTCCCCATGGATTTAGGTACTAAGTATAAAAAAACAAAACAGAATAAAATATTGCAAAATATCTAGGAGACTTTGTGTATAACCTAGGGACCAAAAACAAAACAAAACAAAAACCTTAACAAGATTGGAAAACACAAAAGCTATAAAATAAAAGATATATTTGACCAAATTAAAAATGTCTAAGATAAAAGATATTATACACAAATTTAAAAAATACTTTTAGCAAAATGACAAGGAATTAATTTATATAACGTAGAAAGAGATCATACAAACTGGCAACCCAATAGAAAAATGGTCAGCGAATATGAAAAGGGAATTTACGGATGCAGAAATGCAGAAAGCCAAGGAATGTATGAAAAGATGCTTGAATTTACCATAGTTAGGGAAGTGCAAATTAAGGTAATGAGACATCACATCACACTCATCAGGCTGGTAAAAACTGAAAACAACTCCAACATATACTACTTGAGGGAATCTAAATTTTACAGACTTTTAGGAAAGAAATCTGCCAGTAGCTACTAAAATTTAAAATATACATATTCAAAAGCATAGATGAACTGTGGTATATATATATATATATACACACACACACACAATGGACTGCTACTTAGAAATAAAAGAGAAAAGAACTACTCTGTGGTTCAATCTCAAAAACACAAAAGATTGCATACTGTGACCCCACTTATGTGGGGTTCTAGAACCGGAAGACTAATCCATAGTATTAGAACATATGCATAAGGGTTTGATTATGGCATTATTTGGAGTGGCAAAAAACTGGAAACAAACAGAATCTTCATTAATATAGTATCAGGAGAATGGCAGTGAGCACTGAGGAGTAATATGCGGCCAATGAAAAAGAAAGGAGTAGAGTGACACCTATTCTCTCAGACGGATTTCTGCAAGGTATTGTTTATAAGCAAGGTGCAGAAAAACATTTATAATATAATCCCATTTTGGGGGGAAACAATGACCTCCCCATCTAAATGTATATATCAGTATATGCAAGGGTGTGTTGCATGTTTACCTATAATTATATGAATATGCTGGAAAATAGGGAACGATACATATTACAGATGTGTTAATATGGGTTACAAGGCGAGTAGATGCGAGGAGAATGGAAAGGGATATTAAGTTAAAAGAGAAAAGGCAGCTAAAGATAACAGTATCTGTGATATGATTTATGCATTTCTGTATTTAAAATGTACACTTATAGACGATAACTCAAAGAACACTGTCCTTCTTGTGGATATTTAAAGTTTGATCCTTGGAGTAAGCCAGACCTTCAGACCTATGTATTTGGACTGCGTCATTTTGCTATCTCTTTATTTGTACAGAATGGAACTTCAGCCGTCACAGTTTTACAAAGTAGAAACTCAAGCTGTAAAGTTTAATGGACTTGCCAAATTAACATAGCCAGGAAGAGGGAAAGCATGGATTTGCACCCAGACGAACTCCACAAGCTCAGCAACTCATAACTCTCAGTAGTTACCAATGTCTTCTGAGAGGTGCGTGAGACAGCTACCTGGGGTGCACAATTTAAACTCAGTAATCAAGAGAAGTAATATTCTAAACGATAAAAATTAATGCAAAAAATCCATAATGAACAAAATACCAACATTTTAATTAAAGACAGGATGTCTCTTTAATTGGCATGCGGGCTCAGCCCTGTTGGTATTTTGTTCGTCATGGATATTTTGCATAGACTGCGACTTTTTAAAAATATTACATTAAAAATTTCTCTTGATAACTGAGTTTTTTGGCACCCTGTCAGTGTGGTGAACAATGTAAGTCTTACACTCACCCCGCCCTCCTCCTAGCCGTGCTTGTCTCTACCACTTGTCCATCATGTGAAACTAAGCAAAACATGGTGTCTGAAGTTCAGTTTTCTCATCTATAAAGCGGGAAAGGTAATAATTTCCCTGCCCACTTCATAGCGTTATGCCAAGAAATAAAGAAACCACGAATAGGAAATTGCTTGTGTAACAAGCTTGTTCCTGGAGTTGCTCATGGGGTGATAAGCAAATTGAATTGCCCTCGACTTGGGCATGCCCCCCAGGTGCTGAGGTTTGCGCCCGTTGCTGGGGGATCAACCCATAATTCTTATGCTTGGCAGTCATTTCCTGCACGTTCTCTGCTGGCTGCCTGGTTGGAAAGTGCAGTGACATTTATCAGCAAGCTCCCCTCCGTGTATGAGCATGTGGCAAGAGAATGTACTTCTTCAGGTAAAGCGATGCTTCTCAGACTGGAATGTGCACACTGATCACTCGGGATCTTGACGAACAGAACATTCCCACTCAGCAAGGCGGTGGCGGGGCATGAGCCAGCACGTCCCACAGGCCACCACGTGGTGGGTGTTACTGGTCAGAGGACCGCACTTTGAGTAGAGCAGCTACAGAAAGGATGGCGAGTTGGTCAGAAAGACTGAAAGGCACCCCGATATTGGTAGCTCACGCCACACCAGCCATTGCTGCGAGCACTTTGAACCCTTCCAGTAGCCCTAGAACGGTGGCTCCGCTGCGTGGAAGCCCACCAGCCAAAAGCCATTTGGGACACACTTGTAGTCAAAGGTAGATTTATTTCACGTGCTGCAAGGGGGAACACACCCAAGGCACGATGGCCTTCCGTAAGGATGAGTTAGAAGGGCTTGTTGGGGGATTTTGACTTGTGCTGGGAGAGGCTACAGAGGACTTAAGGAAATGCAGGCCAAATTTGGACTGAGTGCTGTGTCAAGGACAAATGATGACTCGGTATCTCGCTAGTTTTTATATAGGAGGGTAGAGGATTGAAGTGGCCAGAACAGCCCTTAGTGGAGAAGTGGTGGTACTCAGTGAGTGGGAAAAGGGAAAGTTAATTACGTTTGCGGTTGCAGAGTGGCGACCTCTCTGGTTTGTTTCAACACGCTCATGGAGTGACCCTTTCTAATTTATGTTTTAATTCTGTGAATGATGTTTATATATGTTTGGGAACATCACAGCCATTACTGTCCTTAGACCTGGGCAGGTGGGGGCCCTGCGTGCCAGAGAGTCCCCACGGAGTGATTTCCTCGCAATTTTCTAAGTCCCCCTCCAGTGTCTGAGACTGGCTAGGACTGGTAGTGCCGTCACGCTGGGATGCTCTGGGGCTCTCGTGGGCCCCTACCCCATTTTTCCCCTTCAGAGCCCACCCGGAATCTCTCCCCTGAGCCTGAGGTTGACCTGGTGCTCTGAGGCTGGACCCCTGTTTCGGGAGGGCAGTCTGGCCAGCGAACGGCCAGTTCTGTGCAAGACAGAGCTGACACGCTGATTTGGCCACTGAAATTGTTTAGAGGCATGAGGCCCCACCAAAACATATTTGCCCAGGGCCGCCCAGCCAAGGGTTGGACGTGACCTCAGCCTGGCTGGCAGCTGCCAGGGCTATTTTTCACTTTCTCAATTGTTTTTAGCCCCTTGACAAAAGAGAGGCGACTCAAGTACAGAATGTTCCAGCAATGCCCCCTCCCCCTGTGCCCACCGGCCCGAGCCCGGCCCCTGCGCTCCCTCGGCGCCCGGCGTGACTCCGCCCCTTGGTTTGTGCTTCAAATCCCGCTGACCCTTCCGTCCCTGCCCCTTGTTTTAAAGGTTTTAAAATATATTTTTCTGCACTGTGCTTGGAAATCTCCACGCATCTTCTCCCTTTGGTGGTTTCTGTCCCTCCTCCTCCCGACTCCCTCTCTTTTGGGCGGACATTCATCAGGGGGTCCCCCGTTTGTCACAGGACATTGGTAACGCTCCAGAGCTCTAACGCTGGCTTTCCGGGAACATCAGAGACTGTGAGCAACACCGAGTGTTCGCCCAGACGGCACCCGGGACGAGCCGGCCCGCGGCGGGTGGCGCGAGTGCGGCAGGAAGGCGAGCGGTAAGTCTGCGGCGGGGCAGGCCCGCCTCTGGGGCAGGCCCACTGGCTTCAAGGACTAGAAAGAGGGAAGCTGGGCCGGGACTGAGCAGCTCAGCACCCTTCCAATAGGGGGAAGGAAGCCTGCTCCTTTGGTGGGATCAGGCGTCTCATCGGTGGGAGAAGGTATTGGGAAGGCTTGCGCGTGCGAGTCAGGCTACCCACGGGCCAGCGTCTGTAATGGAAAGAGCATGGATTTTGGAGTCCGCTGCTGGCCAGAGTCCGTGCTCTGTGTGACCCTGGGCAGGTTACTTCGGCTCTCTGTGCTCCGCTTAGCCTCATCTGAGAAGCCGGGAGAATTCCTTCCTTAAACGGTTGTTGCGAGCAGCGAATGCGATGGTGGTGGTGCGTTGGCTGGTCAGAGTACATTGTGTCTATCATTATCCTTGACCCCAGGGGGTGTTAGTACTGGCAGCCTGGGGTCACGGAACCACTCTCCCTGGCTTGACCTCAGAAAGTTAGGGAAATACGTCGCACAATTAAAAAAAAAAATTGGTTGCAAACTAATCATCCATTAATACATCTAAATCTTTTGCACCCATTTTATATTTTCAGCCTTTATCAACACTGAGGATAATGCATTTCAAAGGTTGATGATTTATACAACCTATTGTATAAAAGAGAATCTTCTTTTATTTATCCAGAAACTTCCACTCTCCATTTCAATGGTGAATCCGTCCACTGTTCACTCTACTCAAAACCTTCACAATTTCCTACTCACATAAATGCTTTCCCCCCCAACATTTTATCGCTCATCAAATTTCCTCTAATAACCTTGTCTTTTTTTTGAAATACCTGCAAGAATCATCCAGAAATTAGCACACCATGGCTGAATACCGTTTTCTCTTTCAACCGCAATATTTCTCTTCTGAAGGTCCATCATTTTGTTGGACATTAAGGCGGTAGCAGCAGCCACCATGTGGCAGCTTGGTTAGCGACCTTCGTTCTGGGGTGAGGATGGATCTAGGTTTGAATCATGTCCTATTGCTTAGCAGCTAGTTAGCTGTGTGATGAGGTCCCATACATACCGGATCTCGGGTAAGGAACTCGCCACAGTGGCTTCTGGGTCCCCTGGTGCAAGCTGGTTTGTGTTCGGGCCAGGGCAGGAGCCCCAGGACCGGGGTGTCTTTAGTGCATGACTACCTCAGAATAAAGCCTCATTTCCTCTTGCCTGAATTACTCCCAGCTGCTTCCTACCTGCTTTTCTGGCCTCCCTACACTATCCATTTTGAATACTATTGCCAACTTCTATTCTTGAAATGTTGCATTTATCGTGTTGTTCTATTAAGAAAAGCAAACAAAAAGCCTTCAAAATTTCCCTATTGATGGGCTGTGCATTTAGGGCTCTGTCTAGAATAGCCTCACTATTTCTTCCTTCCTTCTTCGCACCCCTCTTTTCCCTCTGCAGCCCTCTTTCCCTTCCTTCAGTATCAGACAATTCTACTAACATCTAGAGAGACAAATAGACCAGAACCCAGCCCTAGGGAGTTCTCCTTGGCAGGATATGGGATGTTGGCCCCTGGGTTCCAGGGCAACCCAAAAAGAGAAACGAACTTCCCAGAGAAGCTGAGATCAGAACTGTATCTTGTGTGGATAGGGGTCTCATTCAGAAGAGATGAGATTTCCTGGAAAGAAAGGACACAATTAAAAGAGAAGGTGTTGGCAATACCCAAGATTCTGGGGGAAAGAAGTCTGAACAGGTGGAAGCATAAGCTGTAAGTGGGGCAGTGGGAGGTAACTGCGGTCAGACTGGCCGAGGCCAGGTGATGCCATGCTCCTGGGCAGGCCAAGAGCTGTGGATTGTATCCTGTCAGCAGTGGGAGGTGATTGAACATTTTAAAGCAAGGATGTAACATCAATTAATTTCCAAAGAAAATACTAGTCTAATGGTTGCAAAAGGAATCCATGGTTATTATGGAAAATTAGAAGAAAAAAACAGAAAATGTAGATAAAGCAAGTAAAAAATAAAAATCCCCTGGCCCAGAGATAAGCATTGACATATGAGCCAGGCACTGTTACAAGAGTTTTAGTCATTTAATCCTCTCAACAACACACCATGAGTGGGGTAAATTATTACTCCTATTTACAGCTGGGGAACTGGGGAAGCCTGCAGACGCTTCTCTAGGTTACACAATTGGTGGGTGGTACAATTAGGCTTTGAACTCAGACCTTCTGGCTCCAGAACCTAATCCTTAGCCCCCAGGCCACCTTGCTTCTCAGTGATTACACAATATATACAAAAGTATTCACATGCATAAATGTATTTAATTTTTAAAAAAATATATAGTTTGCGGCCACAGTGGCTCAGTGGCAGAGTTCTCGCCTGCCATGCTGGAGACACAGGTTCACTTCCTGGTGCCTGCCCATGCAAAAAAAAAGAAAAGAAAAATATGTATAGTTTGGTTCTGAATTTGGGTTTTAAATGAGAATGTTGATGAGCGTGTGGGTGAGTTGTGTAGGGGAGGGTTGCAGCGGGAGAGAGGCAAGTCAGATAGCTGCTGGTCCAAGTGAGAGATGATAAAGGAGGCTAAAGCAGAGATGGAGCAGAGGTGATGATGATACAGGAGAGCTTTAGGTGGTACAAATAGCAGACCTTGATGATACAGTGTGTGTGTGTGTGTGTGTGTGTGTGTGTGTGTGTGTGTGTCTAATGTCTGCATGTATGTCTGTCTGTTTGTAATGTCTGTGTGTCTAGGAGAGAGTTGAAGGAAAGGAAGAAGTCAGGGAAAATCATGAGGATTCTTTATTGAGCAACCAGGGGGACTGTTGAAATACTTGAGAGAGCGGGATGGTAATGAGTTCCCTTTGAGACCTCATGAGATCATGGCATCCGCAAGGTGGAGGTGTTCACTAGCCAGCTGGAAGTACGTAAGTGCTGGAACAGTGTGGAATCATTTGTATTGGTTGGCTCTGAACTCAAGAGACATGGGTTCCTTGGGATGAAAGGAACAGATGAAAAGAGATGTCTGCATGGGAGCCTTAGGGACTAGTCAGAGCGGATGGTGGAGTTAGACAGTTTGGGGGGATCCGGGTGAGTGAGCGGCCAACTGGCAGATATCTCAGGTGCAGGACAAGAGGGAACGGGGAGAAGCCACTGGATTCTATGCTCCTTCCGAAACCCCCCTTTCTGCCAAGCTCATCTCTCACCTTCCTTTTGAAATTGGTTTTACCTGTTCGTTTCCAGCTTCCTTCATTGCCCAGCCTGGCCTGCCAGATACCTCCCTGAATCTCTCCACCTACCTGAGTCACACGTATCTTCCAAGGCCTGTTTATGCTGGACTCTTCCAGCAGCCTTCCACCCTGCTCTCATGGGGGCTCTACTTCTCTGTTCACTTTGACCCCTTATTATCATTTCTTGTTTCCTGCAAAATTCTAAGCATCTGTGGGCAGGGGCTTGCCTACCTTATAGCCCCCACAGGGCCCAATAACCAGGTGTTCACTAATTGGTTGCTTATAACCCACGGGCATAGAGCATATTATTTTATTTTTACTGTTTTGGCTTTTTGAAAATGATACCAGAAGCTCCTCCACTCTTTTTCATTCAGTTGCAGCTTTGTGAGTTCTTTCCATGCATACCCTTCCCTATTGGTTTGGCATTTTGTTACATGAACACTCCACAGGCCAGCCAAGTGTGAAGTCTCATCTTTTGTCCATTTTCCTTTTTGAAAATTTCCCCGCTGGTTTTTATTGCAGTACTGCCCCAATTCCCTATACTCCCAATTTATGACAATCCATCCATCCTAGAACCCATACTGCATTCCTTCTGGTATGACATGTTTGCCTAACTCTTTAACTATATATATATTCATTAGTCTGATGGGTTTGGGTTGACATTGGTCTTCTCCATACTCCTTCTTTAGCCACAAGACACAGCAGCTTTTCATCTGCAACTATAATGGCAGGTAACAGATCTTGACTAAGAGTTTTGCAAATTTACTTTGAGTTCCTTCGATCCTCTTGGAGCCAGAAAGGATCCTCACTCATATACAAGTGTGTGTGCATGTGTGTGTGTGTGTGTGTGTGTGAGAGAGAGAAGTGAGTAACAGTGATAGTGACAATGGCATCGATGACAACTATCATTTTCTGAGCACTTGCTCTATGCCTGGAACTAAAAGTGCTTTATGAACATTGCTTCTCTGCCCGCTACTCTTCGATGCCCTGTGGAATCTTGGGTTTGCTCTTAAATCACTGTTCATGCTGCATGGGGCTTTTGCCTTTCCCTGTAGGTAGACCCAAGATTCTGCTGTGGGCAGACCCAGGAACTTTCCATTATCAGCACAGAAGCTGTCTGCTCTCCATCTCTTCTCACCTCTCCTTTAGACTGGGTAGTCTGGATGCCACAGGTCCCCTCGGGGAAGCGATGGCACTTATTTTTCCCCCAGAAATGCAGTGACCCTGGAACATGTGTCTGAAGCAGCATTTCACTAAATAAGGACTGATTGATGCAATTCTAATTAAGTTGAAAAGGGGAGAGAGTTTAGGAGGAAAATTTCCTTTTTAAAAAATAAACCATCTTCCCAATCTTGATTTTTTTAAACTTCCACTCCTGCTTAGGGCTCTTAATATTTCAGGTAGAAAGTGGTGGAAAACCAATAGTGTTGACATATAAAAGTACAAAATAGAACAATATCTACTCTCTGTTTTCCTAAATTGTTTGAACAAACATTTCGTTAAGAAACAAAAAGGGGAACTTTACTTAAAAATATGGATTAGATCCAGTGATGAGCAGATGAGATTAAGTTTGGTGTTAAAGGTCAGTGAAATGGCATGAAACGTTGGCGGACTGCAGAGGCTCTGATTCCAGAAGAAGTTAAAAATATAACATTTTGGAAATGTCCTATCCTGTGTTTTGTAAAGCTGTCTCATTTTGGAAAGGCAGACACACACTGAAATGAAAGGTGATTTGAAAAGTACAATCTGCAGGTATGGTGGAGGGAGGGTGGCAAGTGTGAGCAGCCAGACTGCAGGGGTGAGCATGGGGTGCAGGTGGCTATGACTCTGAACTGGTGGGGGGAGGGGCATGGAAGGAGGAAGGAAGTAGAAACAAGAGCCAGAGAGAGCTTTTAATTTGTGTTTAAAGATGAGTTGTTTTCTTAATGTTTGTTGGCTAAAGGGGAGGAGCCAGTGGAGAGAAGAAAGACAAGATACTGAGGAAGGATAGGAAAAAAAGAAGAGAGGACAGTGGAGCCCTTGATGGGAATTTTGGTGCTGGGAATTTGAGGCACTTGACATCTCAGTAAATCGGGAGGCAAGCTTACCTGATTAGTGGAAGTGGATTTAGGATTAGAGAATAGTAAAAAGATTCAGCAGCGCCTCCTGGGGAATGAGATAAGAGGTTCACTGGGCATGATGCAGCAATATCAAAGGGCAAGATAAGATCGTTACCATTCAGACCCCAGGTTAAACATCACCTCTTTAAGGAGGTCTCACCTGACCACCCTGTTTTAATTTTCTGCCTAACACTTAATACCATCTGATTAAATTTGTGTTCATTTCCTTTTCAAAAAAAAAATGATCTGTTCTCCCCACTAGAATGTAAACTCCATGAAATCAGAGATCTTCTTGCTTTGTTCCTGTTAAATCCCCAAATAGTCAAAATCAACTAAATATTGGCCATCTGAATGAAAGATTTGATAATGGCACCAGTTACAAGAATTTACCAGTGTCACCTGGGATCCCAGGATCAAAAGTGAGGAGAAAGGAAGGTTATCCAGGACTGAGTGTTGGTGAGGCAGGAATGGCAGAGAGGTAAAAATGGGGAAAGGATTTGGAGTGCTAGAGAGTGTGCTGTTGAAACTGCAGTCCACCGAATCCAGGCTGAATAAAGAAGGAAAACGGATGAGGAAGGAAAAAAGGGAAAGGGTGGGGATAGGTCAGAGAGATGGAAAGAGGAAGCAAGGGAGAGACTGGAGATTACCTTGCGTTTAAGAGCAGGTTTACTGGGAAAGAGTGTAGGAAGATAATACACTTGGGTTAAAGGAAGGATGCTGCATTGCTTATTTCTGTTTTTATCAGTTAAACATGGCCAACTCCAAAGATCTAGAACAAGATGAATCAAGTGTCAAAGGAGAGCCTTAACAAAAAGTCAATCAACAATAAAACCTAGGCAAGAGAGAGAAACAGACCATCAGAGTAAAGACATCAAGAAAATCAGATGCCTAGATATCAGCAACAAATTAAAAGCCATACTAAGAAAAAGGAAGATCTAGCCCAGTCAAAAGAACAAATTAAAAAGTCAGAGGACATGGAATTCAGAACAACTAATCAAAGCAGTTCAAACAAATCTCCTAAATCAGTTCAAGGAGATGAAGAAAAATATGGCTAAAGAGATAAAGGATATTAAGAAGACACCAGGTGAGTATAAAGAAGAAGTTGAAAACATACAAAGAAAAATAACAAAACTTAAGGGAATGGAAGGCCCAATAGAGGAGATTGAAAATATAATAGAGGAATACAACTGCATGTTGGAACAGGCAGAACAAAGCATCAGCAAATTAGAAGACAGGACATCTGAAATCTTATAGACAGAAAAACAGAGAGAGAAAAGAGTGCAAAAGATTGAGCATGGTCTCAGGAAATTGAAAAACAGCACAAAGTGCACAAACATACATGTCATGGGTGTTTAGGAAGAAGAGGAGAGGGGGGAAGGAGCACAAAGAATATTTGAGGAAATAAGTATCGAAAATTTCCCAATCCTTAGAAAAGACATGAATATACATATCCAAAAAGTGCAGTGTAATCCAAACAGGATAAAACCTAATAGACCTATTCCAAAACACATACTAATCAGAATGTCAAAAGTCAAAAATAAAGAGATAATTCTGAAAGCAGTAAGAGAAAAGAGATTAAGACTAAGTTCTGATTTCTCATTAGAAACCAGGGAGGCAAAAAGGAAGCGGTATAATATATTCAAGATACCGAAAGAGAAAAACTGCCAGCCAAGAATTCTTTATCCAGCATAAGTGTCCTTCAAAAATGAGGATGAATTTTAAATATTCACAGATAAAAAGAAACAGAGAGTTCATTAACAGGACATTTGTCCTACAAAAAGTACTGTCCTAAAGACAGACATGTTGATCAATGTAATCAAATTGAGAGTTCAGAAATAGACCCTTACATCTATGGTCAATTGATTTTTGACAAGGCTGCCAAGTCCATTCAGCTGGGACAGAATAGTCTCTTCAACAAATGGTGCTGGGAGACCTGGATATCCATATCCAAAAGAATGAAAGCAGACCCCTATCTCACACCATTTACAAAATTCAATTCAAAATGCATCAAAGACCTGATTTAAGAGCCAGGACCATAAATCACCTAGAAGAAAATGTACAGAATCATCTTCAAGATCTTGTGGTAGGGGATAGTTTCTTATACCTTATACCCAAAGCACAAGCAATGAAAGAAGAAATAAATTGGACCGCCTCAAACCTGAATACTTTCATGCTTCAAAGGATTTTTTCAAAAAAAGTGAAAAGGCAGCCTATTCAATGGAAGACAATATTGGAAAGCCATATATCCAATAAGGGTTTGATATCCAGTATATAAAGAGATCCTACACCTCAACAATAAAAAAGACAAGCAACCCAATTTAAAAATGGGTGAAAGACTTGAATAGATGATTTTCCAAAGAGGAAATACAAATGGCTTAAAAGTACATGAACTGAAAAGTAGAATGGTGAACTGTGGTGTTTACATATGATTAAGTATTGTGCTGTTACAGAAAGGAATGACGTTGTGAGGCATGCAACATTGTGGATGAACCTGTGGGGCGTTAAGTGATGCAAAATAAGCCAGAAACAAAACAGCAAATACTGTATGGTCTCATTTTGAAAATACTTATAAGAAAATAGGGACCTGGCTGTAAGTTGCTATAGCAGTCACATTTAGTCTAGAGCTATAATTGCTTTTTCTAGGTTTTGAGAGGCTGTGCTATATATGCATAACCTGGTATTTCCCTGGAACTTTGGGTATCTGTGTGACACCTAAGACTCAGAGTATGAATTCCACAGGTCTGAAAGTCAGCATTGCCACATACAACAACTGTTAAAGAAATGGAAAAAGAGATCTGGCCTCAATAAGAGAACAAAGCTGATCGGGTCGGGACTAAGGTAATTCAGATACAGAGGTAAGGAGGACATTGTCAGTACTTTAAAACTTCACCTATCCTATGAGACCAAAGGAAGAGAGGTTTATTTTGTCCAAAATCTAAATTTTCTGTAGCACATATTCTTTTTTTTTTGTAGGGGGGGCGTATTTTTAATTTAATTTTTATTAATAAAATCATTCAGCATACAATAAAAACATTCTTAACATATGAACATTCCATACTTGGTTTGCAATCAATGGTGTAGCACATATTCTAACTCAACCTGTCTGGATAGATCATTTAAACAACCCAAACACAGCGAGCCCAAAAAGGAATTGAGGGCTTATAATTCTATATACCTTAATATAAGGCCTGGGTGCATCCCAAAGTATGTTGAGCAGATAATTAAAAAATGTTGGCAAAGTCCCTTGAGGGATGGGAGAGAAAATATGAAACTGTTAAACTTTACCACTGGAGAAATCCCCAATACTGTCTCAAACATGAGGAACTCCCAAGTCAATAGGCCAAGCCCTTGACATTGCAGCTTGCTCTTGTGAAGCTTATTTGTGTAGCGTAGAAGCTAAACCTACCTATAGTTATGCCTAAGTGGACCTCCTCTGTTACTCAGTGGCCTCTCTAAGCTCAATTTTCCAAGTAAAATCATTACCCATCCCCCACCCCACACGGGACATGACACCCAGGGGTGAAAATCTCCTGGCAACATGGGATATGACTCCCAGGGATGAGCCTGGCCCTGGCACCATGGCATCAACAATGCATTCCTGAACAAAACAGGGAAAAGAATTGTAACAAGTAAGGTGTCAGTGGCCGAGAGAGTTCAAATAGAGTTTGAGGGGCTATTCTGGGGGCTACTCTTATGCAAGCTTCAGCTAGATATTGCTATTTATCATGGTTTGCCAAACCCCAGCCAAAACCATTCCTGCCAACCCTAAAGCACACCTAGGGTTTTATCTGAGATTCTACAAGTGTTCCATGCGCTATGATTACTTTCCAGAAATCTACAACCTCCAGATGGATTCCTAGGCCAGATAAATGCTGAAACCCAGAGTGGCCAGACTCTCCAGAACATCAACAGTTCTGTCCCCCTATTCCATGTTATTGATAGCCCTTTCCAACAAGAAAAAGTTAGAAGGGGCATAGCCCAAATACCCCTAAAGAGTGGGAGAAAGATCAAAGAAGAAGGTGGAGTTATAACAGAGAAGATAGGATTTAACAAATGAGCACGATTGCTGAATCATCATATTGATATTTCTTTTAGTCTCCAGTGTCTTGGAGCAACTAGAAAGAAAAACTTAAAATTGTGGAACTGTAACCCATACCAAACTCTGAAATCTGTTCTGTAACTAATTGTTGCGGTATGCTTTGAAATTTATTGCTTTTTTTGTATATATGTTATTTTTCACAATAGAAAAAGCACATGAAAACATTCCATAGCTATTATGGAAATGCAAATCAAAACCACTATGAGGTATCATTTCACACTTACTAGAATGGCCGCTATTAAAAAAAAATAAAAACAAAAACGAAAACAGAAAACTACAAGTGTTGGAGAGGATGTGGAGAAATAGGAACACTTATTCACTGCTGGTGGGAATGTAGAATGATATAGCCACTGTGGAAGACAGTTTGGTGGTTTCTCAGGAAACTACATATAGAATTGCCATATGATCAATTCTGCTGTTAGGGATATACTCAGAAGAACTGAAGGCAGGGACATGAACAGACATTTGCACACTAAAGTTTATAGTGGTATTATTCACAATTACAAAAAGACAGAAACAACCCAAGTCTCCATCAAGTGATGAATGGATAAACAAACTGTGGTATACACATTTGATGGAATATTATTCAGCTATAAGAAGAAGTGAAGTCCTGACGCATGAGACAAATGGATAAACCTTGAGGACATGCATTATGTTGAGTGAAATAAGCCAGGTAGAAAAGAACAAATATTGTATGATCTCATGAATGTGAACTAATTATAATAAGCAAACTGATGGAATTAAAATCTAGAGTATAGGTTATGGGAGATAGAGTGAGGGTAGAGAGTGGAGAGCTGATACTTTTTTGCAGAATTTTTAATAAAGTGGATTGTAAGTGTTTGAAAATGGATAGAGGTGATGGTAGCACATCATTGTGAGTGTAATCAGCCGCGCTGAATTATGGGTTTGATCGTGGTTGAAAGGGGAAATTTACGGTCGTTCCTATCACTAGGAAAGGTGGAGGATGAAACATGGGATTATATAACATAGTGAGCCCTGCTGTGGTTGAGGAATGTGGTTAATAGTACAAATATCAGAATGTTCTTCCATAAACTAGAACAAATGTACATCATTATTATAAGGGTTAAATAACAGGGTGGTATGAGGGGAAAAATACATCTAATGCAAACTAGGGACTGTAATTAACAATGATATTTCAATATTCTCTCATCAAGTGTAACGAAGACACCAGACCCTTGCTAAGTGTCAATAATAGGGTTGTATAAGGGATATAGGTTTTCTATTTTGTTTTTTAGCAGTTAAAATGTTCTAAAATTGTGATGATGAAAGCACAATTCTGTGATTATACTGAGAGCCACTGATTGTGGATTTTGCATGGATTTTACAGTGTGTGACTAAAAAGGAAGAAGAGAAGACAGAGCATATGTAAACTGTGTCATCAGCTTTTAAATAATAAAAACTCACACTCTATATTTGTGTGGTCATAGAAACTCATATTTAAAAACTGATTTTTTTTTTTTTTTTTTTTTTTTTTTTTAAAGGAAAGACAGAGAGAAGGAAGGAAGGATAGAAGGAAGGAAGGAAGGAAGAAAGGGAAACATCCTTAAACATTTTCTTGTTTTATTGTATTCTGTTTCTCCGTTTTTGTTACATGGGCTGGGGCCGGGAATCGAACCGAGGTCCTCCGGCATAGCAGGCAAGCACTTTGCCCGCTGAGCCACCGCGGCCCGCCCAAAAAAAAAAAAAAAAAAAAACTGATTTTTAAAAGCAATTATTTGTGAAGAGTTTTATAAATTGATCGGTTCAGAAGTACTTTACCTACTTCAAAATAAATAGTTATTTTGGGTTAAAATAGAAATTTAGCAGAAGGTATACTTTTCAGTGGTTAAAAATGTATCTGTCCTACTCTTTAGCAGAATTATTTGGAAATTTGCTCACCAAACATTTATAGTATACTGAAGAGCTGTCAAAAATAACCAAGATAAATGAATACTTCAGCTGTACGCCGGAAAAAAAATTTTGACTCTAAAAGGCAATCTGGGTGCATGTTTTCAAAAGTTAAGTCTGAATCTCATTCTGAAATTTTAATGCATTTTTGACTCAGAAATGCATTTCTCCGAGGGAGAAAGAAACAAAAATCCTTGAACAATTATGCATAGCGACAATGATTGAGTTTTTAAAAGTGCTTTAGCTAAAAATATTCTTAGTTTCTAATGTAGACATAAAGGCATATCAGAAATGAGAGAATAATGTGTGAAGAATTGCTTATGTGCAAAAGCTTATTTGGAAGGGGATAAAAATGATGAGAAATGGTCATGAGTCCTTCAGGTGGAAGTTAGAACTTTCATTCTGTCTTTCACTTATTCAACCCTAGCTCTTCTCCCAGCGTTAGGCGTGTTGGGCAGGCTCTCTGCGACCCCAGCGGTCACCGACTCTTGGGGCTACTTCTACAAAGTGGGAATAAGTTTGATTGGAGGTAGCTCTGGGCCAAGTTTCATTTTTCCTATAGAAAATCATCTGCAGTTAAAAGCTAGTTTGACTTGTGCCATCTTTCAATGATGGATTTTTCAGATACATCTTGGGGTACAGTTCTGTGCGCCACGGAGGAAGCCTGAATTCTCAAATTGTGGTTTCCGTTAGACACTTGTCTCTTCTACCAAGAGACATTTGCACATACTGTAGAAAGTAGGGTCCCAAGTCATTTGACTCCAGATTTTCACAGCCTGCCTTCCTCCATCCCAGACTTGGGATGCCATCTCTGATCAAGGAGAGGCAGAATGAGTTCATATCACATGTGAATTGCTTCCACCACGGAGTTCCTACAACTCGAGGTAAATGAGCTGTGCAAAGAGCTAGCCCTCGTATGGCAGAGGAAGACCAGAACCATTTGGCAAAGTCACTTGGCTCTCCCTACCTCTCATAAGAGGATGGCACTGGCTTTCAGGAGAGCAAACGGTACTAAGCAAGCATGGGGCCAGTCCACATGTTTGCAGGCCCTTCATTTCTGAAAATGGCTATGAGGCTATAAATTTCTAAGGTCCCCTAATGGAAAATTTAAAGGGTATGACATTTCAAGATTATTCACCTCCCTTCTCTTTATACAGTTAGAAAACAAACCCCTTATGTGCTCCTTGACTTCTCTTGTCTCTAAATCACCATGGCCCTTAAAGAGGGGCCCACCATTTAGCACTTGAATAGATTACAGTATTACCTTTCACTTGTTTCCCTGTGTCCAAGTGTAAATTAGAGCAAAAATATTTATACTTTGTTTGAACTACCTTTTTGTCTTTCTTACAGTGTAGGGTACAGAGTAAATCTTTTTCCTTGAGAGGTAGGATGGGGAAAAGCAACAGCCCTCACCTAATGAATTTGCAGAGAGGATTAGCTAGCATGTGTGAAGTTCCTGGCACAATTACTGGCTATTAGTAACAACCATTATTACTCCAGGGCAGTAGTGTCTAGTGATTGAGCGCACAGCCTTCTAAGCTTGGATGCATTAGCCGAATCCTGCCCCTCCCACTCCCACTGGGCAAGTTACTCAATCTCTCTGTGCCTTGAGTTTCTCATCTGAAACATGGGGATACTAAAATGATACTGCCCTCTTGGGTTATGGATGAGGAGTCGGTGAGTTAATATATTGTAAAGCCCTGGGAAAACAGCCTGGCCTGTAGAAGCATTGTCTTAGTTTTACCTATTTCCTTCCTTCAACAACCTTCTGAGGTGGTTTTCATTACCCCCATCTGGCCAGCTAATGAAAGCAAGCCTTAGGGTCACACAGCTAACAGTGGATGCATAGTTCAAAGCAAACGGAAGGCCAAGTTCATTTCTCTAGCCCACACAATAAGTCTACATATGGGTCTGCAGAACCACGTGGCACTATTCCATTCCTGACTGCACAGGACAGCCTAGGATCGAGCTATCATCTTTACTCATATTTTCTGATGACTAATTGGCATTGAGTGATATCAACCCAGAGCATGCGGTGGCCTGGCAGAGGCTGGAGGGTGATAGCACTTTCTTCTGTTGATTTGATTAAAAGCAGAGAAAAACAGTCCTCTTTCTTATCCTTAGTATCTCTGGGAAACTGGCAGTAAGTGGTTTTAACACATAGCGGCCCCTGTTTTCTCTCTCCTTCCCTCCCCACTGCTGGGGGCGGGGGGGGGGGGGGAATGGGTCAGTCCGAGATGTGGATTCTTCTAGCTTGCCCCAGTTGAGTCTCAGTGGTTTCTGTGAAGGAGCCAAGGCAGGTTTTCAAAGCCGGCTTGGCCTTTTCCACTGAGGGTGGGACATTAGAGTGAAACTAAGAGCAAGTCCAGAGGCTATTCTGAGAATTTACTTGTGAATGTCTATCGCTGCCATCTGCTGGATGGAATGGGAATCAGCCCTGGTCTGCGGTTTCTTTGCTCTGTAACAAGTCAAGTCAGGGATTCCCATTGTGGTGCACTTGCATCATTTCATTTCATCAGTTCCACAGATTTTGGGAATCCCATGACAACTGTGCAGGGGAGACCCTTCATCGAGCAATCAAAAGATAAAATGAATGACCCTCTTTGAACCAAGGTGCTATTTAGTAGCACCAGATAGTCCCCAGATCAAATTTGGTCTGTTCCCAAATGGTTGATCTATTTGGGGAGAAAAAAACCCAAATCATCAGGCAAGGATATATGACATATATCGGACCCTTTATCAACAGGAAAAGTACTGACATGAAAGTGAAATTACCACCTGTCTTCTATTCCTGTGTTCAGTGAAAATTCTGTGCTCACGTATCCAGCTGTCATTTATTGAGACTTAGCGTACGTGTCAGGCACTGTTTTAGGAACCGAGTAAGCCAAGATGAATAAACACAGCCCCTACTCTTAATACTATCATACAGCTCTTTACCAAGTGCTCACTTGGCACTGTTTCCTACCCATTACATCTCATTGAATCCTCAGAACAAATCTAGGAATGATTAATATCTCATTAACAATGATCTCATATCTCATTTACAGTTCAGAAAACGGAAACTTAGAGAACTAAGTAATTTACTCAAGCTAATACACTTAGAAAGAGAGGGAATGGAATTTGAATATGGGATAGTGGAGTGGCCGGGACCAGCCACTCCACCCCAACTGCAACCCCCACCCCCACCACACAGAGTCTCAGTTTTTTGTTTTACACACATTTTCTGTTCTGTTAGCTACAAATTTCCAGCAAAGTGAAAGTGCTACAAAAACCATAACTCATGATAGCAGCAGATGCTCTGGGAAGATTTATCAGGAAGAATATCCCTTCTCTAGAAAGCATGTGAAATGTACCCGGTTAACAGTTCATAACTCTTCTACTTAATAGTAGCCTTGGTGTCAGCGGCAATAGCTGAATTGTGTTGCCAGTTCTCATCAGATAGAAAACAAATCCGTATTTCCGTCAGCATGACAGAATACATGCAAGTAAACGATTTACTTGGCATGAGCTAAAGAACAATTCAGTTGTCCCAACTGCAACAGTCTGAAACCTTTAAAAGTTTGTTTCTTTCTATCCTGGTAGAAGAGTGAGTTGAGGAGCCACCCTAGAAAAGTTGAGTCAGGATGGATAAGTGCTCAAATAGTATCTACTGGAGAGAGACATCTAAGAGGGCAGGCGGGACAGGAAAGGGGCTAATGTAGGGTTTTGGAGTCAGTCTGCCTGGTTAGAAACCCAGGTCTGCCTCTAGCCTAGTCTTTGGCCTCAGGCAGATCACAAAATCTCCTAATCCTTGAGTTTTCACCTGTAAAATAGGGAGTATAATAATGCTTGCCTTCCGGGTTTTTTGTTTTGTTCTGTTTTGTTTTTTGTGTGTGTGAGTTCAGTGAGATAATCAGACTGGCACCTGGCTCTCCCTCCCTAAATCTCAGCAAAGATATCGCCGGCACCTTTTAGGTTTGTTTGATGCTACTTACTTGCACATTAGTTTAACATAAGTACTCTTATTTTTCCTCTCGACAATCCTATGAGGCAGAGTGGAGAGACAGTGTCGTTTGCATTTTATAAAAGAAATGGGTCCTCAGGTGACTTGGCTATAATGTTGAACCATTTTTCCGATCAGATCCTGCCCCAAGGCCACCCATATGAGAACCACCGAGGAAAAAAGCTTATGGAATTAACATTTGTGCACCAAACACCCAGGCAGTGAGTGATATTGAAACTGTTTGCTGGAAATGACCAAAACATGAATTTCCTGGAAAGGGGTCCAGTTCAACTACAACCTGAAAGGGGGAAAGCTATTATAAAACACTGTTGGCAGATTTCTACTACTGAAGTTCTCTTCTTAATAAGTTTTAATATTGAAAGGAAAATTGAATGCCTAATTTTAGATTATTTTTAAGTGAATCAGCTGCTCAACAGCCAATGTTATTTTGGTGGTAGAATAACATATCGGGCAAAACACTATTTCTTGATCATTATACATGTTGTGTGAGGGGAACAGTATTAGAAAATAGGAAGAAAGAATGAATAAGATATTTAAAATACCAAAAAAGGTCTTTTTAAGAAAAGTATGAAACAGTTGCATTGAGACAATGCCAGGCAAGGGTGAGTACATAAAGGTAGAGACACTAGCTGGAGAGACAAATGCAATAAAACTAACTGGGAGAAAGCAGGACTAATAAGCTCAACTCAGACCACCTAAACTTGACTGAGTTGAGGTACTGAAAAGTTTTCTCAGTGAGTGTTTGGCAGTAATCATGCCAGTTCTTTAAAAAAGACCATACGTCCCTGGCAATGTGGGAGATGACCCCCAGGGATGAATCCAGCCCTGGGGCACCGTGGGATCAACAATTTCATCCTGACCAAAAAGGGGAAAAGAAGTGTAATTAATAAAGTATTAGTAGCAAAGAGAGTTCAGATAGAGTCGAGAGGCTACTCTGGAGGTTGCTCTTGCACAAGCTTCAGTTAGATCTGGCTACCTATCCTAACCTGCCAACCCCCAACCAGGACCATTCCAGCCAATTCTAAAGAACACCTAGAGCAATATATAAGATTCCACAAGGGGGGCGGGCCACAGTGGCTCAGCAGGTAAGAGTGCTTGCCTGCCATGCCCGAGGACCCGGGTTCGATTCCTGGTAACTGCCCATGTTAAAAAAAAAAAAAAGATTCCACAAGGGTTCCAATGCACTAGAGTAACTTTCCAGAAACCTACAACCTCCAGATGGGTCCTTGGTCCAGATAAGTCCTGAAACCTAGAGGGCCCAGCCTCTTTAGAACATCAGATAGTTCCATCTTCCTACCCCATAATACTGACAGACCTTTCCAATATGAAAAATTTAGAATGGCCATAGCCCAAGCACCCCTAAAGAGAGGGATGGAAAGATCAAAGGTGATTCTGGAGTTATACACCATACATAGCATATACACTTTTAGTCTCCAGTATCTTAGAGAAGCTGGAAGTAAAAACCTAAAATTGTGAAATTGTAACCCATGTCAAACTCTGAAATATGTTCTACAACTAATTGTGGCACTGTGCTTTGAAATTTATTATTTTGTATATGTTATTTTTCACAAAAAAGAAAAAAGTTGATTGTGATGATAAAAAAAAAAAATTTAAGCCTTCTAGCCTCCTATATTCTGGAGCAGTTAGAAGGAAAAATCTGAGATGATCGTATGGTAGCTCATGACACACTCTGGGATCTGTCCTGTAACTACTTGTTGAAGAGTGTTTTGAAAACTATTGCTTTTTTATTTCTTTGCTTTGTATATATGTTATACATACAATAAAAAAATTAAAAGCAAACAAACAAAATTCAACAAATGGTGCTACAATAGTGGGGTACTCACATGGAAAATAATGAAATGTGACCCCGTTATACAGGATATAAAAAAAAACATATGTGAACAGTTTATTTTTATAATTAATTTAATATATGTTTATACTATTTTGACACAGCGAATTTGTACTATAAGGTACAGACTTGATTTTTGTTTCAGAAGGTTAAACATAGGCCTATTTAGATGTAACAATTCTTGCTTTGCTGGGGTTGGAGAGAACAGAAACATCATGGTGCAGTTCCTAAAGGAAAAGGCATCCTGGGGGCAAGATAAGAAGAGCAGGGAGTTCAGAACGTGATACATTGTAGGCACTGTACGGATACAGGGCTGCTGAACGAATGGAGGCATGAACGAATGACTGGGTGCCTCGGTTTCCTTTGAGAATCCAGTTACACAGGAAGTGAACGTGGCCTATCATTGCTACTCATACTGGCTACTAGAAATGAAGAGTATAAAACCTACCCATGCTTCAAAATTCCAGTGTCCATTCTGTTAACATGTCAGCAACCTAAGTGCTCTCCTTGTTTGCTCACAGCCAACCTTCTACTAAGTTCTGCCAATTGTGTCTTTTAAATCGATCTTAAATCTTTCCATCTCTCTTTCCCCTGATACCACCCCAACCCAGCTACTATCTTCCCCAGCTACTACCTTCTTCCGCTTGAACTGCAATAGCCCCCCTTCATCCACCCTGGGTTCCTCTAATCATTTCCCGCGGTGCCACCAGAGTTAGCCTTTCGAAACAAAAATCTGACTATGCCACTGCTGCCCACCTTATACCCCCACCCCCTTACCCATTCCACTGCCCAAAGGTTAGGTCCCAGATGCCTTTCCCAGGAGCCTGATGGCCTATCACATTTCCTCCTGCTCTCAACTCCAGCCAACAGGAACTCCAGCCGAGTTCCTCCCCCTTGTGGTGCCTCTCCCAGTTTAGCATCTGCTGTTCCTCTTTCCTCTGCCTGGAACTTACTTTTTGCTCTCTGTCTCATTCCTTCCCTTGGCTCTGCCTAGAGAGAGCCTCTTCATTGCTTAGATATGGGCTTGCAGCACTTCCTCCAGAACCCTGACATCAGTCTGGGCCATTTTTTTTTTTTTTTTTACCTTTGGTTAATGCTATCAGAGCCCTATGTCCCTTTTGCTTCAAAGCCAATCTCTGCCTGTCATTTGCTCAATTCTTTAACTAACATTTGTCTTCCTGTCTGGATCATAAGCTCTGGGAGAAGAGGGACTCTGAATGCTTTTTCTCACCACCATGTCTTCAGCAACTAGCACAGGGTCTCACATGCAGCAGGCACTAAATAAATATTTGTTTGATGAATGAATGAACTTCATGAATACAGGTTGTTATTCTTAAAGGATAGTCTCTATGTTTTGTTTTCTGCATGGTTTGAACAAACCAAACTCGTCAACAAGCATAACATTATTTACATCTCTAGTATGTATTTATGAATGAAAAGCCAGTGCTGTTACAATGCCCAGGAAAATTGAATTGTTTCTCATGTCTGCATAAGTTAGCTATTAAAGTAAACAAAATACCTGCATAAAAATTTTCATTTTTATTCTCAAAATGGCTCATCCTCAAGACAGAGAAAGTTAAGTGCTCCATTTGCTTGGGAAATGATAAGTTATAGTCCCAGGAAAGGTTCAGAAATGCAGCTTTAAACTCAACTAAATCAAAGCCTTGGTAAACTGATGGTTCACAATCAATTAAACAACCTTTGAATTAAGACTCAAAAGTGATGCAAATGGAAAAAAAACTTAGCATAAGACATCACATTTCAGAATTAGAAAACAACTGTTATGACTTCAGAAATGTCAAGACAAGAAAAACATTTGTGCAGACAACTGTTATAGCTAAACTTAGAGCTAAATGGAAATTTAATTTTCAGAAAATTCTCGGATATAATACATCTTTCACTAATTAGTCTTAAATTTTCAAACAAATTGCTTTGGATAAATAATTTTACACCAAACTGTCCATAATAATATTCTGTAAATTGAATAATATGTTTTAGTCATCATCTAGTAGAAGTCTTACTGCAGTTACTCCTGGTTCTGAGGTAGTATAATTTGTACAATAATTACTGAATACTCTCCAAAATAAATACCTCACTTCAGAGTAATTTGAGCGGTCAGCAAATCATCATTACTTAAATAAGTATGAAACAAGCTATTATTGTACACCCCTGCTATTCAAGCACTGGCAAAGAATTATAAACCCGAACATCTCACAGTTCGAAGAGAGACCTCTAGTGTATGTTAGAGAACTTTATATTGTGCTTCAGGCATAATTAATAAAGCAAAATCACTGCAGTCATTTTGAATACTGTGGTGAGAGATTTTTGCCAACTATCACCATTCACACTCAGTGCATCTCAAAATTTCTTCCCTACAAATGTATGTTATTTTTGCCTAATTACTTTCTTTTTATACACATACTATCTAACTCAATGAAGTTTTCTCTGTGATGCAAAGTTTTAAAATCCCGTGACCACCTTTGCAACTTGATTAGTAAACATTTCACCTACTGTCATGGTCACAAGTGCTAACAATTCTTTCCATTCAAGCAGCAGTAGGATTCCTGGGCCAAATTGTTGCAGTCACTGTGCAGCCTCCTGAACACCAGCCCCTTAGAATAAGCCAAATGCCACACAAATATAAACACGAGGAATAAATTAGCACATTGCCCATTATCCAGGAAACAAATGGATACAGTATTTTAAGTTCACCAAGTCTGCTACCTCTTAGTTTCCACAGATTCCTATATATGCAGGTGAATTCCTTGATGTAGAATCAGATTTAATAAATCATTCTATGGCATCAGTCTCAGCCTTTAAAAATCCTTTATTTTCTCCTTTTCCACATTAAAAACACATTTGAGATACAAACAAAATGTTTCTCTAAAAAACACACACATACAAACAAAACAGGAGGTCTCTTAAGGAGTCTACTGCTGAGAAGGTAAAAGCATTTTGCTCATTTTTAATTTGCTAAAACAATCCAAGCATGCTTGGTACCCAGAGGGTATTCTCAAATAAACTTGTATCTCTAGCTGCCAGCTTAGTTGATTGAAAACAGAAGGCAAACGTTTCTTAAAGAATCAGTATGTTAAACTGTTATGTCTCTCCCGGCACCAGCAAGGACATACGCGCGCACGCGTACACACACACACACACACACACACACACACACACACACACACACACACACACCAGAGTCAAGGATTTGCTTGAAAGTAGCCAGTTCTGTAATTTAAAAGATAATGCAGTATTTGCAACAAATTATTTCTGCCTACTGTGGTGCACCTCTTAGCAAGGAAGCCAGCGCCACGGGGATATCGGACAGTTCCTGCGTGCAGTTCTCCACACACAAAGCGGACTGCCCCATTTGCAACTTTGTTAACTTAGTTGGGTCCCGCTCAGCCGCCCTGAAGCACAGTCACGGTGAAAACATTTTGATACCGGAAAATCATTTCCACGACAGTGCAAGTGTTTGGTTCGAAAGCACAAAGGCAGACAGACCGTCGACCCGCGGTGGCTGGGAAGTTGCGGGTGTGCCCGGTAGATAGGGCATCTATGCGAAGCACGCGTCAAGGTAAGAGATTCCTGCACCACCGAACGTCTGGCTCCTCTTCCTGCCTGCTCGGGGGGTCGACCTCGCTTTTAACGCGAATTCACCATAAAGCGCCCTCCACCCCTTTTTCTTTTTCCAGGAGGCGCGGAATCTTTATTTTCCAGCCAGGTCCCTCTTGGGGGCGGGAGAGGAAGCACACTTCACATTTCAATAAAGAGGGACGGCGGGGAGGGGGCCGGGAGGTTTGGGGAGGGGAGGGAGGAAAGAGGTCAGAAATGAGCCAAACTGCATCCCTACAGCCCACCTCTGCGCCCGGAGCGCTGGCTTAGAAGGCGGAGACGAGGCAGCCAGGAAACTCTGTCCCTTTAAGGGAACCTTGGCCGCCAGAAGGAGTGGGAAGGATGAGGGCCCCGGACCCGGCGCTGCAAGCACCTCGGGGAAGAGGCGAGCGCAGCAAAGCCACAGCCATTACCTGCAGCGTTCACATCACCCCAGTCCCACTAGTACCCCCTCCCCCTTCTCCGCCTCCCAAGGAGACTTCTAATCCGGAGCATGTGCCGTGCGCTTTTTCAGGGGAGGAGGTGGGGAGGACGAGGAACCAGAGCTTTTTAAAAATAAATGAAACATTTGCATCCAAAGGGAGGGGGGGCTGAAAAGGGGGGTTGGCAGGGGGGCTTTAAAGGCGCCCGGGTGGGCGGAGGAGGCGAATCCGGATCAGCCCGGCCCGAGACAGACGGCGGACAGCGCTCGGCACCCGCTGCCGCTCACAAAGGGAGCGGCGCGCTCTTTCCCGAGCAAAAGGGGAAGGAAAAAACCGCCCCGGGGCCGAAGCCGCTCGGCAGCCACAATGGCGTCTTTCACGGGGCGTCCTGGGGCGCCGCGGAGGCTGCGGGCAAAGCGAGTGGGCGGCGGCCCCGGCGGGAGCTGAACCCCGGCGGCGCTGTCCCCGCCGGACGGTGCGCTCGGCTGGGGGCGCCGGCGGCTGGGGGCCCGCGGCGCTCGGGCGGCCTCCCCCCCACCCCCGCCGGGCTGGCTTCCAGGCGCCGAGCTCCGCGCGGGGAAGAAAGGAGAGCGCGAGGTTCGGGGGAGGAGGGACGGGGAAGGGGGGACGGCGGAGAGCGGGGTGTGCGGCGGGAGAGCCGCTGAAAAGCCGCCGCCGGGAAGGCCGGCCGCGCGGAGCGGAGGGCCGGCGGCGCGGGCAGGTTACGAGAGCCGCGGCGGCTGCTCGGAGATCCGGCCCTCGGGCCCCGGCTCCCGCGCGCGGGCTCCCGGGCCCCGACCCCACGGCCGGCCGCGGATGCGCCTTCCCGGAGCTCTGTCCCGCTTTCCTCGCTCCGATTCGAGCGAGAAAACCGAGAAACGGTGGAGGCTGCCCTGAAGGAGGCGGCGGCCGGTGCCCCGCAGCGGGTCTGAGTGGATCCCTAGCGGATCCCGAGCCGCCGCGGCGGGCTGTGTGTGTGCGAGCGTGCCGCGCTCTCGCCCCATGCCTGGCACATGCGTAAAAGCGAGTTGCGCCCAAAGTCCCAGCCATACCCTCCTTAGCAAATAATAACAAACCCAAACCGTCAGATCTTACCTGAAACATTGAAGCACAAAGTCTCTCTCCAAGTCCCCTTTTCCTTTTCCTCTCCCCCCTTTTCCGATTTCTCTCCCAGCGATCTGCTCGGCTCGCCACACCAGAGAGAAATGCAATAGCTTGGCTAAGGTAGACAGAACAAAATACAGACAAGAGTTGCTCCAGGGCTTTGAAACCCCTCAAGGCAAGGATCAGGATACAATTAGCTCATGCCTCTACCTCCAGTCTAAATCAATCTCCAAAATAAAACTTAAATCAAATTAACTGATCACAGGGCTGACAATTGATCTCCTTCAAAAATAAAGCTCTATATCTATGTATAGATAAATATACATATAGGAATTTTTTTCAGATTTTTTTTTTTTTTTGGTGGAAAAACAGTCTCATTCCAGCCTCCAACTTGCTTTTGCTTTTTACCCTCCTCTTGCACAGAAAAGCTGATTTTAATCGTTGTGATTAGTTTTGATGTAACGTTTCCGCGGGCGATTTCTGCAAATGGATGGAGTGTTTCTTTGCCAAAAGAGGGAAAAGCAGCAGATGATGATAATTATAAGGATTGTTGGTTGTTTCTTTTTATTTGTGTTTAAGGCTGTCTCTTCACTTTCTCAAGTTGACCTGACATTGCTGTCACGCTAAGGTCGCGCAACTTGTTGATGACGATCACCGCCCTGTCTGATCAAAGAATAGGTGATAATTTGGCAATAGAATAGCACATTTTGGGTTCCTTTGGCGACAGAACGTCCCAAATGACGTGGATAAAAATAAGCACATGCAGTCTGCTTTGCCCCAATCAAGCCTGAATCAGCGCCCGGGGGTGATACGCAAACTCATTTCAAATGTTCAACCATGCAGAATTGCAAAAAGATTGAAGGAGTTACACCGCATTTTTTTTTTTTTTTTTGGCAAAGGCAAAATTAAAAGAAAACAAAATCTGCATTAGGTATAACCAAGAACCTACCTACCCTTTAGGTTTGTTTTGATCAACCTTCTGAAAACACCACTCCTCCTTCCTTCTCTTTGCTTTCCTTCACCTGGTATCTTTTATGGGGGTGGAGGGGGGTGGTATATAATTCCATTATTTGAGGAAGTGCTCAACAAAGCTAAAGGGACTCTAACAGAAACACATTTCCCCAGATTGCTACTCTGGTTCTGACCTCCCTCTCTCCTCATTACTTCCCCTCCCTCTCTAGGTCTTTGTTCAAAGGGATTGTGTTTGAGCCAGTTGTTATCCTAATTCCTTTTAGTTAGGGTGGAATATTTGGTTATAAACTCAAGGGTCACCTCCCATTAGTGTTATATGCTTGCAGAATACTTTTTGTAATGATATGTTTTTGTGCACTTCGCAGTTCATTAATTCAAAGACTTTGCTGACATTTCTTATGAAAAAGACCAGGCTGTAAGGCCAAGGATATTAAAAAAAACCAACCCTCCCACCCCCACCCCCTCCCACAAATACCCCAAATAAAAGCAGCCATTTCTACAAATACTTGTAATTAACAGCATTTTACAGGGAGTATTTTTTAAACCATCATTTTACCTTCAAGGTAAGCAGTTGCTGCAATACTAGTAGAAAAGGAAAGGGTCAAGTTTAAAAATATCATCAGATCAGTGCTATAATGACATGAGAGATTAATGCCATAATGAAAATCAGGAGTGTCGGTTAAAAAAAATGTTACAAGTTCCTATGACATGGGTATCAGGTTTGAGAATATCAGTGCCATATAAGAAGAAAATATAATGCCATAGAAGACAAAACAAAACAAAATCATATTCTTTATTCTTTGCACATTCTCTCTACTTCACACAGAAGGGAGATACATCCTCTTATCTGCAATGAAATTTAAAAAAAAATCATAAACCCCCAACTTCAATAGACTAGGAGCTTTGTCCTTGTCCCCAAATGTCACTAAATATTGATATAGGAGAGCATGAAAAGAAAAGGGACCATGAAAGAAACATCCTTAATCGTTGATAGGATGACTTAATAAATTAAAGGTGTGGCCAAATGTGACTTTTTAATTAAAACTCTCAGAACTTGTATCATTGCCCTAGTATGTTAGAGCTGCAGCGATCCTTTTGCAGTCGTCTAGTCCTTTGCCATCATTTTACCAATGAGGAAAAGTAAAGCAGCTTGCCCAAGGTCATGAGTCAGCCACTGACAGAGCCAAGACTAGTCCATAAGAGGCAGAACTAGAAGATAAGGAGTCCTCTCTCCTGACCCTCCCCACCCTGCAGAAAGCCCTCCTGTTGAGAAACTGTACATAGCATTCTAAATCATGCTGACATGGGTTAAAACATACTTTTGGAATTCCCTTTCTGGGATAGTCATCAAAGCCTGTAGCACATTCTTTTAAATATCTCTGATGGCAATGGAATTTTTGTCCTTAGTTATTTAACTTTTGGAAACCATCTGCAAACAAACAAACAAAAAAACTGGAACCCATCTGAGAAATAGGAATAGGTGGATGATAAAGATGGCCTATACTGTTTAGAGTAAAAAAAGAAAATGTGACTAAAAACAGTGTTGCCACATTTCCCCTTATTAGTTCCCAAACCAAAGACATTTCTCAAATTATTTTAAGCAATGAAATCATGATTAGAACAAGTGCATTGCTTTCCAAGATAATGGCTCTGAAGAGAATGATGTTCATTTGAATGAAATGTTCTGAAAAGCTCATTATTTAAATGTTTCAAAACTTTTGTATGAAGTCACCTATTCCAGATGCTCTTTTTAAGCACCGAGTCACTGATATTTTAAAGTGAGCCAACCTATTTGTTTGATCACTGAATTTGTGGTAATCCCAGTGGCAAACAGACTGCTGAGGAAGGTCACACTTTATTGTGGTGAGGATCTTAATTTTCTTGTATTTGTGGGGGACTCAAATTTGAAGCTGGGAATTCAGAGTCAAAGTTTGGAATGTAGTTGATGAAACATAAAAAAATTATTTTGAAAACTTTTGTTCCATGCAATGCGAAGAGATGAATGAAGTTCAAGACCTTCAAATCAAGGATGATAACTTATTTTAAATTTTAAAATGGGTTAGTTAATGTAATGGCATGTGAAAAGCCTGGTCCTTATTTTGCCAAGCACTGGAAAGAAAAGTGACTTTTCTTCAACCAAGCCCAGGAGTCATGAAATTACCCAAAAGAACTTTTTTACCCAATAAATACCTGTACAAGTGAACTTCTCCATTTTGTGGCTGCTACAGTATTCTCCTACCTCCATCCCCCATTCAACAGGGATTTGAGGGAAAGAGTATATGAAAAACCCTTCTCTAACCTCCCTTTTCAATAAATAATTGAAGTGAGACCAGCAGCCTAACAACCATTAGCAACACGGAAGACAATGGCAGTAAAATTGTCAGCTAGAAAACAATCAGGAAGAAAACAGACTGCTTTTCTCATTTTCCAGAGCCTCACTATCAAAATGAGTTCCACCAGCTTTTAAAAGCATAAAAACAATGAGAAGATATTTTGAATTGAAATCAGACGCTCGGCTGAAGAGTTGAGCGCTATGACCATTCCGGAAGAGAACAGAGATGTTCCTTAAGTGGCGCAGTGGCCCCGTTCTAATGTCAGCGTAGGGACAGTTCATTTGGTAGCACTGTAGTCACTGAGCCCTCAAATTCCAAGTGTACACCAAACATCCCAGCTTTGTCCAGGGGTCGCTCCGCGGTGCGTTCTTGGTGACGATTTGACAAGATGTAGACATTCGTTGCTGAGATGAAATATGAAATCGAGAAGGCTTCCGTGGAAACAGCCGGACCGAAGTTAAAAATCCCATCGCACGTGTCATTAGGAAGAAGGGGAGATGAAGCCTCAGCGTTTGGATTCAGCCCTCGACTGTGCCTGGCGCGGCACAGTCAGGCACAGTCTAGCCACCGCGAGACAGCCGCGCTTTTCTCCCTGCTTGACCATTAAATGATGGCATTTCTATCATTGTTCCAGCAGGATCCACCTATGGCGACCCGAGAGGCCCTGCAACACAGGAAGGCAAATTAGGGTTTATTTTATCCTTGAGTCAATTTGGGGGGTGGAAAAAAAAATCACCTGTTTTTTATCAACCAATCTGAGACTCCCTGTAATGCTGTGGAATGTGCACATTTTCCTGTCGTTGAATAGAAGCATTAATGAGCTCAAACAGAATGGGTTTGTGATTCCCGGAGTTTGGCCACAGCTACCACCTGTTTATAATTAGCCTCTGGAAAACATATTAGTTTTCTGTATCACTGTCGGCATGAACAGTTTGCAGTATCTCACTTTCTGGAAAGGTAAATCTCCTGAAGGCGGCGGGTCTGCTGATGGGCATCATTTGCAGCTTCCCCGGAGTTCCAGATAAAAATACTACCGGGTCCTTCTCTGAGGCCCGTAAATCAGTTTGGTCTTTTAGCAGTTTCTTCTGTAGTTATCCACTGTCAATACTGGTTATAATCTCACATTACAGAGCAACGCAGAAGGGGAATGAGGAAATAAAATTTAGCCGTGGTCAGATACCCTGAATGCCAATTCAGATGGTCATATCTGATAGATCCATAAGTCAGCAAGAAAGTAGAGTCTCAAGAAATCTGTTACCCACATTTAAGATTCTTTGCACATCCACATTCTATATTTTGAATAAATAATTACAGGTAGGTTTTATGACTCTTGTTGAGTCAAAATTGTAATTCTGCCACTTAACTTGCAGTATGACCTAATTCTGTGTTTCTTTAGCCGTGAAATATGAATGAAAATTCCCATCTAAAAGGGTTATTTTGAGGTTAAATGGGAGAATATGTGGAAAGTATTTAGGACTATGCCTAGCCACAGCTCTCAAGAAATGATAGCAATTATCATTATGGTTTTTATTAGTTGTTGAATAAATACTGTGGTCCCTAGCAGAGTGTCATTGTGTAAGTTAATAACACACATGAAGGATATTTATGCAAAGGGAGATGTTAAATTGATCAAAATCTCTGTGGCTGATATTTTAAAAAAGATAATAATTAAATCTTGTTTTATTAATCCAACTATAAGTCATGCAGACACTTCACTTTTTCTGCATCTAAGATAATGGGGTGAAATGAGACTTTTTGTAAGGTAAATTCTAGCTATCAAATCATATGTCTCTGATAACACTTACTAGGGAACACACTTTCTTTCCATTCCTTTGAGGATCCTTGATTTTGACAAGAATGCCTCACACATATGGAACAATTAATTAAGCATTTTGTATAATTGCTTGTGTAAAAGATGGGACTTGACTAGAATTCTGCCATGAACCTCTTTCTTCATAGTTATTTGCTTTTTTGCCTTTCAGGAATTACAGAATCAGTACTAGCAAGTGCTTTAAAAGCAGAATCAAAAGAAAAGAAGTGAAAATGCTGTTTTTAAAATTAGAAGAAAGAAACTTCAGGGCTGATACAGAGCTCTAAGAAATTGTTCAGTCAATCAATCACATCGTTTTTCTCAATTTTCTATAGACGCCTGTGCTTGTGTATTTTCTTCTTTCCTAAGCTTTACACCTTATCATTTTCAGACTGTTCTGTGTAATCTGCTAGGCTGTCCATTTTAACACTGTGCAGCAGCTATTTTAAGGAAGCATTTTTAATAAAATAAACATTTCATTAGCTATTTTGCACTATTTCATATTCCAGTGCCTCATAGTAAACTAGCTGGCATAGAAAGGTACTTCTCTATTTGCAGTGTAATGCATCTCATTCGCAGCCCATCCAGTACAGAACCACTTAGCTTTGCTTCACTGTTCTACTGTCTGAACCATGGCTGTTCATGAGAAACCCCATAATACAATTGAGGCACCTCCGGGGCACCATATACATTTATGTAAGTTATCTCTTCGTGCATCCTTTGGGTGTCAGAACCTCTCAGCTTTGCTAACCATAAAAAATTCGCCTTAAGCGTATTACTAACTTTAAAACCCTAATGATATGGATGCCATATTTCAATTTTTAAAAAACCTTTCCCTGTTCCACCCCTGAAAAAAAAACTATAAAACTTACCCATTGGAATCATGCTATAGTTAAGAATATAAATTTTATTTAAAAAAAAAAGAATCATGAAAATACTCTTAAATTTTTTTTTGAAGCCAACTCAAGAACAGAAATTACCTTGGCCCGAAATTAATAATTAAAATTAACAAGGAACAAACTTATTACTCCTCAAACTCTGATAAGAACCTCTATAAGCAGATTGCTACCAGAAGCAAGAATCTGTATTTTCCTTAAAGTTATCTGGAAAGAAAGGAATTTCTAAGGGTCTTTATGAATATAAGCCTGATCAGTTAAAATGGACACTGTGAGATGGAAAGCAAATAGATATGGAACTATTTGACATAAGCACTTAAATTTTTCCGACATTATTTTTAATAATAATAATAGTAGTGGTAAGAAACAATTACGAATGATGGTAGGGAATTTTCATTGTGTAAAGACCATCTGGCTATGAGAGTCAGACATGAAATTCTAAGATTAAAACTTCAATCTGTCCCTCTTAGGTTGCTTTGTATATAATGGATATCTTAATTTAAAAAAAAAAAAGAAAAAAACCAACCAGATTCATCGTAGCAAACGTACAGCAGCTCCTGCTGAGAAAACAAAGCAGTATGTGGTCTTCTTTTCTTCTTTTCTAATTGTTGATATCCTAAAACAAAAGAAAGGCTCTGTGGAAAACCTTATAAGATGATGATAGTACTTATTGGCCTTATATATTATTTTTTTGCTTCTGAAGATTTTTGATAAGTAAAGAACGATTACAATCTCTTTACTTCTTATTTCCCCAAGGGTGGGGGTAGATTGTCACCAGGATTCCTGCTTAACAGTAAAACCTACTTTAAAAAATTGGGGGTGGGGCGGGCAACAGTGGCTCAGTGGCAGAGCTCTCGCCTGCCATACTGGAGACCTAGGTTGGATTTCTGGTGCCTGCCCATGCAAAAAAAAAAAAAAAAAATTGGGGGTGGGGTGGGGTAGGATGGGATGGGGTGGGGTGGGGATGAGTGTGGAGGAAGTGAAATCTTTGGTCTGCAACAAATGAATAATTTAAAATTTATCTTTATATAGTGAAGAGAAATGTTGAAAGCAAAGTATCTAACTCAAAATCTGGAAGATGGTCAGTATTAATAGAGATTGCTGTTTTTGCACCTAGATTTTAGTTATTTCTAATTTTTAAGTCCTCTAGTCATATCAGAATATAGTGGAGGGAGGAGAAATACAATATGGTTAAAAAAAAAAAAAAAAACTAAAATAAAACAGAACAAGGTATCCAGATCTCTGATTTCTTCTTAACTAGTGTTACATCTACACAAGGCCTATGGTACACTGTGATCCATGTGATAGGGGCTGCTTGTAAAGAAGTATGGCAGAAAATTGAAAGCACTTGTGTTCACTATATCATCCTATTTAAGACTCAGCTCAATAAACAATTAAGGATAATAAATAAATAATAGGGGGTTAGGGGTAAAAAATATAGGTAGATTGCAATACTATTAGTGGTCAAAGAGAGAGAGGGGTATGGGATATGGAATGTATGAATTTTTTTTCTTTTTATTTCTTTTTCTGGAGTGATGCAATTGTTCTCAAAATGATCATGGTAATGAGTACATAACTATGTGATGATATTGTGAGCCATTGATTGTATACTTTGGATAGACTGTATATGCATGAAGATATTTCAATAAAAATAGTTTTTAAACAATACCCAACTCCAGTGAGTCAACTCAAGACCATTTCATCATTCTGTACCAGCTGAATTAAAGTGTCCCTTTGTTGAAGATTTCTTCAGTGTATATATAATGAAAATGTGGCTATTCTGAGCCAAATCCAATTCCTGCAAACTGTTGAATGGTGTATCTGGCTATTGTGTGTGTGTGGCTATGACTTCTTCACCCTATATCCTTCCTCCTTTCTTGGAATTATGTAGGCAAAACAGCCTAGTGTGTGACAATATTTTTGACGTGCCCTATATGTTTGTAATTGTGCAGACATAACCTTCTACCTGAAAATGCAAAATCTAAAACCGCTCACAAATTAATGAAATAATTAACTAAATTGGTTGTTCAGAATAATAAGACTGCAAACTTATGTTTTTACTTTCATATTTCTTTGAGGGTTTGAATTGGGTTGGATAAACCACATAGAGCAACAGCCTTCGTTTTCCTGATTAATTTCTTATCCCATCAGGAGATACCTAGGTCTACCCATTCAGCTTAAATACCTGCTTCCTTTGACCTCATAGTAGCTTGTTACTATTTTATGGGTGCCCTTTTATTTCCCAGAAATAGATATTTTTAAAGTCTAGAAACAATGGCAACAAGAGCATCCTTTAGATTTTAGAGTAAGCACATATCTTTTGTGTGTTTTGTTCATTTCCTATGAAGGTACCATCTATTCAGTCTAAAGTTGGCCTCCATCTGTGGTTCATCTTTTGTTAGGTCTTGTGTTTTCTTTCTAAGGTATGTTGTTCCTGATGGCAGGGTTCTCTAAAGTAATCGTATTTAGAGACACCTTTCCTAAATATTGGTATTATTCACCTTGTCTTCTAGAAGTTTTATCTTGGGTCCCTCAGAAAACGCATCAAAGCAAAATAACTGACAAAGTTCTTCCTTGTGCTTGATCTAGAAAGAAATTTATGAAAAAAATTTTAGTTAATAATGAATAAATTAAAGGGCAAGCCAAGCAGTCCAGTTATCTGAAAGTTTTAGGGGACTTGGGTTAGGATTGGAATAGTGAAGAATGTATAAACCTACTTTTCCCCCTTCCTTTTTTGGGTTTTTAGAGACCACAAGCTCTCATTGTCATTTCTGGAAGAATTAGAAGGAGGGAATTAAGATGACAATATTGGTCTCCATTTTTTGGTGATGTGTTGAATATCAAAGCTTGACACAGATTTGAGTCTGTATTTTAATCTACTGCAAATTGAGCCTTACCTAGCCCTGACACTATGTCACTTGGTCCTCTTGTTTTCCTACTATACCTTACACTTTCTGACTTTCCTTATTCAGACTTAGGCAATGAGGAGTTGCATTTGTGCCATTTACAAAACACTGTCACTTCCATTACTTCCTTTGGTCCTCTCACCACGATTCTTATCCTAATTGTATTAAAGATGAGGAAGGAGACGCTCAATGAGTTAAGTGACTCCCCTAATCATATTGCAGGAGGCAGAGTCTTCTTTGGACTCCAAGACCAGTTCTCTTTCCATCAGATCAGAACTTGCATTTGTAGGGTTCATAACAAGTCGTTTCGCTCTCAATTCTGCCTATATCCTACCTGTCTTCGGCGTCCTAGACAAGAACAGCAACACAACAGCTACAAACATCCTCTTGTAAGAAGCATATAATATCTAAACTGAAAGACTGAATGAATTGTTCAAATAATCTGTCCTATGTCACAACATTCAGTAAGTCAAATAGAAGAGATTGAATCAACCAATTTCTTTATCCATTGGATACCAAGCTTCTAGTTTGAATGATGAAACAAGAAAATGACTTCTTCACCCTCTCCTTCCTTCCTCCTTTCTCCTCCCGCTCCTCCTTTTCTTTCTCTTTCTCTTGAAGATTTTCAGTCTTGTGGTTGTTCTGATATCATACTCGTTGTATAAGATCTCCTAAAATTCCCTGGTGACTTCTTTCTTTATAGACAGAACCTGCTTCCTGGGAGCAGTTAATGTGCTCTGGTGCATTAATGGGTTAGTCAACCCCGCAACTCAGATATGTGAGATAAGATGTAACTGTCTTTGGAAAGCACAGTAAGAACTTTCTGTCCTGTGAATGAGCAGGAAATGGGTGGTTTTGCCCCAAAGTAAGAGTAACCATTAATGATGGGTTTGATCCTCTCCATGCCAACTCCATCCCCATTTTTTGAAACAGTGAAGGAGGAAAGCAGGCAAGAAAGAAATGTAGCAGAAAGTACGTTCCCCATTCTGATAAATACCCCTGCTACACTGTGCTGGATGACAAGCCCTGCACTTGGGTTAGTTCATTATACCCATCACAGGATGGACAGAGACAGGACCTTAGAGGGCAGAACTCAAGGTCTTCGTTCTTTGGACACTGTTCATACTCCATCCTCATTTCTTAAAACTTGCAAAACATTTTTTCCTCCACATCAGCACCTCCCCTTGTTCTCTGTTGGTGACAAATAAAGGGAAAAGTATTTCACAACCAAACCAAGTTCTAGAAGGAATGTTGTCACAACCTAGTTGGCTGGCTTTTGATTTCGGAGAAATTTGTGTATGTTTCCTAATTAGATGAAGAAAACCTTTGTCTAATGGGAATGCTGATGCTGCCTTCCTCAGGCAAGCTGTGTACAAAAAACCCAGCTACCATCCAAAGGAAACCGTGAGATCTTTCTCTGTAATCACTTTATCAAACGAGCTTCCATTAAACTTGAACTTTAACAAGTGGAAGGCCTTGTATGCACCACCCAGTTATACATCCTAAGTGTCACATTACCGAGAAATCCTGTGGGGGTGTCTAACATTTTAAAACTGTAAGATGCTCTTAGTTTTTTCTTCTTTGCCTTTGTACTGTATTTCTGTTTGCAATTTCATATGAATCTCAAATATAGATCTGTACGTTTCTATTTTGGGGGGACAGTTTCTTACTTTAAAAACTTTTCTATTTTGAATTACTTTCAAACTTGCAGGACAATTACAAAAATAATACAAACCCATTGCACAGGACTCCAATACAGCCTTACTCCCAGATACCCAAATCCACCAATTTTAAACTTTTGCCGTATTTTCCATTTCATTCTCCCTCCCTCTCTCTCCCTCTCTTTCTCCATTTGCCTGTCTCTCCAACAGTTCACTCTCTGGACACTTGAGTGTAGGGTGTATTTATCATGCTCCTTGAACATTTAATACTGCTATATATATTTCTTAAGTACAAAAGATTCCATTATGTACTTCCTTAACATTGATATAAAGCTTACAGTCTATATTTTTTCCTATGTCCCTGTGACCCTTTTATCCTCCCTTACTAGATTCTATCCAGGATCATGTATTGGACTTAATTGTCATTGCCTCTTTAGCAGCTCTTTTTCTTTTTTTTTTTTTTTTAATTGTGGGACCATGTATTAATCATAAACTTTCCTATCTCAGTTTCCAAGAATACGACTCAGTGGGATTAATCACCTTAACAAAATTGCGGTAACCTCAACACCTTCCAGCACTAAAATTTTCCCATTTCCCCAAACAGAAATTCTATATTAGGCATTAACTCCACATCCCTCCTGCCCACCACCCTAAATCTATACCAGTCTCGTTTGCCTTGATGCCAGCTTAACTTCAATAATAAACACAAACTATGTTCCCATATCCCTCCATCCCTCCATCTTGATGTAATTTCTTGTCACAAATTACATGTTTATACATTATGAGTCCCAAACTATTTTATCATTACATTTAATGCATTTGCCTTTTAAATCCTGTAGGAAGTAAAAAGTGGAGTGTACCTGCCCATGCAAAAAAAAAAGAAAGAAAAAGTGGAGTTACAAAACAAAATACAGTAGTACTGGAATTTATATTTACCCACGTCCTTCCTCATACTGCAGACCTTTGTTTCTTAATGTGGCTTTGATTATTGTCCATTGTCCTTTCCTTTCAACCTGCAAATTCTGTTTAGCATCTTTGTAGGGCTGTTCTGGTGGTGATGAACTTCCTCAAATTTCTTTATCTGGGAATGTCTTAATCTCTCTCTCATTTTTAAAAATTAATGTTTTATTCATACTGTTGAATATAGAAACTTTCTATAACTCTTGCCATAACACAAGGAGATTTGTATTAAATGATGGCTGCTCGGTAATGACCCCATCTGCTGTATAAAATTTCTAGTGCAGAGATTATTATATTTACATGAGAAAATTTCCAATTTCTAATTCCAATTAGAACAAATGGGTAATCTGTATCATTGCAAAGAATTGGAGATTACACTGGTTAAAACAGGATTATAATTGCTTGCATAAGCATATACATACAAATGAAATTTCTGAAGGGCATTAATAAACTAAATCCAATATTTAATTATAAATGTTTGTCAGTTTAAACATTCCTCAGTATTCTCTATTTTTGTTACTTCTCTAATGAATTTTCTTTGTAATTTTCCAACTACTCAGCCATAATGATACTGGTTTCTCTCATGAGGTTAGTCTTTTATTTCTATATCTGCCCTATATCTTATTTTCCAAACATTAGATTACAGAATAAAAGATTAAGTTCAGACTTGAGAAATCTGCTCCTTTTAGTTTACATGAAGAACTTTGAATTATAAACTGATGACAAGTGGAGCGAGAGTAAAAAAAAAATAATAGAATTATTGCATACTGTAATCCTCATGTGGTATTATTGGTTATTGATTTAGTTATAAGAATTATAAATTGTGATGTAACTTATTACTAAAATACTCTTGCATATTCACCTGTTTTTCACTGATGTCCCCACATTCTTTACAAATAATCTGGTCAACTATGGTTCTGTGATACAGACGATTAATGAGGTCATGCCAGAGATCCCAGCTAAAGAAGCCACCAAATCACCGAGGAGAATTTGATACAGTCCTTGCACATCATGCTGTCTCCATCCCAAACTGTCAGTGAGATGTGTTTTGCATGCAGCTTCCTGATCCAAGAGCAGAAGCTGAGCAAACAACTGTTGCAGCTGTAGAGGTGTGATTTGAACCTTTGCATCCATTTTTTCCTTAAATTCCAAAGAACCAAGCTCTTGAAGACCAAGGGGTCTGCTTAAAGCCCAGACCCCTGCCTTGGGAAATACTTGGAGAAAACGAACACACCCTCATTGAGGGCCGCCATGTGGGTGAGAGTGGGTCTCTCTCCCTCATTTTTGAAAGAGATTTTGGCTGAACATAAAATTATTGATTGACCGTTTTTTGCTTTCAGCACTTTTAAAGTTGTCCAACTGCCTTCTTGCCTCCATAGTTTCTGATGAGAAATCAGCATTAACCTTATTGAGGCTCCCTTGTATGTGACACGTTGCTTCTCTCTTGCAGGTTTTAGACTTTTCTATCCTTTGACAATTGGCAGTTAGATTAAAACATGCCGCAGCATCCTTCCATTTGGGTTTATCCTGTTTGGAGTTTGTTCAGCATCCTGGATTTGCATATCCATATCTTTTGTTAAATTTGGGAAGTTTTCAGCCATTATTTCTTTGAATATTTTCCCTGCTCTTTTCTCTCTTTCTTTTCCCATGACTCCCATAATGCATATATTGGTATGCTTGATGGTGTCCCAAAAGTTACTTAAAGTTCTGTTCACTTTTCTTCATTCTTTCTCCTTTCTGATCCTCAGACTGAATGATTTCAATTGTCTTCCCTTCAAGTTCTCTGATTCTTTCTTCTGTTGGCTCCAATCTGTTGAACCCCATTAGGCAATTTTTAATTTCTGTTACTGTGGTCTTCAGTCTTCAGCTCTGTTTAGTTCCTTTTCATAAATTCCATTTCTCTATTCATTTTCTCTGTGTTTATCAGTGTTTTCCTGATTTCCTTCAGTACTTTGTCCATGCTTTCCTTTAGCTCTTTAAGCATATTTAGGAATCTTTTTTAAAGTCTTTGGTATGTCCCAAGTCTGGCCCACCTCACTAATGGTATCTAATGCGTGACTCTTCTCCTTTACCTGGGCCATCACGTCCTATTTCTTTATATATTTTGTAACCTTTCATTAAAACCTGGACATTTTGATATTTTAAAGTGTTATTGCTGGATGAGACTTCTGTTCCTAAAGTTTGACTCTAGCTTGTGTTATGACAGAGTTTCCTTGAATCCCAGGAGCTAACAAGCTAACCCGCCCCCCACCCCCCACACACACACAAAAGAAGGAAAAAAAGAAAACATCTTTTCCAGTCTCTGCACATTGATTGTGCCAGTGCACTCCTACTGGGCTTATCCATACAATGCATTTAAAGAATAGCTCCAGGCCAAAGTATAGGGGCTTCCCCGGTCCTTTCTGCTCATGTGTCTTGTCTTGACATGCCATGTGGCCCTAGGAATTCACTAATTTCAGTGGTCCCCTCTTCCCTAGGAAACAGTTCCTCATGGTCCTAGACACTGCCCTGTGTATCTGGCAGCCAGCGATCCTTTCTCCTGGGTAGGATGAGTTGACTGCTCTTCCATAGTGTTCTGTAGGGCAGCTCTGGGAGCCCCCTTCTCCATATAGGGCAAACTCTAGGTTGGCAAAACCCTCAGGTCACTACCAGAAAGATTGAGACAGACATACATACTCTCAGTATGCCCACAAAGGCTACTCTTCTTGTCCAGAACTAGGACCAGGTATCCTCACTGGGAGTGAGGGCCAGCTCTGCATTGAGCCAGTGAAGGGTGGGGCAGGGGCCACCAGAGCATGAGGAGATCCTATCTCTTTTTGAGTAGCCTTTTTCTTTTCTTTTTTTAAATTTTTTCTTTCTTTATTTTATTTATTAAACATACCAACATACAAACACAACCAGTCTTACCATATGATCATTCCGTTCTACATATATAATCGGTAACTCACAATATCATCACATAGTTGTATGTTCATAATCATGCATGAACTTTTCTTAGAACATTTGCATCAATTCATAAAAAGAAATAAAAAGAAAACAGAAAAAAAATTCATACATACCATACCTCTTATCCCCCCTTTCATTGATCATGGAGCATTTCAGTCTACTAAATCTATTTTAACATTTGTTCCCCTTAGTATTTATTTGTTTTTAATCCAAATGCTTTACTCGTCTATTGATAAGGTAGATAAAAGGAGCATCAGACGCAAGGTTTTCACAATCACACAGTCACATTGCGAAAGCTATATCATTGTACAATCATCTCCAAGAAACATGGCTACTGGAACACAGCTCTACATTTTTAGGCAGTTTCCTCCAGCCTCTCCATTACACCTCAACTAAAAAGGTGATCTCTATATAATGTGTAAGAATAACCACCAGGATAACCTCTCGACTTTGTTTGGAATCTCAACATTGACACATTTTGTCTCACTTCACTCTTTCCCCTTTTGGTTGAGAAGGTTTTCTCAATCCTTTGATGCTGAATCTCGGCTCATTCTAAGATTTCTGTCCCATGTTGCTAGGTAGGTCCACACCCCTGGGAGTCACGTCTCACATAGAGGGGGGAGGGAAATGAGTTTGCTTGTTGTGTTGGCTGAGAGAGAGAGAGAGTAGCCTTTTTCTTGATTCAGTACTCACCTTGTTACTGCAGTCTTTAACTGTTTCCTGGAGCATTGAGAAAGATGTTTTGCCAGTTCTTGATGGTTGTTCAAAGATTTTGTGGGTGGGTGGAGCCCAGAAATGTCTCACTCTGCCATCTAGATGGAGGCAGGGTTGTATTTTTCTTTTTGAAGCATGTAGTAGTTATGTTCAGGTGTCAGCTTAGTCAGGTGATGATGCCCAGTTGTTCTGTTGCTGTGGATTTAAGTAATCAGCATGTGAAATTCATCTATGGCTGAAGGGGAGTGCCTTCCACATGATTGTTTAATTTAATTGTTTAATCTAATTAGCTGGAGACTTAAAAAGAAGAGTCAGAAGGGAGAGAAGGAGCCCAGCACAGCCCAGCACAACTCATCTCAGAGCTGACACAGACCCATATGTTTAGAGATGCAGAAAGGAAATGCACCCCCCTCCCAGGAGAATAATTTGAACCCAGAAACAGAGAGAAGCAGACATTGCTTTGTGCCTTCCCAAGTGACAGAGAAACCCAGATGAAAGCTAGTTGCTTTTCCTCCAAGAAACTGTAAATTTGTAGATAAATAAATACCCTTTATAAAAGCCAATCCACCTCTGGTATATTGCATTCTGGCAGCCTTAGCAAACTAAAATGGATTTTGGTACCAGGGGAATGAGGTGTTGCTGTGTTTGCAAATACCAAACATGTTGGAATGGCTTTTTAAATGAATAGGGGGAAGATTCTGGAAGAATTGTGTGGATCTTGATAGAGGAAGCCTAAATTTCTTTGATGAGAAATATAGACTCTAAAGATACTTCCATTGCAGGTTGAAGGAGGGAAACCCTTGTTTTGAAGTGGCAGAAAGATTAGGAAAATTGAGTCCTGGTGCTGGCTGTAAGGGAGAATTTGAATGTGATGATCTAGGGTACTTGGCTGGGGTGATTTTCAAACTGAGCGTGGAGGATGCAGCCTGGTTTCTCCTTGCAGCTTATAGTAAAATGCAATAAGAGAGGGATAGGCTAATAACTGAACTTTTGGTTACAAAGAAACCAGAAATTGATGGTCTGGAAAATTCTGGGCTTCCAGAAAATGAGACCCCAGAGAAAAGTCCCCCATGTGAGAATATAACCAAACATGGAACCAGTCAGCCATTACAGGACAAATCAGGATTTGGAGATGGAGTTATCCAGAGAGGACTTGTGGAAAGTCCTATTGTCTGATGGCTTTGATCCCTGTATGCTACATGCTAAATCAACAAATTTTTTTTGTGAGATCTGTATAAATGGAACCACTGCCAGTCTGGGTTGGAAGGCACAGAAAATGGACAGAGTGAAGGAAAAATAACCTCAGAGGCAGAAGCATGGTAAGTTAAGATCTGAAGTCAAGAACTTCAGGCCGGGAGAATGAGTTTGCCCCGGAGGCAGAGGGCGGGTCTTCTGCCTCGATATTCAGGAAGAGTTCTAATGCCCCAGGCCCCAGCGAGGTAAACCACATTCCCCAGGAATTGGAGAAAATCTGGCTGCCAGCCCATTTTTCTGAAGGGGTTGAGCATGTGCCCCTGGAGATGGCAGAGAATCCAGGTACCACCTAGATGCATGAGGAAGAAGGGGACAAGAAAAAAGTGGTCTCCCCTATATTCCCAGTGTTGCAACTCTCATTCCAGTGTTTGGAAAGAGCAGGGCTGCTGCAGAGGCCCTTGGAAAGGGTGGGACTGCTGTTTTCTAAAGCCCCAAGGATGAATGACTCTCAGACTTTGAAATCTAATGGAGTTTGCCCTGCAGGTTTTCAGAATTGTTTAGGTCTGGTGAACCATGTTTTCCTTCTAGTTTCTCTCTATGGCAATGGATTGTTTATCCTATGACTGTTCCTTCTTTATATATTGGAAGAAGATAACGTTCTCTAAGTTCACAGGTCCACCACAGCCGGAGGAGAATTTTGCCTAAGGCAGACCATGCCTGTAACTGAGTTTGATGACATTGTTTATTATTTTTTATTTTGTATTGTATTTGTATTGTTACTAAGATGATTTAAGGCTTTTGTGACATTATGATGAAATAAATGTATTTTGTATATGGAAAGATTTAATGCATTGTATGCAGGATAGATGAGCATTGTTAGACAAAAAAATATGTCTTTTATTCTTTTCTATATAAGGGTTAAGTATGTGCATAGTTGATGCACATACTTTAAGGTGATGTGCATAGTTGCCAAGGTGACAAGGAGAGGACACTGTGGTAGTTAGGTTCAGGTGTCAACTTGGCCAGGAAATGGTGCCCAGTTGTTCTGTTGCTGTAGACTTAAATCATCAGCATGTGAAATTCATCTATGCTGATTGCAACTGTGGTGCGCTAAGGAGAGTGCCTTCCACAATGAGTGATGTTTAATTTAATTAGCTGGAGGCTTAAAAGGAAGAGTCAGAAGAGAGAGAAGGAGCCCAGCACAGCCCAGCACAGCCCAGCACAAGTCAGCTCAGAGCTGACACAGACCCAGATGTTTGGAGATGCAGAAAGAAAACACCCCCAGGAAAGCCATTTGAACCCAGAAGCTGGGAGAGAAGCAGACATTGCTGTGTGCCTTCCCAGGTGAAAGAAAAACCCAGAGGAAAGTTTAGTTGCCTTTTCTCAGAGGAACTGTAATTTGTAACTATATAAATCCCCTTCATAAAAGTCAATTCATTGAAGACACACAGGTGATGCTTAAAAGAGGCCTTCTGGTGAAATATTTACCAAATGCTTAAGAGGTAAGTATGAAATCCAAGAACACAAAGGTCAGCCTGGGGTCCCTGGAATTAATAGGACCTGGAGGAAGCTTGGGTCAGAGAACTCCATCTGGATTACAGGTGGAGCAACTTCTTCCATGAGACAGAAACACCCTAGCATAGTCTTGAGACTGAGACCAGAGAATGAGACCAGGGAGAGTGAATCTCCTCCCAAGAAGGTCTGGGACCCACATGAAGCTCCAGGACACTTCAAAACCCCCCTTTCGCAGGCATAGGGGATTGAACCACCAGACACTCAGATGCTAAGTGTGGTTTATCAGAGTGAGCATAGATGGTTTGAGGAATAAATTTTTAAATGGTATTTGTGTTAGTTGGTATTTTATCAGCGCTCCTTGCCTGAGTGTAGAAGAATTGTTTTTGTGTTAACAATGAAAGCCACCTGAAAAAAAAATCCTTCTTGAAGATGATTATATAATGATATAACTTTTACACTGTGACTGTGTGATTGTGAAAACCTTGTGTCTGATACTCCTTTTAACTACGGTATGGACAGATGACTAAAAAATATGGGTAAAAAAAATATGGGTGAAAAACAAATAATAGGGGGAACAAAGGTTAAAATAAATTGAGTAGAATGAAATACTAGTGGTGAGTGAGAAGGAGGGGTAACGGGTATGATATGTATGAGCTTTTTCTTTTTTCTTTCTTTTGCTGGAGAGATACAAATGTTCAAAAAATTGATCATGGTGATGAATACACAACTATGTGATGATATTGTGAGCCATTGTACTCCATGTATGGAGTGTTTGTATGTCAAGAATGTTTGTATGTTTGTTAAGGTTTACAATTTTATATATATATATGTATGTATGTATAAAGCTGATCCATCTTTGGTGTATTGCATTCTGGCAGCCTTAGCAAACTAAAACAAAGGAAAAGGAATTTTTTTACAAATCCCATTATTTTTTAATGACTCTTAAATTTCCTAAATGGAATTGAATGCTGATCTGAGTAGTTGGGTTCTTCATCTCTGGCAGAGGCCACTATGTAATAATGCATCAGGGTGAGGGAGAGGAAAGTGTCACACGCAAAGCTAATTGTTCTATTTTATATACAAGAAGAACTATCTCTTTCAAGCCCCATGAGTGGTCTGATAGCCTCAAGCTTCAGAACTGATTACCCTTGGCTTGCTTTATTACAATAGCCTTGGTAGCCAACAAAAGATCTGACTGATGTGGAATTCTAAACTCTATGTCCATAGCTAAGTGCTAGATTAGTAGTTGTTTGAATAATAAAGAGAGAAGTGTTGAAAAAGGCTGAATCTAAGCTACCAGCTCCTCATATGAGGATAAGATGGTCAACCCCTGCCGTCACAACCTTTGTGTTATGCACAGGGGCACTTCACCTTACCACACTTGGGAAAGATGCATGCTGCAGTATGGGGAAACAGAAACTCCTATCCTGTGTTTCCTGATAGAACATGGCTGGCCCTCAGTAGGTTTTCAGTAAATAAAATTCCTTTAATAGTTTCCCGCTGCCTTGGGGTGATGACCAAAACCTCTTAAGGCCCTGCTCGAGCTGCCCCAATCTTCCTCTCTACCCTCATGACCTTTCTGTCTTCCCACTCTGGGTTGCAGTTGCCACTCTGGGCTTCCTTAAGTTCCTCCAGCTCAACTCAGTGCCTGGGGCTTTTGCACAGGAGGCTTCTCCTCTGTGTAGAAGGCTCTTTCCTGCCTCTAGTCTAGAAGCTCCTCCTCATTCTTCAGCTCAAACATCACTTCCCTGAGGGAAGTGTCCCTTTCCCTTGGTACTAGAGCCACCCTTTCTGCTTTAAGCACTCATAACTCAATGGACTTTTTCTTTAGAGTACCAGTCAGTTTGCAATTATGCATTTATGGGATTATTTTGATTACCATCTGCTTCCATAAGGTAAGAGCTATTGCTTCCTTTTCTCACATTGTATCTCCAGGGCTCAGCATTATGCTTGGCACATAGCTGGTGCCCAGTATATGTGTTATTGGATGAATAAATGAATGAATGGATATAAAAAGGGGCACATTAGAGAAATAGGTGAAAGGTAAAAAAAAAGATTGAAATTGTTAACAAATGGGTAAGGGGAGGAATACGTGCCTTTAGGGTTTGGTGCCTAATAATGCTGTTGAGATTGGCGTTAGCATTTCCTGCCATACATTTAAAGACTGAAGAACTTATCCTAAAATCCCAGATTCCTTCACGTTCAGAGTCCATTTGCTTAACATTAAGGTTCACTGTATCTATGTGATTATGTTTAAAGCATACCTGCTACTACAGTTCATTCCATATATATTGCTTCAAAAATATCCAGGTCTTCCTCTTTGCACTCCTGAGGTATTTGTTGGGCAGTGATGTAAGGGTTGGTAGACATGCAGTGTGCACCTTGGTGCCTGTTCCTGCAGGAGTAACTTTGTCCTCTTGATACCAAGGTGGCATAGAATAGCACATCTCCAAAGCAAAATGTTGGCTCTGAAGTTGACCCCATGTAAAATTCCAAACTTAGGTCACTTTCAAACACCTCTAAGAGAAACCAGTACAGCCTTTATTTTTATACTGCTTATGAATTTGTAAAGTTAGTTGGCATTCAGGTCCAAGCTATTACATATCCATAGAGATGCATTAAAATATGAGAGACAATTACTAGGATTTAAAGCCAAATCTAGACTTAGGGTTATCCACAGGGAGCATGGTTAGGTATGAATCTCTAACATCCGTTCTCTAAAGAAAAATAACCTGGACTGAGAGTGAAACTCTCCTCTAGGTTTCCAGAACCTCAGCAAACTTAGCATGTGATGCTGAAAATTCAGGTCCTCAGCTCTCACCCAAGGGCATTGTGATGTAGACGAACCTTATCACATGCCAAGAAACATTGGTCTACCTTGGTCTCTACCTTACTATAGGAACCTTTAGAGAGCACATACTATATATATATATATAGTATGCTATAGGGAGGGGTCGCATTTCATTCTTTTTCCATGTGAGTATCCTGTTATTGCACTACTGTCTGTTGGATTTTTTGTTTTTGTTGGTTTCTTTGTTTGGGAAGTACATGGCCTGGAAATTGAATTTGGGTCTCCCGCATGGCAGGCGAGAATTCTACCACTGAACTACCCTCACACCCCCGGTTTATTTGAATACCATCCAGATCTAGAATGCCATTTCAAAATGTGAAGTCCCAGGCCCATGCATCCAAACTACACCTGCTTTTCATTCCATATTGCTTTTCTATAAATACTTGCTGTCCGAGGAGGATGTTTGAGTATTGAGGTTATGGAGATGGTCATACAAGAGTGGATTACACCGAGCCAGATTGAATGGAAGCTGCTTGTGGTACCCACAGGGAAGGTGCTGAAAGAAGAGAGGGTAAAGGAATGGATCCAGATGGCCAAACTACATGGCTTCTTCTTGGACATCAGGAGAGGTAGTGTGGTGCAGTGAAAAGAAATAGGCTAACATTGGGCAAACGTTGGTTCTGTCATTTATTAGCTTTGTCACATTGATTAAATGGACCTTTTAAGAATCAGTTCCTTTTGTATAAAATGAGGGTAATTAATACCAACTTGGTGGCCTTGTTTAGAAGGACCTGAGAAAACGTATATAAAACCCCTGGCAAATAATGCACATGTGGAAAAAATGCATATATGCATGTATTTGTGTGTGCGTGTATACATACATGTTTGGGAATCATGAGTTACAAAGGAAAAGTTGAATTATGTATTGTTCCTTCTTTTATAAAGACTAACGTAAAAATATTTGAAACACAGATTTCTACATTTTTAAAGGATTATGCAACTTTGAGTATGAGTATTGTCCCAGTCTTTTCCTTCTTACTTCAACTTCATTTAATCCTTATGCAAATAAGCTATACATGTCCTGTGTCCTTCAACTTATCCCCCACATCTCAGGAAGAAAAACAGCTAAACATGTCTTTCAAAAAATTTCTGCTAGCCCATTAAGTGTTTAATAAATATTTCATTTCCACAGTACACAATTGAGGAAAAACAGTCCCAGCCCAAAGTATTTACTGTCTAGTGAGAGAAATAATGCTTCCTACAGGAAACAACTTACAAACAAGTCAAGGTGGTATGTAGCCCGTCACTCACTAGCTCATATTTCAGAAGAAGTGATCATTAGAGGCCTGGGTTAGCTTGGAAAGACATCTTGGGGACTGCCTAGGGTAGCATTTGAAATTGGGCTTTAGAGCCATACAGACAAGGGTAAGTTTCCGCTCCGACACCTGTGTTCTTGTGTAAGTCCATGAATTCTAATCCTTGGTTATCTCAGTTGAAAAATGAAGATAATGCTATCTTTTTCTCAGATAGCATCCCTAAAACACTTAGCACAGATGTTAGCACAGAGTAGAAGATCAACAAATTGTATACATATGTGTGTTTCTTTTTAAAAGTGAATCGTAGACAGTAAGTGTTGGCTAGGATGGGGAGAAATTGGAATGCTCATATATTGCTGATGGGATTGAAAATGGAAGAACAATTTGGCAGTTTCTCAGAATTTTAAACATAGAGTTACCATATGACCCAGCAATTCCACTCCTAAGGATATTCTCAAGAGAAATGAAAACATATGTATACACAAAAAACGTACACATGAATATTCAAGGCATCATTATTCATAATAACCCTAAAGTGGAAACAACCTAAATGTCCATCAACTGGTGAATAGATTTAAAAAAATGTGGTGTATATATATATATATAATGGAATATTATTTAGCTGTAAGAAGGACTGAAGTCCTGATGCATGCGACAACATGGATGAACCTCGAAGACATTATGTTCAATGAAATAAGCCAGACTCAAGAGGTCAAATAAGCAAACTCACGGAGTTGAAATCTAGAGTATAGGTTACTGGAAGATGGCATGAGGGAAGAGATTGAGGAGCTGATGCTTAATTTCTACAGAACTTTTAAATAAGATGGATTGTAAATATTTGGAAGTGGACAGAGGTGATGGTAGTACATTATTGTGAGTATAATTAACAGTGCTGAGTTATGGGTTGGTAGCGGTTGAAAGGGGAAGCCTAGAGTCATGTATGTCACTAGAAGGAAAGCTAGAGGATAAATAAAGCAAGGGGCTGTTTAACATAATGAATTCTGTTGTAGATGACTGTGGTTAATAATCCAAATATGAGAATGTTCTTCCATGAACTGGAACAAATGTACATTACTATTAGAAGGTGTTAAACGTGGGTGGTATATGGTGAGAAATAAACTTAATGCAAACTATGAACTATGGTTAGCAGTAATATTGTAACATTCTTTCATCAGTTGAAACAAAGGTACC